>NC_083099.1:99060841-99404609 GCF_949774975.1 Lagenorhynchus albirostris
GAAAATAATGATTACAATAAATGCATATCCTGACTTATCAAAACTTGCTATCTACAAAGGGATTTGCTAGAGACAAAACGATGAACAATTAATATATATAATAGATAATCAACAAAGACCTACTCTATAGCACAGGGAACTCTACTCAATGTTCTATAATAACCTATATGGGAAAAGAATCTGAAAAAGAATGGATACATGTATATGTATAACAGAATCACTTTGCTGTACAACCTGAAACTAACACAATATTTAAATCAACTATACTCCAATATAAAATAAAAAGTTAAAAAATAAATAAATTAAAAAAATGAATAAATAAAAATTTTTTTTAAAAAGTAATTAAAAAATTTTTAAAAAAAAATTTTTAAGAAAAAGGTCTACTTTGAGACTTGACTTGGCCCTGAATCCTGGTCTACTTCACTCAGAAATCTCAGGATATGACCCTACTTAGCTCTGAGATGATCTGAAGAAAGAAAGGAAAAAGTGAAGATGTAATTTACCACATTTACATTCTAAGAGAAGAAAATCAGCAGTTTCAGGAAAAACAATTAAAATTCAATATCCAGTCATGATAAAATATAAATTCTTAACAAGCTAGGTCCAGAAGGAAACGTTCTTAAATGACAAGGAATATCTGCAAAAAGCCTCCTCCAAAAAATTCCCTGAACAAATTGTTTGAATTAATGACAGTTTTTCAAAATACTAGATAACAACCAAGAAGCTGATAATTTTTATGAGGATATTAACAATATCAGACATATATACGTTACTTATTTTATTTCAAGGATTGTTCTATAAAGGTATGTCATAGTTTTAAAATATGTGTAAATTCATTAGCATTCCTCCTTTGTATCTCCTTCCCTCAAATGTGGGCTGGATGAAATGATTCATTCTACTGAGTAGAATGGGGCAGAAGTGAGGCTATGTGATTCTGAGACTAAGTCATGAAAAGGATAGCTTCTGCCATGCTCTTCCACTGTATCATAGGATACTTCAGCATCCCTGGGAGAGGCCCACAGGAAGAGGAACAGAGGCTACCTGTCAACAGCCATCACCAACTTGCCAGCCAGTGAGTGAGCCAGTGTAGCTCTGAAATCTTTTTTTATATATATTTTATTGAAGTATAGTTGATTTGCAATGATAATTTCTGCTGTACAGCAAAGTGATTCAGTTATACGTCTATATATTCTTTTCCATTATGGTTTATAGCATGATATTGAATATACTTCCCTGTGCTATACAGTAGGACCTGGGTGTTTATCCATCCTATGTATACTAGTTTGTATCTACTAATCCCACACTCCCAGTCCAACTCTCTCCTACCCTGCTCCTTGGCAACCACAGGTCTGTTCTCTATGTCTGTTTCTGTTTCATAGATATGTTCATTTGTGTCATATTTTACATTCCACACATAAGTGATATAATATGGTATTTGTCTTTCTCTTTCTCACTTACTTCACTTAGTATGATAATCTCTAGGTCCATCCGTGTTCATACAAATGGCATTATTTCATTCTTTTTATGGCTGAGTAATATCCATTGTATATATCAATATATACCACATCTTTTTTTTTCTTTTAATTTTTTAAACATTTTTATTGGAGTATAATTGCTTTACAATGGTGTGTTAGTTTCTGCTTTATAACAAAGTGAATCATTTATACATATACATATATCCCCGTATCTCTTCCCTCTTGCGTCTCCCTCCCTCCCACCCTCCCAATCTCACCCTTCTAGCTGGTCACAAAGCACGAATCTGAGCTCTCTGTGCTATGCAACTGCTTCCCACTAACTATCTATTTTACATTTGGTAGTGTATATATGTCCATATATACACTACCACTCTCTCACTTTGTCCCAACTTACCCTACCCCCTCCTTGTGTCCTCAAGTCCATTCTCTAGTAGGACTGTATCTTTATTCCTGTCTTGCCCCTAGGTTCTTCATGACTATTCTTTTTTCTTTAGATTCCATATATATGTGTTAGATATGGTATTAGTTTTTCTCTTTCTGACTTACTTTACTCTGTATGACAGACTCTAGGTCCATCCACCTCACTACAAATAACTCAATTTCGTTTCCTTTTATGGCTGAGTAATATTCCATGGTTTATATGTGCCACATCTTCTTTATCCATTCATCTGTCGATGGACACTTAGGTGGCTTCCAAGTCCTGGCTATTGTAAATAGAGCTGCAATGAACATTGTGGTACATGACTCTTTTTGAATTATGGTTTTCTCAGGGTATATGCCCAGTAGTGGGACTGCTGGGTCATATGGTAGTTCTATTTGTAGTTTTTTAAGGAACCTCCATACTGTTCTGCATAGTGGCTGTACCAATTCACATTCCCACCAAAACTGTATGAGGGTACCCTATTCTCCACACCCTCTCTGGCATTTATTATTTGTAGATTTTTTGATGATGGTCATTCTGACCAGTATGAGATGATATCGCATTGTAGTTTTGATTTGCATTTCTCTAATGATTAATGATGTTGAGCATTCTTTCATGCATTTGTTGGCAATCTGTATATCTTCTTTGGAGAAATGTCTATTTAGGTCTTCTGTCCATATTTGGATTGGGTTACTTGTATTTTTGATATTGAGCTGCATGAGTTGCTTGTATGTTTTGGAGATTAATCCTTTGTCAGCTGCTTCATTTGAAAATATTTTCTCCCATTCTGAGGGTTGTCTTCTTGTCTTGTTTATGGTTTCCTTTGTTGTGCAAAAGCTTTGAAGTTTCATTAGGTCCCATTTGTTTATTTTTGTTTTTATTTCCATTTCTCTAGGAGGTGGGTCAAAAAGGATCTTGCTGTGATTTATGTCATAGAGTGTTCTGCCTATGTTTTCCTCTAAGAGTTTGATAGTGTCTGGCCTTACATTGAGCTCTTTAATCCATTTGAATTTATTTTTGTGTATGGTGTTAGGGAGTGTTCTAATTTCATTCTTTTACATGTAGCTCTCCAGTTTTCCCAGCACCACTTACTGAAGAGGCTGTCTTTTCTCCATTGTATATTCTTGCCTCCTTTATCAAAGATAAGGTGACCATATATGCATTGGTTTATCTCTGTGCTTTGTATCCTGTTCCATTGATCTATATTTCTGTTTTTGTGCCAGTAACATACTCTCTTGATTACTGTAGCTTTGTACTATAGTCTGAAGTCCAGGAGACTGATTCCTCCAGCTCCGTTTTTCTTACTCAAGATTGCTTTCGCTATTTGGGGTCTTTTGTGTTTCCATACAAATTGTGAAATTTTTTGTTCTAGTTCAGTGAAAAATGCCAGTGGTAGTTTGATAGGGATTGCATTGAATCTGTAGATTGCTTTCAGTAGTACAGTCATTTTCACAGTGTTGATTCTTCCAATTCAAGAACATGGTATCCATCTCCATCTATTTGTATCATCTTTAATTTCTTTCATCAGTGTCTTATAATTTTCTGCATACAGGTCTTTTGTCTCCTTAGGTAGGTTTATTCCTAGGTATTTTATTCTTTTTGTTGCAGTGGTAAATGGGAGTGTTTTCTTGATTTCACTTTCAGATTTTTCATCATTAGTGTATAGGAATGTGAGAGATTTCTGTGCATTACTACTTTACTAAATTCATTGATTAGCTCTAGTAGTTTTCTGGTAGCATCTTTCAGATTCTCTATGTACATTATCATGTCATCTGCAAACAGTGACAGCTTTACTTCTTCTTTTCCAATTTGGATTCTTTTTATTTCTTTTTCTTTTCTGATTGCTGTGACTAAAACTTCCAAAACTATGTTGAATAATAGTGGTGAGAGTGGGCAACCTTGTCTTGTTCCTGATCTTAGTGGAAATGGTTTCAGTTTTTCACCATTGAGGACGAGGTTGGCTGTTGGTTTGTCATATATGGCGGTTATTATGTTGAGGAAAGTTCCCTCTATGCCTACTTTCTGGAGGGCTTTTATCATAAATTGGTGTTGATTTTGTTGAAAGCTTTCTCTGCATCTATTGAGATGATCATATGGTTTTTCTCCTTCAATTTCTTAACATGGTGTATCACGTTGATTGATTGATTTGCGTATATTGAAGAATCCTTGCATTCCTGGGGTAAACCCCCCTTGATAATGGTGTATGATCCTTTAAATGTGCTGTTCAATTCTGTTTGCTAGTATTCTGTTGAGGATTTTTGCATCTATTTTCATCAGTGATACTGTTCTGTAGTTTTCTTTTTTTTTTGACATCTTTGTCTGGTTTTGGTATCAGGGTGATGGTGGCCTCATAGAATGAGGTTGGGGTGTTCCTCCCTCTGCTATATTCTGGGAGAGTTTGAGAAGGATAGGTGTTAGCTCTTCTCTAAATGTTTGATAGAATTCGCCTGTGAAGCCATATGGTCCTGAACTTTTGTTTGTTGGAATATTTTTAATCACAGTTTCAATTTCAGTTCTTGTGATTGGTCTGTTCATATTTTCTATTTCTTCCTGGTTCAGTCTTGGAAAGTTGTGCATTTCTATGAATTTGTCCATTTTATTGGCATATAGTTGTTGTGGTAATCTCTCATGATCCTTTGTATTTCTGCAGTGTCAGTTGTTCCTTCCCTGTTTCATTTCTAATTCTATTGATTTGAGTCTTCTCCCTTTTTTTCTTGATGAGTCTGGCTAATGGTTTAGCAATTTTGTTTATCTTCTCAAAGAACCAGCTTTTAATTTTATTTATCTTTGCTATCATTTCCTTCATTTCTTTTTCATTTATTTCTGATCTGATATCTATGATTTCTTTCCTTCTGCTAACTTTGGGGTTTTTTTGTTCTTCTTTCTCTAACTGCTTTAGGTGTAAGGTTAGGTTGTTTATTTGAGATGCTTCTCGTTCCTTAAGGTAGGATTGTATTGCCATAAACTTCCCTCTTAGAATTGCTTTTGCTGCATCCCATAGGTTTTGGGTCGTCATGTTTTCATCGGCATTTGTTTCTAGTTATTTTTTGATTTCTTCAGTGATCTCTTGGTTATTAAGTAGTATATAGTTTAGCCTCCATGTGTTTATATTTTTTACAGATTTTTTCCTGTAATTGATATCTAGCCTCATAGTGTTTTGGTCAGAAAAGATACTTGATATGACTTCAATTTTCTTAAATTTACAAAGGCTTGATTTGTGACCCAAGATATGATCTATTCTGGAGAATGTTCCATGAGCACTTGAGAAAAATGTGTATTCTGTTGTTTTTGGATGGAATGTCCCATAAATATCAAGTCCATCTTGTTTAATGTAGCATTTAAAGCTTGTGTTTCCTTATTTATTTTCTTTTTGGATGATCTGTCTCTTGGTGAAAGTGGGGTATTAAAATCCCCTACTATGATTGTGTTATTGTCGATTTCCCCTTTTATGGCTGTTAGTATTTGCCTTATGTATTGAGGTGCTCCTATGTTGGGTGCATATATATTTACAATTGTTATATCTCCTTCTTGGATTGATCCCTTGATCATTATGTTGTGTCCTTCTTTGTCTCTTGTAATAGTCTTTGTTTTAAAGTCTATTTTGTCTAATATGAGAATTGCTCCTCAAGCTTTCTTTTGATTTCCATTTGCATGGAATATATTTTTCCATCCCCTCACTTTCACTCTCTATGTTTCCCTACGGCTGAAGTGGGTCCCTTGTAGATAGCAAATATATGGGTCCTGTTTTTGTATCTATTCGCCAGTCTATGTCTTTTGGTTGGAGCATTTAATCCATTTACATTTCAGGTAATTATCGATATGAATGTTCCTTTTACCATTTTCTTAATTGTTTTCGGTTTGTTTTGTAAGTCTTTTCCTTCTCTTGTGTTTCCTGCCTAGAGAAGTTCCTTTAGCATTTGTTGTAAAGCGGGTTTGGTGGTGCTGAATTCTATTAACTTTTGCTTGTCTGTAAAGTTTTCAATTTCTCCATCAAATCTGAATGAGATCCTTGCTAGATAGAGTAATCTTGGTTGTACGTTTTTCCCTTTCATCCCTTTAAATATGTCCTGCCAGTCCCTTCTGGCTTGCAGAGTTTCTGCTGAAAGATCAGCTGTTAACCTTATGGGGATACCCTTGTATGTTATTTGGTGTTTTTCCCTTGCTGCTTTTAATATTTGTTCTTTTATTTAATTTTTGATAGTTTGATTAATATTTGTCTTGGCGTGTTTCCCCTTGAATTTATCCTGTATGGGACTCTCTGTGCTTCCTGGACTTGATTAACTATTTCCATTCCCATATTAGGGAAGTTTTCAACTATAATCTCTTCAAATATTTTCTCAGTCCCTTCCTTTTGCTCTTCTTCTTCTGGACCCGTATAATTCGAATGTTGGTGCATTTAATGTTGTCCCAGAGGTCTCTGAGACTGTCCTCAGTTCTTTTCATTCTTTTTTCTTTATTCTGCTCTGCAGTAGTTATTCCCACTATTTTATCTTCCAGGTCACTTATCCGTTCTTCTGCCTCAGTTCTTCTGCTATTGATCCCATCTAGAGAATTTTTAATTTCATTTATTGTGTTGTTCATGATTGTTTGTTTACTCTTTAGTTCTTCTAGGTCCTTGTTAAATGTTTCTTGTATTTTCTCCATTTTATTTCCAAGATTTTGGATCATCTTTACTATCATTATTCTGGATTATTTTTCAGGTAGACTGCCTATTTCCTCTTCATTTGTTTGGTCTGGTGGGTTTTTATCTGCTTCTTCATCTGCTGTGTGTTTCTCTGTCTTCTCATTTTGCTTAACTTACTGTGTTTGGGGTCTCCTTTTCGCAGGCTGCATGTTCGTAGTTTCCATTGTTTTTGGTGCCTGTCCCCAGTGGCTAAGGTTGGTTCAGTGGGTTGTGTAGGCTTCCTGGTGGAGGGGACTAGTGCCTGTGTTCTGGTGGATGAAGCTGGATCTTGTCTTTCTGGTGGGCAGGTCCATGTCTGGTGGTGTTTTTTTGGCATGTCTGTGACCTTATTATAATTTTAGGCAGCCTCTCTGCTAATGGGTGGGGTTGTTTTCCTGTCTTGCTAGTTGTTTGGCATAGGGTGTCCAGCACTGTAGCTTGCTGGTCATTGAGTGGAGCTGGGTCTTGGTGTTGAGATGGACATCTCTGGGAGATTTTCACCGTTTGATATTACGTGGAAATGGGAGGTCTCTTGTGGACCAGTGTCCTGAACTTGGCTCTCCCACCTCAGAGGCACAGGCCTGATGCCTGGCTGGATAACTGAGAACCTGTCATCCACATGGCTCAGAGTAAAAGGGAGAAGAAGAAGAAAGAAAAAAACTAAAATATAATAAAACTAACAAAAAAATTATTAAAATAAAAAACAAAATATAATTATTAAAAAAATTTTGAGTCATTAAAAAAGAAAGAAAGAACAACAAAAACAAATTCACCTATGATAAGAAGCGCTGAAAACTCTACTAAAAAAAAAAAAAAAGGACGGACAGAACCCTAGGACAAATGGTAAAAGCAAAGCTATACAGACAAAATCACACACAGAAGCATACGCATACACACTCACAAAAGGAGAAAAAGGGAAATATGTATATATATATCGTTGCTCCCAAAGTCCACCTCCTCAAGTTGGGATGATTCCTTGTCTCTTCAGGTATTCCACAGATGAAAGGTACATCAGGTTGTCTGTGGAGATTTAATCCGCTGCTCCTGAGGCTGCTGGGAGAAATTTCCCTTTCTCTTCTTTGTTCACACAACTCCTGGGATTCAGCTTTGGATTTGGCCCCGCCTTTGCATGTAGGTCCCCGCCTTTGCATGTAGGTCGCCTGAGGGCATCTGTTCTTTGGTCAGACAGTACAGGGTTAAAGGAGCAGCTGATTCGGGGACTTTGCCTCACTCAGGCCGTGGGGGGGGGGGGAGGGGTACAGATTGTGGGGCGAGCCCGCAGCAGCAGAGGCCGGCATGTGTTCTCCTGGGGAAGTTGTCCCTGGATCACGGGACCCTGGCAGTGGCGGGCTGCACAGGCTCCCAGGAGGGGAGGTGTGGGTAGTGACCTGTGCTTGCGCACAGGCTTCTTGGTGGCGGCAACAGCAGCCTTACCGTCTCATGCCCATCTCTGGGGTCCGCGCTGATATCCGCGGCTCACGCCCGTCTCTGGAGCTCCTTTAAGCAGCGCTCTTAATCCCGTCTCCTTGCGCACCAGGAAACAAAGAGGCAGGAAAAAGTCTCTTGCCTCTTCGGCAGGTCCAGACTTTTTCCCGGACTCCCTCCCAGCTAGCTGTGGTGCCGTAGCCCCTCCAGGCTGTGTTCACACAGCCAACCCCAGTCTTCTCCCTGGGATCTGACCGAAGCCCGAGCCTCATCTCCCGGCCCCCGCCTGACCTGGCGGGTGAGCAGACAAGCCTCTCAGGCTGGTGAGTCCTGGTCGGCACCAGTCCTCTGTTAGGGAATCTCTCCACTTTGCCCTCCACACCCCTGTTGCTGCGCTCTCCGTGGCTCCGAAGATTACCCCACTCCCACCCCCTATCTCCACCAGTGAAGGGGCTTCCTAGTGTGTGGAAACCTTTCCTCCTTCACAACTCCCTCCCACTGGTGCAAGTCCCATCCCTATTGTTTTGTCTCTGTTTTTTCTTTTACCCTACCCAGGTACATGGAGAGTTTCATGCCTTTTGGGAGGTCTGAGGTCTTCTGCCAGCGTTCAGTGGGTGTTCTGTAGGAGTTGTTCCACATGTAGGTGTATTTTTGATGTATTTGTGGGAGGAAGGTGACCTCCACATCTTACTCTTCCGCCCTCTTGAAGCTCCTCCCACATCTTCTTTATCCATTCGTCTGTCAGTGGACATTTAGGATGTTTCCATTCTTGGCTAATGTAAATAATGCTGCTATGAACATTGGAGTGCAGGTATCTTTCTGAATTATAGTTTTGTCTGGGTATATGCCCAGGAGTGGGATTGCTAGATCATTTTAGTTTCTTGAGGAACCTCCATACTGTTTTCCATAGTTAGCCCCCAAATCTTGATTGCCACATCATCAGAGACCTTGAATAAGGTCTCACAACCAAGCCTCTCCCATTTTCTTGACCCACAGAAACTGAAAGATAATAAAACTTATCATTGTTGTAAGCCATGAAATCTTGTGTAACAAATCAATAGATAACAATACACGTTGTGTGATCCTCACAACATCTCTGTAAGATAGAGACTATTATTATGGTCTATTTACAGATGAAGCAAGAGTGGCAGAGAGAGCTTAAGTAGCATGCTCAAAGTTACACAGTGGAGATGTGTAACAAGTAGAGATGGGACTCAAGCACAGCCAGTCAGCTCCCAATTTTGTGCTTGTAAGTGTGATACTACACTACATCACACTTCTCCCCAAACGCTCAAACATACTTTATATTTTATTCAATCCTCCTTTGCAGTATATACCTCACTCCTGCAGATTCCCAGCCTCCTGATCCAACAGAGCTAGATCTACGGAGCCACTGCCAGTAGGAACTTCTCATTTCTCTTGCTTGGATCTACCTTTCCTGGACCCCATAGTATTCTCTTTATTCTGAAAATAAAATTTCCTCTTCTCCAAGATGAAGAAAATACAATACTGATTGTTATTTAGCCCAAAACCCAAGTCATAAATAGGATATCTCAGGACAGGTTTTAAACCTATCCCAGTCAATCAGTGGTAGCTTCATTTAAGTACTCAGGCCTTGCATGGTTGGCCAGTCATTAGGCGCTTCACTTCAGCATGCTTCTGGAAGTCACCCAGTCCCTAAGCTCCACCTTCCTCAGGGTCTGTATAAAGTCTGCTCTTTGCTGTGTTCAGAGACTGCATTCCACATCCACAATTCTTACCTGCCTGCTTAGCAAGTAATAGATTCAGCTTCTTTGCTTCAAAGTATCTTTTGATACTTTTTCACCCTCTTGAATTGCCAGAGTAAATCCTGAAATACTCTCTTAGTAAGAGTATGTGGAGAAAACCTTTCTGAGTCATCACATGTCTGAGTACCCCTTCTTCCTGACTTCTTATTTGATTGATAGTTTGCCTGGGAATAGAATTTGAAGTCAAGTATCTCATTTTTCCTCAAATTTGGAAGCAGTTACATCCAGTGGTTGCTGGTGACAACTCTGATGCCAATGTAATTCATGTTCCTTTGGAAGTGATTTTTCCCTCTTACAATTTTTACAATCTTCTCTCAATTCTGATGTTCTGAAATTTCAGAAGAATTTTTTAGATACCAGGCTTCTTTCATTTTTTATTAACTATGCTACCTATGTTATGATCCTGTGCAATCTGATGACTTACAACCTTCTTTTGTCTTCATATACCCCATCGTTATTCTCTTCTGTTTACATTCCAGCAAATTTTCTCAACTTTATTCACCAGTCCTTCTGCTGAAAGTATTAATGTTTATAATGATTAATTGCATGTGTCAACTTGGCTAGGCCCCAGTACCCAGATATTTGATCAAACCCTAGTCTACGTATTGCTGTTAAGCTATTGTTTTTAAATGAGATTAACATTTAAGCCAGTACACTTGAGTAATGCAGATTGCCCTCCATACTGTCAGTGGGTCTCATTCAGTCAGTTGGAAGCCTTAAGAAAAAAAAGCCTGAGGTCCCCCAGAGAAGAGGAATTTTTGTCTCCAGACTGTCTTTGAACTCAAGCTGTAACATCAACTCTTCCCTGGGCCTTTAGCCTGCTGGCCTAGGCTGAAGATTTTGGATGAGCCAGCTTCCACAATTGTGTAGTCAGTTCCTCAAAATAAATCTCCCTCTCTCTCTCTCTCCCCACTCCATCCCTCCCCCACCCTTTTTGTCATTTTTGCTATTTTTCTCTATTTTATGCTGCAGTCTTCTAATATAACTGTGGTTCTTAGTTGCCCATTTGTATTTGTGAAGGAAAAATGAAATAAATTGAGTATTAATAAATTGAGTAATAAATTGAGTAATAAATTGAGTAAATAAAAAAATATTCTAATGAGTATAATATTTCTTTTTTACTATCCAAGGGGGCTTAGCTCAAGGGTACGGGCAGTGGCTGTTTCTCAGAGGCATACAGGTATTTAATACTGTGTTTCCCCCTCCATCTCTCACTCCTCCCACAGGGCAACACAGTATAGCTCCCTAGAGTGAGGAGGACAGGGGGCCCTCTGAGTGACCATGATTACGTATCCTCAAAGTCTTTCGTCCTCTTTCTTATGGACATTGACTTTGGTAGTTATAAAGCTGAGAGTATGAATTTTAAATTATCTAATTGTGCTGTAACAACATTTCTTTGAGGCAGTGAATATCTCGTGGCCTATTTTTTTTATTTAATTTTTATTTTGTATTGGAGTATAGTTGATTTACAATGTCATGTTAGTTTTCAGGTGTACAGCAAAGTGATTCAGTTATACATGTACATATATCCATTCTTTTACACATTCTTTTCCCATATAGGTTATTACAGAATATTGAGTAGAGTTCCCTATGCTATTCAGTAAGTCCTTGTTGATTATTTTATATAGAGCAGTGTGTATATGTTAATCCCAAACTCCTAATTTATCCCTCCCCCACCTTTCCCCTTTGGTAACCATAAATTTGTTTTCAAAGTCTGTGAGTCTGTTTCTGTTTTGTAAATAAGTTCATTTGTATCAACTTTTTTTTAGATTCCACATATATTTGTCTTCCTCTGTCTGGCTTACTTCACTTAGTATGATAATCTCTAGGTCTGTCCATGTTGCTGCAAGTGGTATTACCTCATTCTTTTTTCATGGCTGAGTAAAATTCCATTGTAAATATGTACCACATCTTCTTTATCCATTCTTCTGTTGATGGACATTTAGGTTGCTTCCATGTCTTGGCTATTGTAAATAGTGCTGCAATGAACATTGGGGTGCATGTATCTTTTCGAATTATGGTTTTTTCCAGATATATGCCCAGGAGTGGGTCTCATGGACTATTTTGCATGTTAAGAACCAAGAGCCATAAATAAAGTGTTAAGTGGGAGCAGTGGCAACAAAACCCACTAATATTTTATTAGATCAAAATATCATGCCAACCACAGCACTTACACACCAGAATAAAATCGAGATGGTCCAGTCTTCTCCACTTCACATTTCTGGCATCTAGTTCTTCCAATGCTGCTTCTTAAAAAAAAATGCCCATTTGCAAAATTTGCAGTTGTAATGCTGTTGTTGGTGACTCTCTTGCCAGGCTTATGGTGAAAATAAACTATAATTCAAGGCTGATTTTGCCTTACCAAAAATGCAAAGCATCATCCAGTGGCAAAACTGTAACTACGAAATTTTCAATTTACATAGACTGGATACTATTTCAACCTAGAGGAAAAAATATATTTTCCTGTTCTATTTCCCTAATGAAATTTCCAGACAAAATAGTAAGGAATTTGATTACCACTTATTTCTCAGCCTCCCTTGATACTTCCAGGCCCAGTAGTTCCTTAGTGTCCTGGATCTGCCTCCTGAAGACTGATGCCTTCAGAAATTAAGAGCATAAGAATGAGCTGGTATTTCTTAGTTATGTTGGTCATAACTACATTCTGAGAGCCAGGGCTATAAGGAAAGAAGGCCACAAAGACACTAACTCCTCTAAAGAATTGTTATTCTTTCTCCTAAAAACAACTTCTTATCATGTCCTTCAGGACACTCAAAGTCAAGCACAAAGCCACTTTTAAGCAATATGATTAGTTTTAAACAAAGTTAATAGTTCCTTAGCCCCTAGAGTGCTTATGTCTGTAAGTCTCCTATTAAAGAGTATAGTTTTGAAGGTGTGTGTGTGTGTGTGTGTGTGTGTGTGTGTGTGTGTGTGTGTGCAGGCACACATTTAAAAATTCTCTATTATTGTTGGGATAATTATTGGTATTTTAAAGTTCTATTTTGGTATGTTTAATGTAATTATAAGCAATGTTTTATAAAATGTTTTACAGTGGATTCTGCTGGAAAACACCATTGAGCTCAAAAATCACCAGGCCTTGAAAGGAAAAGATACAGAGTTCCTCCCCAAATTTTCACTAACCTCGCTGTAATCTAACAGTAGTTTCACCTAAACTGCCTAACCGAAAAGAAAAAAAACATGTACCAAACCATTTGAAACTCATACAGTTTTCCATCAAATTCCAACATGCTGGGAATGTTTACAGTCACTGTGTACTGGGTCACCACTATGGTAGAAGTTTTAGGACTGAAGGCAAGATATTTTTGGCAAAGACAGTCTATTTCTCTGAGACTTGTTCTCTGGTTTTCCTTAGTAACTTGGGTGTAGCAAGAAAGAAATCTTAGAACTGCTGGGGTTGCAGAGTAAGAATGAAAGCATAGGAACTAGTACAGATATCTATTCTAGCCAGTTAATTATCATAAATATTTCTAAAAACAAAAATAATCTACTGTCTATAATTTCATGTTTTAAAACTTAATGTAATTATCTAGAAGACTCTGAAACAATCGATTCTTGAGAAGATTCAGCTTAGGTTTGACCCCTAATCTACTCCTTCAGTTAACCTGATGCTTATGTCTTAGGACAAGAATGAACAATGCCCACGTTTCAGTAAAAGCTTATTTGAAAACCTGCCTGTGAACTTTGCACTCTCCCTTTTATACAGGCCCATGATATTGGGAAAATTCTGGGTAGATGAATTCATGAATGACATAGGAATCCCATCATCTTCATCTGGATCTTATGTAATTCTGGTCTTTGCTTGCCTTTTCATCTTCGTTCTTTTGGAAAATACTTGAGACATTTTTTTGCACACAAAAAATGAGACGTCAACTATGAAGTTGGTGTTCACATTTGTAGCAGCCAATCTTCCACATGATTCCTATTACGAATGAAACCCTCATATCTCCTAAAGTTGCTGGCATGTCAATTTTTCTATTGGAGACTCTCAGAGGTTCAGGCCAGAATGCATAACAGTGTGAACTGTGGGGAAAACAATACATTCCTCTTCTTGCTAGTTTCCAAGTAGGAAAGAAAAAGAACATTAAATACTTCTGACTTTCAGTTAATTACAAAATCATTGGAAATAGAATAGGATGAAAATAACCCCTATGTTCTCTCCCATTGCTATAACGTCAAGCTGGTATACATGCTCTGTGGGATGAAGCAGAGGTAGGGGGCTCATGGAATTTCACATGACTGTGCTCTACATCATCATCTCCAGCCACTCTTCCTCTAATGACATTACTTTTCTAGTTAGCTTGACATTTTCCCATTTTCACAGATAATCTCCTGACTCAATCCTTTTGTTACTTCCTCCTTTGTAAATCCTTTTGAAAGGATATATACTTATTTACCACACTGTGAACCTTTCACTGGGTTCTTTTCTAGAAAATTTTGTTCCTCACTTCATTACCAAAAATGGGACTATTCGCTGAACTAGTGGACTGTTTGGTGCAGTAAAGAGCAGCTAGCATATTAGTAAGTCTGTTATAATGCCATTATAAAGACTCATGGGTAATTTATTTCATAAGAACAACTGCAACATGTAGCATTTAATATTTTGATTCTTTTGTTCTCCATTTTGTAAATTACTTTATTAGCGTTTGTTTACTTAAAGTCAGGAACCTGTAGAGATTAATTTAGGAAATGACTCTTTTTGGAAGAAAGTAATCAAACGTGCATTAAGATGGCATTATTTTATGTCTTTACACCTTTTCCTCAAGTATTTGTGGATTTATCCCTATTGGTCACTTCATTGTTGTCCATAAACTTCTTAGTTATCAGTTATTTACCAAGTAGCTACTATGTGCTATGCATTGTCTTAAGTACTCTGTAAAATGTAAAGCAAATATTTTTCCTTTACATCATGGAGTAATTAGCTGAGAAGTTGAAAATTGTACAATCAGTCCTATACAAAATAACAAAGATGCACAGAATCAGTTGTATACAAAAGAGGTACATAAAGAAGTTCTGGATAAAAAGCTGTATGGTGAATGCCAAAACAGCTGACGGATAGAGCTTATTGGGATGAATTTTTATATTGAAAACATTTTAATAAGGATATTGGTCTAAAAGAAAAAATTTTTTTCTAAAATTCTTCCAAGCCTGAAATTACTGGGACCACCTAAGAAAAATCAGAATTCTCCCCCGCCTTTCTTGGGAATCTGATGAAGTGGAGACTTTGATGAAATATCTTTGGCAATGTCAATGACATAGGCAATTTTTCAAGTTGAACTAGAGATGAGTCAGATTAAAAACAAATATAGCATGTGTGCCAAAATACCCAGGCCAAACTACCCATTTCCATGTGCAAACAATAGGATAGGCACAGTAGATTTTATTTTTTAAATTGTTAATTGAACTGATATTATAGAAGACCTCATTAGCTATGTCTTGTTATAAAAAAAATATTTGAGGGCACCAAAAAATATGACAATTGAGCAAGGGGAAAATGCCTAAGTAAATGCCCACATGCTTCTTTTACACTACTACATTCAGATTTAAGGATGTAAATATAATTGTCTGTAATTGGATGATACCTAATTTTAGTGAATCTTAGTTAAGGTTTCACAGTTTTGGGTCAAATGTGCCAGCCATTTGCAACAGAACTTGGACTAAAAATTTTGGCCAATGAGGGGTTTTATTAATACTTCTCATTATATTTTATACATTCTTTTCCAGTTACTTCCCTGATTATATACATTAGAGTCTCTTACAGATTCATTGGAGGAAGTAAAATTTGAGCTGAAATCTGACAAATGAGTGAAAGATGGAAAATAACCAAGCAAAAGAAAAAATGATATCTAGACAAAGAGAATGGCATGTACAAAAACCAGATGACATAGGGCATATTATATCAGGAAATTGAGATTAGTTAAATATTGCTGGATTATAGAGTTCAAAAATAAGAAAGCATTATTCTGGATCAAGCTGAGTATCAAGGAAGAGAATGCTGAGGGATTTATAAGACAAGTTAGGCAGCTGGGACTTTATCTTTTTCACCATTGCTTTTAAGTGACATGAGCAGATGTGTATTTTTAAAAGATCATCCTGTATGATGTGTGGAAAATGCACCAGGGGTGAAAATGGTAGATGTAGGAATGGTAGTTACAAATCTGGTGATGGTAGTTCCCTGAACTGGGGCAGCTAGAATGTCTTCTCTATATTTTTTTCTTATTTCCAATGAGTGAACAACTGGAGCCTGGAACAACCAAGCCTTGACCATGGAGACCACAGCAATGCCCTGTGGAATAGTGAAGCAGTGACTGGGAAGAAACCTGGGTCCCTGGAGCAAAGCTTCCCACCACCAAAGTATTTACCTTAGACTGTTATGTGACACTGAGAAAAATTTCTTTGTTTTTTAAGTGATTGGACTTTGTAGGGTCTCTCTGTTGCATTAGCTTAATTTTCACCCTTACAAATACTAAAGTGGAAGTGATTGCTCAAAGGGAGTGTATGGAAAGAAGTGAGAGAACCCAGAAACATCAACATTCAAGGAATGAGTAGAGGAAAAAGAACATCAAAGGACAGTGAGCTGTTAGTAAGGGAAGAAGGAAAATTAGAAGCTAAAGGAACAGTATGTTTCAAGAAGAGTGTCGAATGGTAAATGGTAAGGCAAAACAGGAGATTAAAAGTGTCCACTGGATTTGGAAATTAAAAAGGTAATTGATGACTCTGTTTATGGGATCTAAGAGATGTGACAGGGGAGCTCAGTATATTACCAACAGAGGGGTGGTGAGAGACCACAGAAACTAAGCAGAATGAAAAGGACATATGACATGGAGATAGTTTGTGGATACAGAAAAAATGCAATGTCCAGTGACACAGAGAAGCTCTAAGGGTGATTGATTTAACCAAAAGAAAGGAAACTTGGGATAAGAGAGTGGTATATATGAATTTTATTTTCAGCAGTTAAATTTTAGATTAAGAGAAGTTCTAAGAATGTGATATAGTATTACATAATAGAAACAGTTTTGTCACTTCTTAAGTATACTTGGAAACTTCTGCTCCTATAAGCATGCAAACCATGATCTGGTTTCAGACTTACCCTCCTACTATAAGCAACTACCAAGCTGGATGAAGCAGCATTTCAGTTTTTTCTGGCATGACCAAAATGCAGTGTAACAGTGATCCTTGAGGGAAAAGGGAATACGAGATTTGAGCTTTTCATCTGCCCACCTTTCTTACTAGGGAAGCTTTCATGACTGCAGCAGAAGTTGGTGATGCCTAAGTGGAGACAGCACTCAATGAGCTGAAGAGGAAGACATAGACATGGCTCTGCTAATGTGGCAGAAATATGTGAGATTAATGTACAAATGAGGTAAAGATGCTACAGGGAAGAGGCAATTGTGTATATTGGCATTACCCTCAGGTCGTTGGCCTGAAGAATGGGCTCTACATGGGCAGAAAAGACTCTGAAATGTTTAGTAGAGAGAAGCTGCTGTTGAGATGAAATGTGAATAAAATCGTATTACATACTGTTTGTGGACAAATTTATAATGAAAGCATTAAAATATGATTAGGAAATATAAACACCAATGTTTGCCTCTAATATAGGAGAAAAAAAATAGACTTGAGGTAAATGAAAGCTTTAAATACATCTACAACATTTTTTTTCTTTCAAATTAAGTGATCTGTGTCACTATAGCAAAATAGTTTTTAATCTGGTTAAAATGGACATATCTTCCTATAATTTTTGTGTACTTGAAATATTCCCTAATTTAAAATGTAAAAATCAGTTGTGAATTTCTTTTATGGGTCATGACAGAGTGACAAATACTGGACATAGCTTCATTCCGTAAACAATTGGAAACTGACAAAATACATGAAGCAATTGCTTTCAAACTTTGGGCAATAGGCAGCACAGAATGTGATGACTGAGAGAAGGAAAACAAGCAAAGTGTGCCCTACAATTGCTCCAGTTTTCTACCTAGAGGCAATTTCCCAACCACAGATACAGGGAAGGGGAGCACAAGAAGAACACATTGGCCTCACTGATCTGAGGAGATGTAAATCACAGTTTAAGAAGACTGAGATGGTTGAAAACTGTGGAGCAGAGTTTCATAAAGGAGAGAGAGATGCATGAAAGGAGCTCCAGAAATGTGCATATAGTTCCTTTGAGTCTTTTCTGAGTTTTAAGCTGGATGTGATTCTAGTGAAACTCCACAAAGTCAGGCAAAGAATAATTGGGAAATATAAGCTAAACAATTCCCAGAGCTTATGCAAAAGGAGATTGAGCTCTGACGTCAAAATGAAGAGCCCTTGGAAATAAGCCAGGTCGTCATTGAAGACCCCAGAGGGATGATACCTTGAAATTAGAGCTGAACTAGCCATAGAGACTGGAGTACAACTCTGGACCTGCTCCTTAGAAAACCTTAAAAATAGACCTATAAATGGTCCAACTTATCAACAAGTAATTTAACCTCCTGTCAGAACAAAGTGCAACACTCTTCAAGGAAGACATGAAATCTACACATTTCGACACAAAATAGCCATGCAGTCCAACATTCAATAAAAAATTACTAGATATGCCAAGAACCAGGTAATTGTGACCCATAGCCAGGGAGAAAAAATTTAAAAAATTTTTTAAAGCGCCAGGGCCAAGAAGAATAAAAGAAGTAGTTAAGAAAAGCTACTATGTGATATTCAAGTATTTAAATGACAATGTGAACATAATGAGGAGAAAAATAGATTGTGGGGGAAAAAAAACCCTGGAACATCTAGAGATGAAAAATAAATGAAATAATACAATGTTAGAAATGAAATTTTCACTGACTGGTATCAGAAGGTTTGACACTGAAGAAGAAATGATCAATAAACCTAAAGCCAATAAAATATAATCTCTCCAAAATGAACCAAGAAAAGAAATGTGCCTGGGGGAAAAAGGAGCAGAACATTAGTTACACATGGGACAATATCAAGCAATGTTACACACACACACACACACACACACACACACACACACACACACAAAACTGCATGGAGTCAAATCATACTCAAATTGCTGAAAACCAGTGAGAAGGCAGACTTGAGTAGACATTTCTCCAAGGAGGGTATACAAATGGCTAATAAATATATGAAAAGATACTCAACATCACTAATAATCAGAGAAATACAAATCAAAACCACAGTGAACTATTACCTTACACCCATTAGGATTGTATATTAAAAAATTAGAAAATAACAAGTGTCAGCAGGGATGTGGATAAGTTGGAACCTTTCGGCACAGTAGACAGGATTGTAAACTGGTGCAAATGCTAAGGGAATAGTATGGAGGTTCCTCAACAAATTAAAAATAGAACCACCATATGACCAGAAATCTTACTTCTGGGAAGGTATCCAAAAGCACGGAAAGCAGTGTTTTCAAAAGATACTTGCATACCCATGTTCATAACGGTATTATTCACAATAGTCAGGAGGTGGAAGCAACTCAAATGTCCACTGACAGATGAATGAATAGACAAAATATGGTGTAGACATATAATGGAGTACTATGCAGCTGTTAAATACCATGTAGCCTGTTACATGATACAACTTGGATGTACCTTAAGGATATTATGCTAAGTGAAATAAGCCAGTCACAAAATGACAAATACTGTATGATTCCACTTATATGAAGATCCCAGAGTAGTTATATTCATAGATATAGAAAGTAGAATGGTGGTTACCAGGCCTGGGAGGAGAAGGAAAAGGGCAGTTACTGCTTAATGGGTATAGAGTTTGAGTTCCACAAGATGAAAACTTTCTGGACATCTCTTTTACAACAATATAAATATGCTTAACACTACTGAACTGTACACTTAAAAAGGTTAAGATGATATATTTTATATGTGCTTCTTAAAACAAAAAATATTGAAAAATTTAACATCCATTGTGAAAATGCAACAAATTAGGAATAAAAAGGATTTTTTCAACAGATAAAGAGCATTTATTTTTTAAAAAAAAAACCCCAAAACATCACACTTACATACTTAATGGTGAAAGACTGAATACTTTCTCCCTAAGATTAGGAAAAAGACAAAAATACATCCTTATACCAACATTCTTCAAATTTGTACTGGAGGTCCTACTAGTACTATAAAGCAAGAAAAATGAAGAAAGGCTGGAACAATTCTCTTGGAATAATTGGATACCAAAATGGAAAACAGTGAACTTTAATCCTTATCTCACACTATCTGCAAAAATTAACTCAAATTGAATTACAGATGTAATTGTAGAAGCTAAATCTATAAAACGTCTCAAAGAAACCAGAAGACAATCTTCATGACACTGAGATAGGCAAAGGTATTTTAGTTAGTAGCAGAAGTACTCTGTTTTTATGCCTGTGTGTTGAGTTTTAGAAAGGTGACAAAACTGATTTGTTTAATCAACTTTATTTCCTCCTTATGCTAGAATGTTGTTGATGTGCTAGTAGCACTGTCTTCTAGTTTGCTTTGTCTACGACTCAAATTAGCCCAGTCTGTTTCTGCTAATGGAGCAAAGCAGTCTCACCCACACAGACTTCATTAACTCATAGCTATTTCAGCTTGTAGCTGTCACTAAGAAAAATGTAAAAATGTGGAAACTTCGGGAAATGCGATTTTCCTTCTCGCTGTTGAATGCCTATTATGACCATGGAATCAAAGAATCACAGTGAGTGTAGCAAAGATTCGATCTTAGCTTAATTTGGGGAAGACATCAGTGATTTAAAAGAAAGATAGGTACTTCGACAACCTTTTTTTTTTTTTTGCTTTACAGTGATATAAAAAAATCATTACCTTATAATTTATATAGTCATGTCAACAGTTCTTGTAATCCAAATGAATGCCATGCATATGTTACCAAAAATGTTTGTGCAATCCGTATATTATGGGATTCATATGGCTGGAGCCATATGAATGAGCTCCCTTAAGGAGTATTAAATATTTCTAATAGCCACATATACAGTCTCTTCTAGCCCTTAATATCTTTATTCTAGAGTTTGTGATCTAGTCTGTATTTCTTGTGTTGCTATTTTAAATATTTTCTTACATGCAGGACATACTGGGGCTGGAAAACAGCTGGTCAATGTCCTTTAAATAATAATGTCATATTTAAAGACTCATGGTCAGGCACTTTTCTATCATGATTTCTCCAAACCTAATAATCCTAATTCCTTTAATCTTTAATCATGCATCCAATTGCTTAGGCCTTTTCTTAATCCCCAGTACTAGATATGAGATAGTTCCAACCATGTGTTTAGAACAGAGATTGTAATTCTCCTTTAACTCTGATTAGAACCAGTTTCTCTGGAGCATACAAATATACTTCCCATGCCTCGTGGCATAAGATAAATTCTTCTGAAGAATACAGAGCAATGCTCTGTCACGCATCCAGCTGTTCCTTTTTTTTTTTACTTAGAGTCTCGCCAACTGATGAATCAAACGGACACTGCCTATTATGTGTTGTCTATGGGAACATTCTTGAGGATGGATTAACCAACTCCAATTCAAGTTTTGCCCTGGATAACATTCCTTATAGTAAAATGATGAGGTGGAGGAATAATCTTTGAAATATATTAAGGAATATAATTTTACTTGAGGAATATAATTTTCTTCCTGAGGAAATTCATTCATGTCCTTAACAGAGATGAGCATCTTTCAAGATACACAAGATCAAATCAGTATTATTAACTCTTTACCTAAAATAAATCATTGTACTACTAAAATGAAAGGGTAAATACTAATTTGCAAATTACATGTTCTATGTAATCTGTGCTCTTCTATAAGAAAATTCTCCAGGTTCTCTTGAATCAAATAGTGATCATACTGAGCAGAAAATGAAGAGCTTGAGAACAAGGCTGGCTCTCTCAAGCCCAGATAAACTCTATCCCAAGGTTGGATATCGGATTCTTCAGAAATCTTCCCCTCTCTTTTGGAACAAAATGATTCTTAGTAATAGAAATATAATAGTAATAGTAAAGTTTTGGAATGTAATTGGAGTTAGTAACAGTACAAGTCAGTCTAAACAATGTGATGTTCAACAAGCACAAACAAGTAGAAATTGAAAATAGCTGTACATCTAGAAAACAATGTTCAAAAATATTTCAGCTGAAATGATTGCTTAGGATACTAATCTGGTGATGAGGCCAAGATATAAGAGAATGCTTTGTAACTCATACAGGCTTGAACATTTTTTAATAATTACTTTAGATCAAAAGCAATGCTTTTATTACCTGTAGCTTCTAATAATTTAAATCAATCTCTAAACAACTAATATAATTCTAGGATTTTAGACATCATTGGCATTGTGGAGGCAAATTATATAACTGAGTAAATGGTGCCCTTTTCCTGTTTTTCAGTAGTTCCACTCGTCATAATAAAAGTTAGTGTTAATAATCAACTGCCATAGCTTGCTTTTTCAGAGGAGAGTAGTTTACTCTTATTTTTGGTAACAGAATTGAATTTCAACTGTTTATAACTCAGCTATTTGGAAACCTTAAGTATTTTAGATGAAATGAATTAAAATGAAAAATCTTCTTTTTATTATCATCTATCTACCTTCAGAGGAGACCCTGTCAAAAAAAAAAAGTCAATATTATTTCTTTTTTATTTGAAAAGTTTAAACAATGGAGAAAAGTCAAGATATCACTAAAACAAGTACTCATGAAATCTGGAGCCAGAATTGTCACAATGTTCACATTTTGTCCTTCAGCTACTGTTATAATGAAAAATAAAGCTTCACTGATGAGATTTTTTTTAAACATCTTTATTAGAGTATAATTGCTTTACAATGGTGTGTTAGTTTCTGCTTTATAACAAAGTGAATCAGATATACACATACATATGTCTCCATATCTCTTCCCTCTTGAATCTCCCTCCCTCCCACCCTCCCAATCCCACCCCTCTAGGTGGTCACAAAGCACCGAGCTGATCTCCCGCTGCTACACAGCTGCTTCTCACTAGCTATCTATTTTACGTTTGGTAGTGTATATACGTCCATGCCACTCTCACTTCATCCCAGCTTACCTTTCCCCATCCCCGTATCCTCAAGTCCATTCTCTAGTAGGTCTGCATATTTATTCCCTTCTCGCTCTTATGTTCTTCTGACCATTTTTTTTTCTTTTTAGATTCCATATATATGTGTTAGCATACAGTATTTGTTTTTCTCTTTCTGACTTACTTCACTCTGTATGACAGACACTAGGTCCATCCACCTCACTACAAATAACTCAGTTTCATTCCTTTTTAAGGCTGAGTAATATTCCATTGTATATATGTGCCATATCTTCTTTATCCATTCATCTGTTGATGGACACTTAGGTTGCTTCCAAGTACTGGCTATTGTAAATAGAGCTGTGATGAACATTTTGGTACATGACTCTTTTTGAATTATGGTTTTCTCAGGGTACATGCCCAGTAGTGGGATTGCTGGGTCATATGGTAGTTCTATTTGTAGTTTTTTAAGGAACCTCCATACTGTTCTCTATAGTGGCTGTATCAATTTACATTCCCACCAACAGGGCATGAGGGTCCCCTTTTCTCCACACCCTCTCTAGAATTTATTGTTTGTAGATTTTTTGATGATGGCCATTCTGACCAGCGTGAAATGATATCTCATTGTAGTTTTGATTTGCACTTCTCTAATGATTAATGATGTTGAGCATTCTTTCATGTGTTTGTTGGCAATCTGTATATCTTCTTTGGAGAAATGTCTATTTAGGTCATCTGTCCATTTTTGGATTGGGTTGTTTGTATTTTTGATATTGAGCTGCATGAGTTTCTTGTATGTTTTGGACATTAACCCTTTGTCAGTTGCTTCATTTGCAAATATTTTCTCCCATTCTGAGGGTTGTCTTTTCAACTAGTTTATAGTTTCCTTTGCTGTGCAAAAGCTTTTAAGTTTCATTAGGTCCCATTTGTTTATTTTTGTTTTTTATTTCCATTTTTCTAGGACATGGGTCAAAAAGGATCTTGCTGTGACTTATGTCATAGAGTGTTCTGCCCATGTTTTCTTCTAAGAGTTTGATGGTGTTGGGCCTTACATTTAGGTGTTTAATCCATTTTGAGTTTCTTTTTGTGTACAGTGTTAGGGAGTGTACTAATTTCATTCTTTACATGTAGCTGTCCAGTTTTCCCAGCACCACTTATTGAAGACGCTGTCTTTTCTCCACTGTAATTTCTTCCTGCCTTTATCGAAGAGAAGGTGACTATATTTGTGTTGGTTTATCTCTGGTCTTTCTATCCTGTTCCATTGATCTCTATTTGTGTTTTTGTGCCAGTACCATACTGTCTGATTACTGTAGCTTTGTAGTATAGTCTGAAGTCAGGGAGCCTCATTCCTCCAGCTCCGTTTTTCTTTCTCAAGATTGCTTTGGCTATTCGGGGTCTTTTCTGTTTCCACAGAAATTATGAAATTTTTTTTGTAGGTCTGTGAAAAATGCCAGTGGTAGTTTGATAGGAATTGCATTGAATCTTTAAATTGCTTTCAGTAGTATAGTCATTTTCAAAATATTGATTCTTCCAATTCAAGAACACGGTATATCTCTGCATCTATTTGTACATCTTTATTTTCTTTCATCAGTGTCTTACAATTTTCTACATACAGGTCTTTAGTCTCCTTAGGTATGTTTATTCCTAGATATTTTATTCTTTTGGTTGCAGTGGTTAATGTCAGTGTTTTCTTAATTTCACTTTCAGACTTTTCATCATTAGTGTACAGGAATGCAAGAGATTTCTGTGCATTAATTTTGTATCCTGCTACTTTACCAAATTTATTGATTAGCTCTAGTAGTTTTCTGCTGGTATCTTTAGGATCCTCTATGTATAGTATCATGTCATCTGCAGACAGTGACAGTTTTACTTGTTCTTTTCCAATTTGGATTCCTTTTATATCTTTTTCTTCTCTGATTGCTGTGACTAAAACTTCCAAAACTATGTTGAATAATAGTGGTGAGAGTGGGCAACCTTGTCTTGTTCCTGATCTTAGAGGAAATGGTTTCAGTTTTTCACCATCGAGGACGATGTTGGCTGTTGGTTTGTCATATATGGCCTTTATTATTTTGTGGAAAATTCCCTTTATGCCTACTTTCTGGAGGTTTTTATCATAAATGGGTGTTGAATTTTGTCAGAAATTTTCTCTGCATCTATTGAAATGATCATATGATTTTTCTCCTTCAATTTGTTAATATGGTGTATCACGTTGATTGATTTGCGTATATTGAAGAATCCTTGAATTCCTGGGATAAACCCCAGTTGATCATAGTGCATGATCCTTTCAATGTGCTGTTGTATTCTATTTGCTAGTATTTTGTTGAGGATTTTTGCATCTATGTTCATCCGTGATATTGGCCTGTAGTTTTCGTTCTTTGTGACATCTTTGTTTGGTTTTGGTATCAGAGTGATGGTGGCCTCATAGAATGAGTTTGGGAGTGTTCCTCCCTCTGCTATATTCTGGAAGAGTTTGAGAAAGTTAGGTGTTAGCTCTTCTCTAAATGTTTGGTAGAATTCGCCTGTGAAGCTATCTGGTCCTGGACTTTTGTTTGTTGGAATATTTTTAATCACAGTTTCAATTTCAGTGCTGTGGTTGGTCTGTTCATATTTTCTATTTCTTCCTGGTTCAGTCTCGGAAGGTTGTGCGCTTCTAAGAATTTGTCCATTTCTTACAGGTTGTCCATTTTATTGGCATATAGTTGCTTATAGTAATCCCTCATGATCCTCTGTATTTCTGTAGTGTCAGTTGTTACTTCTCTTTTTTCATTTCTAATTCTATTGATTTGAGTCTTCTCACTTTTTTTCTTGTTAAGTCTGGCTAATGTTTTATCAATTTTGTTTATCTTCTTAATTGATTTGGGTTTATTTAGGTCTTTTCCTTCTCTTGTGTTTCCTGCCTTGAGAAGTTCCTTTAGCATTTGTTGTAAAGCTGATTTGGTGGTGCTGAATTCTCTTAGCTTTTGCTTATCTGTAAAGCTTTTAATTTCTTCATCAAATCTGAATGAGATCCTTGCTGGGTAATCTTGGTTCTCGGTTTTTCTCCTTCATGACTTTAAATATGTCCTGCTACTCCCTTCTGGCTTGCAGAGTTTCTGTTGAAAGATCAGCTGTTAACCTTATGGGGATTCCCTTATGTGTTATTTGTTGTTTGTCCCTTGCTAATTTTAATATTTGTTCATTGTATTTAATTTTTGATAGTTTGATTAATATGTGTCTTGGCGTGTTTCTCCTTGGATTATCCTGTATGGGACTCTCTGTGCTTCCTGGACTTGATTAACTATTTCCATTCCCATATTAGGGAAGTTTTCAACTATAATCTCTTCAAATATTTTCTCAGTCCCTTTCTTTTTCTCTTCTTCTTCTGGGACCCCTATAACTACAATGTTGGTGCATTTAATGTTGTCCCAGAGGTCTCTGAGACTGTCCTCAATTCTTTTCATTCTTTTTTCTTTATTCTGCTCTGCAGTAGTTATTTCCACTATTTCATCTTCCAGGTCACTTATCTGTTCTCCTGACTCAGTTATTCTGCTATTGATCCCTTCTAGAGAATTTTTAATGTCATTTATTGTGTCGTCCATCACTATTTGCTTGCTCTTTAGTTCTTCTAGGCTCTTGTTAAACATTTCTTGTATTTTCTCCATTCTATTTCCAGGATTTTGGATCATCTTTACTATCATTATTCTGAATTCATTTTTAGGTAGACTGCCTATTTCCTCTTCATTTGTTAGGTCTGGTGGGGTTTTGCCTTGCTCCTTCCTCTGCTGTGTGTTTCTCTGTCTTCTCATTTTGCTTAACTTACTGTGTTTGGGGTCTCCTTTTCACAGGCTGCAGGTTCGTAGTTCTCATTTTTGGTGTCTGTCCCCAGTGGCTAAGGTTGGTTCAGTGGGTTGTGTAGGCTTCCTGGTGGAGGGGACTAGTGACTGTGTTCTGGTGGGTGAGGCTGGATCTTGTCTTTCTGGTGGGCAGGTCCACGTCTGGTGGTGTGTTTTGGGGTGTCTGTGGCCTTCTTATGATTTTAGGCAGCCTCTCTGCTAATGGGTGTGGTTGTGTTCCTGTCTTGCTAGTTGTTTGGCATAGAGTGTCCAGCAGTGTAGTTTGCTGGTCGTTGAGTGGAGCTGGGTCTTGGTGTTGAGATGGAGATCTGTGGGAGATTTTTGCCGTTTGATATTACATGGAGCTGGGAGGTCTCTTGTGGACCAGTGTCCTGAACTTGGCTCTCCCACCTCAGTGGCACACCCTGACACCTGGCTGGAGCACCAAGAGCCTGTCCTCCACACAGCTCAGAATAAATGGAGAAAAAAGAAGAAAGAAAGAAAGAGGAAGATAAAATAAAATAATTTATAAACATAATTATTAAGAAAAAAAAATTTTAAGTAATAAAAAAAAAGCGGACACACAGAACCCTAGGTCAAATGGTAAAAGCAAAGATATATGGACAAAATCACACACAGACACATACAGTTACTCACAAAAGAGAAAAAGGGAAAACGACATACCTATATCGTTGCTCCCAAAGTCCACCTCCTCACTTTGGGATGATTCGTTGTCTATTCAGGTATTCCACAGATGCAGGGTACATCAAGTTGATTGTGGAGATTTAATCCACTGCTCCTGAGGCTGCTGGGAGAAATTTCCCTGTCTCTTCTCTGTTTGCACAGCTCCCAGGGTTCAGCTTTGGATTTGGACCCGCTTCTGCGTTCAGGTCGCCTGAGGGCATCTGTTTTTTGCTCAGGCAGGACGGGGTTAAAGGAGCCGCTGATTCAGGGGCTCTGGCTCACTCAGGCCGGGGGGAGGGAGGGGTACAGATGCAGGGCGAGCCTGCGGCGGCAGAGGAAGGCGTGACGTCGCACCAGCCTGAGGCGCGCCGTGCGTTCTCCCGGATTAGTTGTCCCTGGATCACGGGACCCTGGCAGTGGCGGGCTGCACAGGCTCCTGGGAGGGGGGTGTGGAGAGTGACCTGTGCTCGCACACAGGCTTCTTGGTGGTGGCAGCAGCAGCCTCAGCGTTTCATGCCGGTCTCTGGGGTCTGCCCCGAAAGCTGCGGCTTGCGCCTGTTTCTGTAGCTCATTTGAGCAGCGCTCTTTATCCCCTCTCCTCGCTCACCAGGAAGCAAGGAGGGAAGAAAAAGTCTCTTGTCTCTTCGGCAGCTCCAGACCTTTTCCCAGACTCCCTCCCGGCTAGCCATGGTGCACTAGCCCCCCTCAGGCTGTGTTCATGCAGCCAATCTCAGTCCTCTCCCTGGGGTCTGACCTCCGAAGCCGGAGCCTCACCTCCCAGCCCCCGCCAGTCCTGGTGGGTGAACAGACAAGCAGGTGAGTGCTGGTCGGCACCGATCCTCTGTGCGGGAATCTCTCCGCTTTGCCCTCTGCACCCGTGTTGCTGTGCTCTCCTCCGCGGCTTCGAAGCTTCCCCCCTCCGCCTCCCGCAGTCTCCGCCAGCGAAGGGGTTTCTTGTGTATGGAAGGCTCTCCTCCTAAACAGCTCCTTCCCCACTGGTGCAGGTCCCATCCCTATTCTTTTGTCTCTGTTTTCTCTTTTTTCTTTTGCCCTACCCAGGTACGTGGGGAGTTTCTTGCCTTTTGGGAGGTCTGAGGGCTTCTGCCAGGGTTCAGGAGGTGTTCTGTAGGAGTTGTTCCACATGTAGATGTATTTCTGATGTATTTGTGGGGAGGAAGGTGATCTCCGTGTCTTACTCTTCTGCCATCTTGAAGCTCCTCTCTCCACTGATGAGATTTAAATTGGCTTTGTTTCCTTTGCCAGCTCCTTTCCCTTTCTATCTGCTCAGAAGCAACCACTGTCCTTACTTTGGTGGCTATTCTCCCAGCTTTTTTACTTTTGCTACTTTTCATTCATAGGAATTAAAAAAAAATTATTAGTTCATTAATTGTTGGAATTGTGTTGAAAACTGTTGTAATTTATACATTTATTGGGATAAAATGACATCTTTATTAAATCTTCCAATTCATAAACAAAATTTTTCTATTTATTCAGGTTTCCTTTTATTTCCTTTAATAAATAATTTTCTCCATAATGTTTTATAAATCTTTTGTTTGATTTATTCATGGTAGCTGTAGATTTTATTGCTATTAAATATAGAATTATGTTATTGCTACATTTTCTAGATATTTTAAGACTAATATATATGAGCAGTAGTGATTTTTGTCCGCTGATCTTGTATCAACAGTCCTACAAAAGTCTTTTGCTAATTTTTAGATTCTCTGAAATTATCATCTGAAAATAATGACAATTTTGCTTTATTCTTTGCAGATCTTAAAAGTCTTACTTTTATTGTCTTGTTCACTGGCTATGATATCTAGTACCGTGTTGAATAGTAGTGAGTTTAGTAGGGTTTTACTGGCTTATTTGAAGGTATTTCTGATAAAGATTATCATAACTCTGATATTTGATGTAGGTTTTTGATAGATTTCCTGTATGAATTTAAGGAATTTCCCTTTAATTCCTAGTTTACTGAGATATTTTTTACATTACAAATTAGTATGAAGTTTTCCTAATTTTACTGCATCTATTGAAATGACCATATGACTTTTCTTCAGTCTGCTCTGTAATGAATCGCAGAGAAAATTTTGATGTTCTGTTCTTAAATTCCTGGCATAAGCTCAAATTAGTCAAAATGTATGGTGTTTAACCATAAAATATTTTTTAACATGGAATCATCTTTGACATCAGCTGTTCTTTGATGTTTTTCTAATTTATCATTTTTAATTCTCTACTTTTTTGATAATTTTTTCTTCCAACTTTTTGAGATATAACTGACATACAACACTGTATAAGTGTAAGGTATACAGCATAATGATTTGACTTACATCATAAAAGGATTATCACAGTAAATTTAATGCATATCCATCATATCATATAGATACCAAATTAAAGAAATAAAAAACTTTTGTGTGTGTGATGAGAACTCTTAGGATGTACTCTCTTCACAACTTTCATATATAATATACAGCCGTGTTAGTTATGCTTATCATGTTGTACATTACATCACTGGTACTTATTTATCTTATCACTGGGAGTTTGTCTTACCTTTTGTCTGACTTCACCCATACCCCCCTCTTCCCAACCCCCCGCCTGTGGTAACCACAAATCTGATAATTTTATCTGTGAGTTTGTTTTCATGTTTCTTTGTTTTTGAAGTAAAATTGACCTACAAACTTATGTTATTTCATACTGTATTTGTCTTTTTCTGTCTGACATTTCACTATGCATAATATCTTTCAAGGCCATCATGCTGTTGCAAATGGCAAAATTTCATTTTTTTTATGGCTGATATACTATTGTGAATATATGTACCACATCTTCTTTATCCATTTATCTGTTGATGGGCATTTGGTTTGCTTCCATACCTTGGCTATTGTAAATAATGCTGAAATGAACATGGGGTGCATATATCTTTTGTAATTAGTGTTTTTGTTTCTTATATATGTCCAGGATTGGAATTGCTGGGTCATAGAGTAGTTCTATTTTTAGTTTTTTAAGAAACCTTCAAACTGTTCTCCATAGTGGCTGTACCAATTTACATTCCCACCAACAGTATAGGAGGGTTCCCTTTTCTCCACACCCTCTCCAGCATATATTATTTGTAGACATTTTTATGATGGCCATTCTGACTGGAGTGAGGTGATACCTCATTGTAGTTTTGATTTGCATTTCTCTAATAATTAGCAACGTTGAGCACTTTTTCACGTGCTTTGGCTTCTTTCTTTAATGGTGTTTTTTAAAGAGCAAATTTTTCATTTTGATGTCCAGTTGCTCGATTTTTTCTGTTATTGCTGCTGCTTTTTCCATTTTGTTTAAGAAATCTTTGTACCCTATATCAGTTTCCTGTAGCTGCTGTGTCAAATTTCCATAACCTCCCAGTTCTAGATGCCAGAATTTGGAGATCAAGATACTCATAGAGCTACATCCTCTTTGAAGACTTTAGAGTCTCTTTTGTGCACCTTCCAGCTTCTGGTGGATCCAGAAGTTCCTTGGTTTATGGTCCCATTGCTCCAGTCTCTGCCTCTATGATCACATACCTCCTCCTTTTCTGTCTTGCTCTCTACTTCTCTCTTATAAGGATAGATGTGTTTGCAATTACTGCCCCCCTCCCACCCTGCCATAATCGAGGATAAGCTCCTCTCATTGAGATCCTAAATTTACATCATTAGCCATACAAGGTCATATTCATCACATCCACGGATTAGGATGTAGGCATATCTTTTTTTTGTTTTTTAACATCTTTATGGGAGTATAATTGCTTTACATTGTTGTGTTAGTTTCTGCTGTATAACAAAGTGAATCAGCTATATGTATACATATATCCCCATATCCCCTCCCTCGTGTGTCTCCCTCCCACACTCCCTACCCCATCCCTCCTGGTGGTCACAAAACACCGAGTTGATCTCCCTGTGCTATGCAGCTGCTTCCCACTAGCTATCTATTTTACATTTGGTAGTGTATATATGTCAGTGCTACACACTCACTTCATCCCAGCTTACCCTTCCCCCTCCCCATGACCTCAAGCCCATTCTCTACGTCTGCGTCTTTATTCCTGTTCTGCCCCTAGGTTCGTCAGAAGTTTTATTTTATTTTGTTTTTAGATTCCATATATATGTGTTAGCATACAGTATTTGTTCTTCTCTTTCTGACTTACTTCACTCTGCATGACAGACTCTAGGTCCATCCACCTCATGACAAATAACAATTTCGTTTCTTTTTATGGCTGAGTAATATTCCATTGTATATATGCGCCACATCTTCTTGTGGAAATACTTTTTGAGGGCCACCATTCAGCCCACTACCTATCCCAAGGTAACAAAGATAAGATTTTTTTTTTCTCCTAGAAACTTCATAATTTTAGCATTGACATTTAGATCTGCCAGCCATCTTGACTTATTTTTCTGTATGGTAAGAGGTAGTGTAATTGTCCATTTTTTTTCCATATTGATATACAGTTGATGGAGATTATTTGTTGAAAACACTTTACTTTTCACAATGAATTGCATTGGTATATTTGCAACAAATCATTTGACCAAAATGAGTGGATCTATTTCTGGACGCTTTTATTTTTCATTAATCTATTTAGCTATCCTTATGCCAATTCCACATTGTATTAATTACTGTAGCTCTATGGAAGTCTTAAAGTCAAGAGTGTGAATCTTCTAGCTTTTCTGTTCCTTTTCAAGATTGTTTAGTTCTTTCAGGTCCTTTATATTTCCATATATATTTTACTACCAGATTGTCAATTTTTACCAAAAATAACAAAGCCTCCTGGAATTTGGACTAAAGTTGAATCTATAGATTAGTTTAGATCAATGAATCTGTAGATGAATTTAGAAAGAATTAACATCTATAAAATATTGAGTCTTCCATCTAATGAACATGGTATATTTCTCCATTTATATCAGTATTTTAAAATATATCTTAGCAATGTGTTTGTGGTTTTCAAATGTAATGATCTTTGATTTCTTTTTAAAAATTTATTCCTTCCTAGCCTGAACCAGGAAGAAATAGAAAATATAAACAGACCAATCACAAGCACTGAAATTGAAACTGTGATTTAAAACCTTCCAACAAATAAAAGCCCAGGGCCAGATGGCTTCACAGGCGAATTCTACCAAACATTTAGAGAAGAGCTAATTCCCATCCTTCTCAAACTCTTCCAAAGTATAGCAGGGGGAGGAACATTCCCAAACTCATTCTATGAGGCCACCATCACTCTGATACCAAAACCAGACAAAGATGTCACAAAAAAAGAAAACTACAAGCCAATGTCACTGATGAACATAGATGCAAAAATCCTCAACAAAATACTAGCAAACAGAATCCAACAGCACATTCAAAGGATCATACACCATGATCAAGTGGGGTTTATCCCAGGAATGCGAGGATTCTTCAGTATATGCAAATCAATCAACGTGATACACCATATTAACAAATTGAAGGAGAAAAATCATATGATCATCTCAATAGATGCAGAGAAAGCTTTTGACAAAATTCAACACCCATTTATGATAAAAACCTCCAGAAAGTAGGCATAGAGGGAACTTTCCACAAAATAATAAAGGCCATATATGACAAACCCACAGCCAACATCGTCCTCAATGGTGAAAAACAAACCATTTCCACTAAGATCAGGAACAAGACAAGGTTGCCCACTCTCACCACTATTATTCAACATAGTTTTGGAAGTTTTAGTCACAGCAATCAGAGAAGAAAAAGATATAAAAGGAATCCAAATTGGAAAAGAACAAGTAAAACTGTCACTGTTCGCAGATGACATGATACTAAACATAGAGAATCCTAAAGATGCCACCAGAAAACTACTAGAGCTAATCAATGAATTTGGTAAAGTAGCAGGATACAAAATTAATGCACAGAAATCTCTGGCATTCCTGTACACTAATGATGAAAAGTCTGAAAGTAAAATTAAGAAAACACTCCCATTTACCATTGCAACCAAAAGAATAAAATATCTAGGAATAAACATACCTAAGGAGACTAAAGACCTGTATGTAGAAAACTGTAAGACACTGATGAAAGAAATTAAAGATGTACAAATAGATGGAGAGATATACCATGTTCTTGAGTTGGAAGAATCAACATTGTGAAAATGACTCCACAGTCATTTCATGCCAGTCTTTTAAAAATTATTTTACTTTAAGTACAGTTGATTTATAATACAATATTAGTTTCAGGTGTACAACATAGTAATTCAATATTTTTATAAATTAAACTCTATTTAAAGTTATTACAAAATAATGACTATATTTCCTTGTGCTATACAATATACCTTGTTGCTTACTTATCTGATACATAGTAGTTTATATCTCTTAATACCTTATGCCTATCTTGCTGCCTCCCCCTTTCTTCTCCCCACTGTAATCACTAGTTTGTTCTCTGTATCTGTTTAGTGGTATTCATTTATTTTTTTTTTAGATTCCACATATAAATGATAACAGATTATTTGTCTTTTTCTGTCTGGCCTATTTCACTAAGCATAATACCCTCTATGTCCATCCACGTTCTTGCAAATAGCAGAATTTCATTCTTTTTTATGGCTGAGTAACATTCCATCATGTGTGCGTGTGCGTGTGCGTGTGTATGTGTGTGTGTGTGTGTGTGTGTGTGTATGTATTTCACATCATCTTTATCCATTTATCTGTTGATGGATACTTGGGTTGCTTTCATATCTTGGGTATTGTAATAATGCTCCTATAAACATTGAGGTGCATGTATCTTTTCAAATTAGTGTTTTTGTTTTGATTTTTGATATATACCCAGGAGTAGAATTGCTGGATCATATGGTAGTTCTATTTTTAGTTTTTTGAGGAACCTCCATACTGTTTTCCACAGTGGCTGCACCAATTTATATTCCCACAAACAGTGTACTAAGGTTCCTCTTCTCCACATCCTTGCCAACATTTGCTATTTGTAGACTTTTTGATGATAGTCATTTTAACAGGTGTGAGGTGATATCTTATTGTGGTTTTGATTTGTATTTCTCTAATGACTAACGATGTTAAGCATCTTTTCATGTGCCTGTTGCCCATTTGTATATCTTCTTTGAAAATATCTATTCAGGTCTTCTGTCCATTTTTTAATTGGATTTTTTTATATTAAGTTGTATGAGCTATTTATATGTTTTGGATATTGACCTCTTATGAGTCATATCATTTACAAATATTTTCTCCATTCAGCAGTTTGTCTTTTTTTTTTTGTCCATGGGTTTTTTTTACTGTGCAAAAGTTTTTAAGTTTAGTTAGGCCCCATTTGTTTATTTTTCCTTTTGTTTCTTTTGCCTTAGGAAACAGATCCAAAAAAATATTGCTACAATTTATGTCAAAGAGTGTTCTGCCCATGTTTCCTTCAAGGAGTTGTATGGTTTTCAGTCTTACATTTAGGTCTTTAATCCACTTTCAGTTTATTTTTGTATATGGTACTAGAAAATGCCCTAATTTAATTCTTTTACATGTAGCTGTCCATGTGCCAGTCTTCAAATATACAAAGGGACTGTATTCAGTGAGTGGCAGCCAGCTGTTTGCAAACCCAGGTATGCATAGAACAAGATAAAATGGGTGTAAACTAAATTAGGAGGGACTTAATTTTGTTTGGAATAGTTTCTTATAAGCAATGAAGTTATTGAATAAATCTTCTTCTCTGAAAATGATGAGAGTTTCTCCTTTATATTTAGAGGGCTCTGCATGCTGCTGCTGAAGAAGATGCACAGATTATGTATCTTAAAGGTTCTTCTCACAACTTTCTATTTTCAAAACTTCAGTAGATGGGACTATCCCAAAGCAAGCTCTCCCTCCCTTTATAGCTTCTCAGTTACCCCACCTAACAAAGCCATCTGTAAATTTTACATCTGTGAGAAATTTTTAGTATAGTAATGAAGCCTTCTGTGAACTAAGTTTGTCTTTGAGACAGATAAGATTCTAGTTTCTGAACAGCCATTCAAAGAAAGAAATCAGCTGCACATAAAGAAATAGGGTTAAATTACATTACTGGTATTTTTACTACAGAGTCTTTCCTTAAAATAATTTATCTCAATTACTTTTTTTCCAAAAGACTTACACTTTAGACTTTGGCATTTGGTCCAATTCTGCATAATTTTGAATTACAGAAAAAAGTATACGTATTAACTGACTGGTATGTTGTAAAAATCTTTTTCTAAGATACAAGGAATCGATTGATTGAATAGCTTTTTAAAATAGGTGTAAAATCTTTAAATCCCTATTCTGTCACAGCTTTCCTCACAGGAATGACAGTAATCTGACTGAATTTCTTAACTAAATTATTCAGAATCATCCACGTCAAGCAATACTTATTTTATTCATGGTATAGAGAATCATAGTCTGGCAGTGTTAGGCTCACAGTATAAACACAGATATCGAGGTTAATTCCTTTGCCTGGTGTTACTTGCTAGGTCCTCTGGCAGAGCCCTGATTAGATCCCAGGCCTCTTGATTCCCAGGTTAATACAATATCTAGTAAATCAGGCTGCTTCTAACCTATTGGTGTATGTCTCCTACAGCTAATTCACCAACATTGGGTGAAGTCACTTAAATGATTATGTAGCCAAAATAACTCTGAAGGAAACTTCATGGGAAGGTTTCAATACTTGCCTTTTAATATTCATTGTTCCTTCCAAATCCAAACAGGCTTGCTCTTAAAGTATTCCTCCCATAATCATTGGTCTTCAAAGCATACCTATTTTGAAATCAATACTTATTTAATAGCTGAAAAATATTCCTAATAAATTGTTTGGTGAGGAAAAACATTATACAACAGAATGTAAACACACAAACACACACAACACTTCTCTGAAAAAAGAAAGCAAACAAAAATATTGACCATTCCCATCTCTGAGTGATCATATTTTGAGCGGTTCTTTTTTTTCCGATTTCCTTGCTTAGCTATAATATATAAAATCCAACAATAAACATATATTGCTTTTATGAGGCCAAAAAAAAAATCAAAAGGCTCTCAAGTCCCAATTTCTTGTGATTTTGATTGGGAACATAATTTAAAGTGAGCGTACTTGAGAACTCCTTAGCATTTTGTAGTTCAAATGGAGAGCAGCAATGAACAGCTAACATTTAAGGCTATCAGACAGTCTGCCTACTTGTGAACATTATTCTAAGTATAATTTTTCAGTGAAATGATTTGGTTCTTAATACTGCTCAAATATACTCTCAAATATTAATATCTTAGTGGCTAAAAAGCTACTCAAATTTGACATTCAGTATATTAGGTAATCTGAATTAAAAGCACTACATTCTGAAAGAAGGTTTGATTTTTATTAGGGCAAAAGCAGCCTACTAAAAAAATACATTCTTAGTTTTCAATGTATAATTATAATTCTATTGTATAAATGTCATTAATTTGCCTCTAGGATTGTAATTACTCACTATTTCATGATCTATTCAAATGTTTCAATCAACACTCTTTCACTAAGGAGGTAAAATCATAGAAATAACCCCAAAGTATAAAAGGAACACAAAACATTATTTTTACATTATGGTGCTGGTTGAACATATTTTAGGAATAGGTGTCCTTCTAAACTCTCTTGGCATGTCAGTATATAATGAATCACCCTTAGGACCTATGACATCTTTAAATCTAACCTAACTTTTAATCACTAGTGTAAGTCCGCCTACTGGTATTTGGTTTTCAGTATAAGACAATGTACCACAATCTTGTTTAAAGTGGATTTTTATATTCTTGAAGCAAACCAGAGGTATAGCTCTATTTGAATGGCCCCTGCTTTGACTAAAATCATTCAGGCTGGAAAGATTTTTATGTAACAATTTGTTTAAGAGCTCCAAATCAAACTCTGCTGATTATTAATAATCAATTAGTAAATCAACACTGGGACTTCTTTGGAACCAAAACTTTAACCCTATAGCTCTTGTTATCTGATTTAATCTTCATCCCATTAGCTATTCTTATTATTTCCTGTATTGTTCTGTGTACCATTTCCAGCTAAGTTCTTCTGAAATTATTTCCTTGTTATTACCACTATAGCTCAGCTGTGGAGAGGGCTTCATAGGACTGGAAATCTTAGGCCTCTTGGGGCTTGCTAAGGAATGTCTAAAATCCCACTGCTCCAAATATATCTCCACTCTGTTTGACTGTTTTATAACTGTTCCCTTTGTAATCTGGAGAGTGTTAGAGGTAGGGAAGGAGGGAGAAGTAAATTCTCCCAATGGAGTAGAAATAGTTAAGGGCTGAATTTGAGGAATTGTGTCTCCCAGAATAATGTTGGTTTGGGCTCTGGTGTCAAGATTATATCTAGGAATATGAACATCTGGGCCTAATGAGATTTCAGCATGCATTTGGATCGTGAATAAACAACCTTTCTCCAACCTGGTCACTGCTGGCTACATCAATAAAAGGCTTGTCAATGATTACAAAAATCATTCTCTGACACCTATTGACCAACTATCTTCCCCAAACAGGGCAGATTTAATCACTCTGGAAAGCAATTCCATTCATGAATTATAGTGAAAATGAGATAGGCAATTTCTAGCTGTTTTTCGCCCCAAAACACACACACACACACACACACACACACACACACACACACACACACCCCTTGTGTAGAGAGCTCTCCTGCTTCTTGGCATACCCGTCAACTTCACAGGAGGGGTCCTGAGGAAGGATTTCACACACAACTGACTGGACTAGCAATATTAGTGACTGCTATTTGGACAGCTTTTAAAATGCAAGTGTTATTCAAGGTGAGAAATATATCCTCCTCTTAACAGGCCTTTTCTTTTTTGACTCTGGTTATTTTTGGCAGAGCCCAAAGGACACATATGTTTTAAAGACAAGAATTGGGGAGGAAATGTTGCAATTATACGTGTGTTGCTTCCACAGAGCACAGATGGGAGGCAGCCTAGGAGCTGAGGGAGGGGCCCTGAGTGGAGGAGAAATGCCGGTGTGACTCCACCCCATTAGGCTTCTGCACAGCCCATGTCCCATCTGATGTAAACAGGTCTGGTCGCACCCTCAAACGATTTCTAAGCTATCTGTCAATAACCTAGGATTCACAGAGTATGAGAGTGAATCTTTTCCTTCTTCCCTGTGCACTTATTGGTTAACTTGAGAAAAAAAAATGTAGTCTTTATTTCCAGTGTTGTTTTAGGAATATCAGGAAATTCATTTGAACAAGATGTGTTAAAATATTACTCCTATGTAAATGAAACAAGTATGGAAGTCAGGGGGATAAGGAAATACAAAAGATTAAAAGCATTAAAAATTATTCTAAATCAGGTAAAGTCTGGATCTGAGGTGCTGCAAAGTCCCTTTCAACCCTGAGATTATAAAGCTTTATCATCTATATTTGTATGGCATATCCAATTTACAAAGTACTTCCACATTTATTCTCCAATTTGAATTTTACAATTACCTTAAGTCAAAACACATGAGCCCCACAGATAAAGAAACTGAGGCCGAAAGATTTTGGATGATTCTTCCAAAGTCACCAACTCCTTGCAACGGTTGAATTCTGATTATGATCAAGGTTTCCTGACTCCCAATCCAATGTTTTATGGCCTTTAAATCACACAGTACTCCGTGCAAAGATATGAGATAAGTTATACCAACATATTGGAAAGCCTCTTGGCTAAGATAGGGTTCTAAATGAGTAAATTTGTGCAGATAAACTCACTAAAGCTGTTTTTATTCTGTTTCCTTATTAGCATGCCAAAATCTGGTAGACGTATGGTCCCGGCCTTCAAGAATATTAACTGTTAAAGATAATAGAATTGTAAGTTAGTTCCCTTTCCACTTACATTATTTAGACTCACTCAACAAGCAAGGGGCACATATACTCAGGTTCTGGGTGGGGTTTATAGTTGGGATAAAAGGAGAAGTAAGAAAGGACGGAACCTGGTCTGCTAAGGCTTTAAGGAGAACTGGGACATCATTACAATGATTACAACTGCATCTTCACAGTTCGGGATCCACAAAAGCTGGAGAAGTGAGAGAGCATCTCTGGGAAGCCAGTGTGAATGCACATCTCCTGTGCCCCGGACTCCACCCTTACAGCCCTGATTCTTTCTCTGATTGTTTCTTTATCTTCCATGAAAATTAACCTGTCTCTACACTCCTTTTCTCTGTCTCATATCTTTTATTGATTTGAGCTGATTATTATTGCCTTCTTGAGTAATATTATTACCCAAAGTAATATATTACCTTCTTTAATTTTTCTGAGCTATTCTACTTTTGACTTACCTCTGCTAAGAGGATGAGTTTGAATGTGCTAGTTACCAGCACAGACTTACTGGGGCTCTGAGCACCTTTATATATACGTCTGTTACCTATATCTTTGCGTGATGTCCCCCATCCTCAGCTTTCCCAAGTGTTGTGAGGTCACGTGGCACAAACCATAGTTACCATAAGCAAGGACTATTTTTTTTGGCAGTGCTTTTATTTCTTTTTATTATTTTAAACTTTTTATTTTATATTAGAGTATAGTTGATTAACAATGTTGTGACACTTTCAGGTGTACAGCAAAGTGATTCAGTTATACATATACATGTATCTATTCTTCTCAAATTCTTTTCCCATTTAGGTTGTTACAGAATACTGAGCAGAGTTCCCTGTGCTATACAGTAGGTCCTTGTTGGTTTTCCTTTTTCAATAAAGCAGTGTGTACATGTCAATCCCAAACTCCCTAACTATCCCTCCCCCCAACCCTTCCTCCCTGGTAATCATAAGTTTGTTCTCTAAGTCTGTGAGTCTGTTTCTGTTTCATAAATAAGTTCATTTGTATCATTTTTTTTTAGATTCCGTATATAAGCGATATCATACGGTATTTCTCCTTCTCTGTCTGACTTACTTAACTCAGTGTGACAATCTCTAGGTCCATCCATGTTGCTGTAAATGGCATTATTTCATTCTTTTTAACAGCTGAGTAATATTCTATTGTATATATGTACCACATCTTCTTTATCCACTCCTCTGTCGATGGACATTTAGGTTGCTTCCATGTCTTGGCTACTGTAAACAGTGCTGCAATGAACATTAGGGTGCATGTATCCTTTTGGACCATGTTAAGCAAGGACTTTATCCCAAGGATGGGGGCAGGCTAGAAGTCAGAGACCTCTCATGCACTATACTTCCTGGCGTTCTTTATTTTTTTAATCTTAACTTGCTAAATTTTTATTTAAGTATTTCATTTTATTTTGAACAATCTGATTTATTGCTTCCTATCTATTCTCTTGGACCCAGTTTCAAATAAACATATGTAAATATAAATATTTTAGTAACACTTCAGATAGTAAGAAAATTGGATAGAAGTAATAACAAAATCAAATAAAGTAGAAGTCCTCTTACCTTATGCAATACGGACCAGTAATTGGTTAGTTAAAAAGTCATTTAATATGAGGGATATTTTTTAAATGATATATTGTTTAAAGATCATATTTTAACTTAATACATGTAAATATCTTTTTATCGGCGTGTTCCATAGTTGTCCATGCTGTATAAAGACATCATTGCTAATACAACATCTCTAATTTCTAACTCTGACTTCTTTAAAGTGAAAATTTGACACATTTGCAAATTAATGTTGGTGCGTAAGTCTTAAGATTTTGAGAATATTTTCCCAATCATTTATAAATTTCTTATCTATACCTCATTTACAAAGAAAATTTTATTTAATCAGAGAACTGAACTTAGTTTTGATAGAAATAACTGTTTTCCACTCATGTTTTACTCAGTTATATATTTGAATGCATTAAAATTTTTTAAATAAAACCATTTAAAATAACATTAAAATACTAAGTAACATAAGGTAGCAACAGAACTGATTCTTGATAAGTTTGTGACACAACTGATGGGAACAGTAGTACCAATGGCTTGGAGAATAAAATAGTCTTCTGTTCATGAGTGTTTGCTGCGCCATGAGCCTCAGTCACTGTGCTTTACAGAGAGAAGAGAGAGAATCCATTCAACCAGCAAGTGAGCTTAGGGGTTTTCCTGAACATATATACTCAACGTGATTCATAATTTCTCTTAGGTTATAATAACGTGTAAGGTTTAAAATGGAGAGGAAGTTTCCACTGGTGAATTTTAAATAAAAGTGATTTCCGTTAGAAGAATACAAAAGAACACACAATTAAGACTGGTCAGTATAGGTAAATAAACAGTAAGAAACAGAAATAGGAACCTCCTCAGAATACACACAGAAATAAAATCCAAGTGAATGAAGTAAAAGTAGACTTCTGTTTGCCAAAAATTCAAGAAGCAGAGAACATGAAGGAGTATTGTAACAGACATTCTTTAAATGCACTGGAAAACCAGAAACGACAGGGAAACCAAAAAAAGAGAAACAAATACCAAGTACATGAGCTGAGGCGTAGCTGCTCTTGGGGATGTGCTAATCTTGGATTTTAACACAGATTGAAACAGTAGCAGAGACACCGGAATTCAGAAATGCAAGGAGTTGGAACTGAGATCACCAACATAAGTTGGAACCTAAAGGGTCTGCACTCAATGAAAAGGTTAAAAAGAAAAAGGAAAAGGAGAGCCTCCAGGCACAGGAAGAATGTAAGGGAGTTTACTTTAGTTTGGATTTTGAGGGACTAAAAAAAAATTTCCCTCCATTGGGGCTGTACCAAACATTGTCTGGTTTGGATGAGAAATCGCCATAGAAATCGCTCTTACACCAGGAATACTTCTGCTAAGAGTCATGGGATCAAAAAAACATAAAAATTCCCTGATAGGACATGGTTTCAACCTAGGCTGCACAGGATTCCTATGAGAATGAAAATGAGTTTACAGTGCAATTATAAAATAACAGGAAACAATCTACCAGGAATCGGACAGCATGTACAACAGGAGATTTCAAATCCCAATAATAGCGGAAGATAGAACGATCTGACAGAGATTCTGAAGTAAATTGTTAAGATGATTAAAGAGAAAAAAACTAGAATTGAAGATGTAGACAAAAGGACACAAAAGCATACAAAAAGAAGATGTAGTGATAAATGGATATAGAGGTGGCCAGATGGACAAATATGTGTACATCAAGTGTCGTAAAACGTTCATAGTAGAATATAGCTGGTGGTTATACAGGTGTTCAGTGTAAAGTGATTTCTTATCTGTTTGAAATTTTTCATAGTAAAATACTGGGAGAAATATACTACGAACAAAGAATGGCAAGATATAAAAAGAATCAACTCAACAACTATAAAAGCTGGGGAAATATTTACAAAACTGTTTGCAGGCATTAGCCATCAGCAAAGGACCACAATAAAATACCGAGGACCACAATAAAACTGGAATAAGCAGGTTTGGGAACAAATAAGAACCATCTCACCAGAAGTATACAACTCAAATGATAGAGACCAAAGTTTAGCATAGAGCACTGGCAGTGGTCCTCAGAGTGTGGTCCCCTGACTAGCAGCATCACCATCACCTAGAAACTTGTTAAAAAAGCAAATATTCAGGCTCCTCCACAGAACCACTGAATCAGAAACTCCAGGGCTATAGAGCCCAGTGCTCTGATTCTGATGCTCTCTTATGCATCAGAGAATCACTGGTTATAGGGAAATAGAACTTCTGATATAAGGTAGCTAACAAAAAATTAATGATAACCTTAATGATAAACATAATCTTGAGAGAATTCCCTTCCAAGTCCAAAATGAATAGTATTATCACTTCTTTCAGTGGAGTACTTGCACATAATTTTACTTTCTACATTAAAAATGTTGGTGAATTTTATCATCAAACTATTAAAACTGATAAGGAAGTTCAGCAAAGTCATGCTGGATATAGGATTAATATGCAAGTTATGTAAAATTTAAATGTGCTTCTACAAGGCAGAACTATTTATAAAATGTAATTTTTAAAAGATATTTATTATATTATTTATTATAAATATATTGTATTTATTATAACAAATCTAAACCTAGTAATCTACATTATAATAACTTTCACTATATTTATATTATTCATTCACAGCTCAGCTACCACTACATTATCACCATTACACGCAGGAAACAAAATACCTATTATCACATCCCTTACCCTAGCTACCCTGCTATCAATAGGAGGACTCCCGCCACTATCAGGGTTCATATCCAAATCAATAATCATCCAAGAAATGGCAAAAAAAATAACATTATTTTGCCCACACTAATAGCCATCACAGCACTACTTAACTTGTATTTCTACATGCGACTCACTCCACAGCACTGATAATGTTCCCCTCCACAAACAACACAAAAATAAAACGGCAATTTGACTCTGCAAAGCAAATAAGCCTCCTACCAACCATGACCATAATATGCACTATACTCCTACCCCTCACACCAGTACTATCAGTATTGGAATAGGAATTTAGGTTAAACCAAACCAAGGGTCTTCAAAGCCCTAAGCAAGTATAATTTACTTAATTCCTGCCTAATTAGGATTGCAAGACTATATCCTACATCAACTGAATGCAAACCAAACACTTTAATTAAGCTAAATCCTCCCTAGACTGGAGGGATACATCTCCCAGGAATTTTTAGTTAACAGCTAAATACCCCGGTCAACTGGCTTCAATCTACTTCTCCCACCATCAGGGAAAAAAAGGACTTAGAGATGGGATAATCCTATTATCTCAGAGTCCTCTTTTTTACCAGCTTCTTTCAAGCCTTCTACCACTTAAGTCTCACCCCTACACCTGAATTAGGCGGGTGCTGGCCGCCAACAGGCATTCGCCCTCTAAATCCACCAGAAGTACTGCCCGTTAACACTTCTGTGCTACTAGCCTCTGGTGTATCTACTAGTTGAGCGTACCACAGCCTTATGGAGGAAATCACAAGCATGTATTCCAAGCCCTCTTTATTACAATCGCCCCAGGCATATATTTTACACTCCTACAAGCCTCAGAGTACTATGAAGCACCCTTTACAATTTCAGACAGAGTATACGGATCAACTTTCTTCATAGCCACAGGATCCCACGGACTGCACATAATTATTGGGTCCACCTTCCTCATTATCTGTTTTCTACGCCTATCAACATATCACTTCACGTCCAACCATCACTTCGGCTTTGAAGCCGCTGCTTGATACTGGCATTTTGTAGATGTTGTATGACTATTCCTTTACGTATCTATCTATTGATGAGGCTCATAATTCTTTCAGTATTAATTAGTACAATTGACTTCCAATCAGCTTCGGTATAACCCGAAGAAAGAATAATAAACTTAACACTGGCCCTATTGACAAACACAGCACTGACTTCATTGCTCGTACTCATAGCTTTCTGATTCCCCAAGCTGAATATTTATACAGAAAAAACAAGGCCTGATTAATGTGGATTTGACCCCATAGGATCAGCCCGCTTGCCTTTTTCTATAAAATTCTTCCTAGTAGCAATCACATTTCTTCTCTTCGACCTAGAGATTCCCCTTCTACTGCCCCTCCCCTGAGCACCTCAAACAAATAATCTAAAAACAGAACTCAACATAGCCCTGCTCCTAATCTCATTATTGGCAATTAGCCTGGCCTATGAATGAACTCAGAAGGCCCTAGAATGAACTGAATATGGTATTTAGTTTAAAACAAATGATTTCGACTCATTAGATTATGACTAAATTCATAATTACCAAGTGCCTTTAGTATATATAAATATTATTATAGCTTTCACAGTATCTCTTGTAGGACTGCTAATATATCGATCCCACTTAATATCCTCACTAATATGTCTAGAAGGCATAACATTATCGCTATTCCGCATGGCAACCCTAATGATCCTAAATTCACACTTCACTTTAGCCAGCATAATACCAACCATCCTGTTAGTGTTTGCAGCCCGCGAGGCCACACTCAGATTATCCTTACCAGTGATAGTATCGAACACATATGGCACTGACTACGTACAAAACCTTAACCTCCCCAATGCTAAAATTTATTAATTAATTATATTATATTAATACTCCTGACTTGGTTATCAAAAAATAATATAATTTTAATAATATAATTTGAATTAACTCTACAGCCCATAGCCTACTAATTAGCCTCACAAGCCTGCTTCTCCTTAAGCAGTTTAATGATAATAGCCTTAATTTCTCATTAATGTTCTTTTCCAACTCCTTATCTACACCACTATTGATCTTAACGATATGACTCCTACCACTAATATTAATAGCCAGCCAATCTCACCTGCTCAGAGTCACCAAACCAAAAGAAACTATATATCACTATACTAATCATATTACAAACATTTTTAATCATAACATTTACAGCCACAGAACTAATTTTATTTTACATTATATTCGAGGCTACTCTAGTTCCTATACTCATTATCATCACTCGATGAGGTAACCAGACAGAACACCTTAATGCAGGACTCTACTTTTTATTCTACACACTAGTCGGGCCACTCCCACTTCTAGTAGCATTAGTATATATCCAAAACACTACAGGCTCTCTAAATTTCTTAGTACTCCAATATTGAACCCAAGCACTACCCAATTCCTGATCTAATGCTTTCATATGACTAGCCTGCATAATAGCTTTTATGTTAAAAATACCCTTCTATGGCCTCCACCTCTATGGACTACACAAACCACACGTAGAAGCCCCCATCACAGGCTCTACAGTCCTTGCAGCCTATTACTAAAACTTCTTGGGGGCTACTGCACACTGCAAATTACAGCAATACTCAACCCGCTGACAGAATGCATAGCATATCCCTTTCTTACGCTTTCCCTATGAGGAATAATCATAACCAGTTCAATCTGCACCAAACAGACCTAAAATCACTTATCACATATTCTTCCGTCAGCCATATAGTGCTTTTCATTGCAGCTATTCTTATCCAGACGCCTTGAAGTTATATAGGAGCCACTGCTTTAATAATCACCCACGGCCTCACATCATCTATACTACTCTGCCTAGCAAACTCAAATCACGCACGAGTCCATAGCTGAGCAATAATCTTAGTCCAAGGCCTACAAACCTTCCTCCCGCTAATAGCCACTTGATGACTGCTAGCAAGCCTAACAAACTTAGCCTTATCCCCAGCTATTAGTCTGGTTGGAGAGTTGTTTGTGGTTATATCATCCTTCTTGTGATCAAATTTCACCATTATCTTAATAGGAGCCAACATTGTAATTACAGCCTTATACTATCTCTATATATTAATTACAACACAATGTAGTAAATACACACACCACATTAATAACATTACACCCTCTTTCACACGAGAAAATTCCCTTATAGCCCTTCATGTTTTATCCCTCCTACTGTTGTCGCTAAACCCCAAAATTATCCTAGGCCCCCTGTATTGTAAATATAGTTTAAAAAAAACACTAGATTGTGAATCTTGTAACAGAAGACTGAAACTTCTTATTTACCGAGAAAGTATGCAAGAACTGCTAATTGATGCTCCCATGCCTAACAGTATGGCTTTTCAAGCTTTTAAAGGATAGTAGTTATCCGTTGGTCTTAGGAACCAAAATATTGGTGCAACTCCAAGTAAAAGTAATAAACCTATTCTCCTCTTTCACTCTGGTCACATAGCTTATACTAACAATCCCAATTATAGTAACTAATACAGATCTTTACAAAAGCAACAAATATTCATCATATGTAAAAAATACTGTCTCGGGCTTCCCTGGTGGCGCAGTGGTTGAGAGTCCGCCTGCCGATGCAGGGGACACGGGCTCGTGCCCCGGTCCGGGAAGATCCCACATGCCGCGGAGCGGCTGGGCCCGTGAGCCATGGCCGCTGAGCCTGCGCGTCCGGAGCCTATACTCCGCAACGGGAGAGGCCACAACAGTGAGAGGCCCGCGTACTGAAAAGAAAAAAATATATATAATGTCTCATGTGCTTTCGTTACCAGCATAATTCCAAGAATATTTGTCCACACAAGCCAAGATATAGTTATTTCAAACTGACATTGGATCACTGTTCAAACCCTTAAATTAACACTTAGCTGCAAAATAGATTACTTCTCAATAACATTCGTACCAGTAGCATTATTTGCCACGTGGTCCATTATGGTGTTCTCAATATGATACACACACTCAGATCCCTACATTAACCGGTTCTTCAAATATCTACAGTTCTTCCTCATCACCATGCTAATTCTTGTTACTGCCAACAACCTCTTCCAACTTTTTATTGGGTGAGAGGGAGTTGGAATTATATCCTTCCTGCTCATTGGGTGGTGAGACGGGCAAACAGACGCAAACACAGTTGCTCTCCAGGCAATCCTATATAACCACCTTGGGGATATTGGATTTATTGTATCAATAGCACGATTCCTGTTTAACCTAAACACATGAGACCTGCAACATATTTTTATACTAGACTTAAATCACTCAAGTCTCCCCCTCGTAGGACTCGTACTAGCTGCAGCTGGAAAATCAGCCCAATTTGGACTTCACCCCTAAATCCCCTCAGCAATAGAAGGCCCTGCTCCTGTATCAGCCTTACTCCACTGAAGCACAATAGTGGTAGCAGGAATCTTCTTGCTTATTAGATTTTACCCTTTAACAGAAAACAACAAACTTATTCAAACCATAACATTATGCTTAGGAGCCCTTATCACCCTATTCACAGCAATATGTGCCCTCACCCAAAACGACATTAAAAAAATGGTCGCTTTCTCCACTTCAAGCCAATTAGGCCTAATGATGGTAACAATTGGCATCAACCAACCCTATCTAGTGTTCTTGCACATCTGCACACATGCTTTTTTTAAGGCCTGCTATTCATATGCTCCAGATCTATTATTCACAGCCTGAATGACGAACAAGATATTCGAAAAATAGGAGGCCTATTCAAACCTCTACCTTTCACCACAACAGCCCCTATTATTGGAAGTTTAGCACTGACAGGAATGCCTTTCCTCACCGGCTTCTATTCTAGAGACCCGATCATCGAAACTGCTAACGCGTCTTCTACCAACACCTGAGCCCTGTGAATAATGCTAGTTGCCACCTCCCTCACAGCTGTCTGTAATGCTCGCATTATCTTCTCCGCACTACTAGGGGAACCTCCCTTTTCTCCCTTAACCTCAATCAATGAAAACAACCCACTCCTAATTAGCTCCATCAAACGCCTACTAACTGGAAGTGTCTTTGCCAGGTTTATTATCTCCAGCAGCATCCCCCCAACAAAGGTCCCCCTAAAAACCATGCCCCTATACCTAAAATTAACTGCCCTTACAGTGACCATCCTGGGCTTTGTATTAGCACTTGAAATTAATCTTAACACACAAAACTTAAAATTTATTTACCCTTCAAATACCCTCAAATTCTCTAGTCTTTTAGGATATTTCCCCACTATCATGCACCATTTACCTCCCTACCTAGACCTATCAATAAGCCAAAAATCAGCATCCTCCTCTTAGACTTAATCTGACTAGAAAAGATTTTACCAAAAACCACATCCCTTATTCAATTAAAGCTCTCCATGCTAGTCTCAAGCCAAAAAGGCCTTATCAAACTATATTTCCTATCGTTCCTTATTACCCTCATCCTTAGCATGCTTTTATTTAATTACCGCAAGTAGTCTCCGTAATAACTACAACGCCAATAAACAGCGACCAGCCAATAAAAATTACCAACCAGGTACCATAACAATATAATGCTGCAAGCCCCATAGCTTCCTTGGGAAAAAAACCAGAATCACCAGTGTCATAAATAACCCAGTTTCCCAGCCCATTAAACACAGCCTCCACCTCTTCGTCCTTTAAACATACAGCACCATTAAAAACGCTATTACCAATCCTGAAAGAAATGTCCCCAAAACTGTGTTATTAGAAACCCAAACTTCAGGATACTGCTCAGTGGCCATAGCCATCATATAACCAAACATATCCAAAATCCGTCCTAAAAAAATCAAAAACACCATCAAGCCTATAAAAGTGAACCACCAAAATTCAACACACCCAACACCGCCACTCACAATCAACCCAAAGCCCCCATATATAGGTGAAGGTTTTGAAGAAAACCCCACAAAACTAATCACAAAAATAACCCTTAAAATAAATACAATATATGTCATCATCATGCCCACATGGATTCTAACCATAACTAATGACATGAAAAATCATCATTGTCATTCAACTATAAGAACACCAAAGACCAACATCTGAAAATCACACCCACCAGTAAAAATCATCAACAGTGCATTTACTGACCCCTCAACCCCATCAAATATCTCGTCATGATGAAATTTTGGTTCTCTATTAGGAATTTGTTTAATTCTACAAATCCTAACAGGCTTGTTCCTAGCAATACACTACACACAAAATACAATAACTGCCTTCTCATCAGTAACACACAACTGCCAAGACGTTAACTATGGATGAATCATTTGATACATACGTGCAAACGGAGCTTCCATATTCTTTATTTGCCTTTACATTCACATAGGACGTGGTCTATATTATGGATCCTACACTTTTCTAGAAACATAAAACATTGGAATTGTTCTGCTGTTTACAGTTATAGCCACTGCATTCATAGGCTACGTGCTATCATGAGGACAAATATCATCTTGAGGAGCAACAGTCATTACCAACCTGCTCTCAGCAATCCCATACATTGGCACTACTCTTGTCGAATGGATCTGAGGTGGCTTTTCTGTAGATAAGGCAACTCTTCCGCTATATTTTGCCTTCCATTTTGTTCTCCCTTTCATCATTACAGCACTAGCAGCTGTCTACCCACTATTTCTCCACGGAACAGTATCCAGCAACCCCACAGGAATCCCGTCTGACATAGACAAAATTCCATTCCACCCCTATTACACAAAGACATCTTAGGCGCCCTGTTACTAATTCTAGCCTCACTAATACTAGTCCTATTCTCACCCAACTTACTAGGAGACCCCGACAACTATACCCCAGCAAACCCACTCAACACACCACCACACATTAAACCAAAGTGATATTTTCTATTTGCATATGCAATTCTATGAACAATCCCTAACAAACTAGGAGGAGCCCTAGCCTTAATACTTTCAATCCTAATTTTAATATTTGTCCCAATACTCCACACATCCAAACAACTAAGTATAACATTCCGACCCCTTAGCCAACGCTTATTTTGAGTACTAGTAGCAGATCTACTAACACTAACATGAATCAGAGAACAACCTGTAGAACACCCCTTCATCATTATCGGACAACTAACATCTATTTTATGCTTTCTTCTAATCCTAGTACTAATGCCAGTAACTAGCATCATTGAAAACAATCTCCTAAAATGAAGAGTCCTTGTAGTATATCATATTACCCTGGTCTTGTAAACCAGAAAAGGAGAACGACACACCTCCCCAAGACTCAAGGAAAAAGCCCCAAGCTTTACCGCCAGCACCCAAAGCTGGAATACTACTTAAACTATTCCCTGAAATTTTATTTTAGGACATTTACAGAACTGTTAAGTACTATGTCAGTATTACAACAGCTCATCTTATCACAAACTATTATGTACATCATGCATAACTGTACTACCACATCAATAAGTACATACACCCCATATGTACATATTATATGTATAATCGTGCATTACATTATTTACCCCATGCTTATAAGCATGTACATCATATTATTAGTATTACGTAGTATGTATAGATTATTAATCGTACATAGTACATTAAGTCAAATCATTCCCAGTCAACATGCCTATCCCGTCCATTAGACCATGAGCTTAAGCACCAGGTGAGGGTTTCTATTAATGAACTTTGTCAGACATCTGGTTCTTACTTCAGGGCCATCTCATCTAAAATGGCCCACTTTTTCCCCTTAAATAAGACATCTCAATGGACTAATGACTAATCAGCCCATGCTTACACATAACTGTGGTTTCATGCACTTGGTATTTTTTAATTTTTAGGGGGGTGATGCTTGGACTCAGCTATGACCTTAAAAGGTCTTAACACAGTCAAAAAAAATGTAGCTGGACTTAAATTGGAAATTATTTACCAGCATCGACAATCCATGGTGTACAATTCAGTCAGTGGTTATAGGACATAACAATATTATATGTATATACCTGTGCAATAAACACTAGCATTCCACTTTCCCCACCTCATCTAAAAATAAGCACCCATCAAATCAGGCAACCTCAAAAACACCCCCATCATACCAATAAACTATTTAGATATTCACTACCCATATAGACAGACATCCCCCTAGATTCATTAACTACTTTATCAAAAATTTAATACTAAATCCGACACAAACCGCAGAACACAGCCATATAAATATCACCTGTACACAACAAGTTGATATAGCTTAAACATCTAAAGCAAGCACTGAAAATGCCTAGATGAGCTTGCTAGCTCCATAAACACACAGGTTTGGTACCAGCCTTTCTATTAATTTTTAACAGAATTACACATGCAAGTATCCACACTCCAGTGAGAATGCCCTCTAAATCACTAAGATTAAAAGGAGCAGGTATCAAGCACACTATACCAGTAGCTCATAACGCCTTGCTCGACCACATCCCAACGGGAGGCAGCAGTGATAAAAATTAAGCCATAAACGAAAGTTCGACTAAGCCATGTTAATTAAGGTAGGTAAATTTCGTGCCAGCCACCTCGGTCATACGATTAACCCAAGTTAATAGAAATACATCTTAAAACGTTAAAGAGTAATACAAAATAAAGTTAAATTTTAATTAAGCTGTAAAAAGCCGTAATTAAAGTAAAGATAGACTAAGAAAGTGACTTTAGCACGTCCTGATTACATGACAGCTACGACCCAAACTGGGATTAGATACCGCACTATGCTTAGCCCTAAACCCAAATAATTATAAGAACAAGATTATTTACCAGAGTACTATTAGCAACAGCTGAAAACTCAAAGCACTTGGCAGTACTTCACACCCCTCTAGAGGAGCCTGTTCTATAATCAATAAACCCCGATAAACCTCACCAACCCTTGCTAATTCAGTCTATATACGGCCATCTTCAGCAAACCCTAAAAAGGAATAGAAGTAAGTGCAACTATAGCACATAAAAATGTTAGCTCAAGGTGTAACCCATGGGGTGGGAAGAAATGGGCTACATATTCCACACCAAGAACATTCTCTTACCTGCACGAAAGTTTTTATGAAACCTAAAAACCAAAGGAGGATTTAGTAGTAAATTAAGAGTAGAGTGCTTAATTGAATAAGGCCATGAAGCACACACACACTGCCCATCACTCTCCTCAAGTATATAACAAAAATCATAACCTACTGGCAAATACTAGTTTATTTTGTGAAAGGAGATGTAACAAGGTAAGCATACTGGAAGGTGTGCTTGGATAAACCAAAGCATAGCTTAAATAAAGCACCTAGTTTACACCTAGGAGATTTCATAAACTGTGAATGACTTGAACTAAATCTAGCCCACACCCGTTCCCATTATATTAGCATGAACCAATCAAATAAAACATTCACCTAACATTTAAATTATAGGAGATAGAAATTTAAATATTTATGGCACTATAGAGAAAGTATCATAAGGGAATGATGAAAGAAACATTAAAAGTAACAGAAAGCAAAGCTTACCCCTTGTACCTTTTGCATAATGATTTAACTAGCAAAATTTTAAGAAAGAGAACTTAAACCACCTGAAACCAGACGAGCTACTTATGAACAGTTATTAGAACAAACTCATCTATGTGGCAAAATAGAAGATTTATAAGTAGAGGTGACAAGCCTAATGAGCCTGGTGATAGCTGGTTGTCCAGAAAAAGAATTTCAGTTCAAATTTAAATAACACTAAGGACCCTTTATAGGTTTTAATGTGTATTTAAATGTTAGTCTAAAAAGGTACAGCTTTTCAGAAATGGGTACAACCTTAACTAGAGGGTAAAAATAAACAGCACCACAGTTGGCTTAAAAGCAGCCACCAATTAAGAAAGTGTTCAAGCTCAACAATAAATATACCTTAATATCAATGTTAAATAAATTAACTCCTAGTCTTATTACTGGACTAATCTATAAAATTATAGAAGCAATACTGTTAATATGAGTAACAAGAGATATTTCTCCTTGCACAAGTTTACATCAGCAAGTAATAATATAGTGATAGTTAACAGTAAATAAATACAGCCCAACACTAAACTATTTATCAAATACACTGTTAAGCCAACACAGGTGTGCACCCAAGGAAAGATTTAAAAAAGTAAAAGAAACTCGGCAAACACAAACCCAGCCTGTTTACCAAAAATATAACCTCTAGCATTATTAGTATTGGAGGCACTGCCTGCCCGGTGACAACTGTTGAATGGCCGTGGTATCCTGACCATGCAAAGGTAGCATAATCATTTGTTCTCTAAATAGGGACTTGTATGAATGGCCACATGAGGGTTTTACTGTCTCTTACTTTTAATCAGTGAAATTTACCTCACTGTGAAGAGGCAGGGATACCGAAAAATAATGAGAAGACCCTATGGAGCTTCAATTAGTTAATCCAAAAAAACATGATTAAACCATCAAGGGATAACGAAATTTCACATGGGTTGACAATTTTGGTTGGGGTGACCTCGGAGCACAAAAAAACTCCTAGTGATTAAAGCTTAGACTCACTAGTCAAAGCACAGTATCACTTATTGATCGAAAACATTGATCAACAAAACAAGTTACTCTAGGGATAACAGCGCAATCCTATTCTAGAGCTCATATCAACAATAGGGTTTACGACCTCAATGTTGGATCACGACACCCCAATGGTGTAACCGCTATTAAAGGTTCGTTTGTTCAATGATTAAAATCCTACGTGATCTGAGTTCAGACCAGAGTGATCCAGATTGGCTTCTCTCTATTATGTATTTCTCCCAGTACGAAAGGACAAGAGAAATAAGGCCCACCTCAAGCAAGCGCCTTTAAAGTAATTAATGATATAATCTCAACTTAATAAGCAAAAACAATCACCTGAGACCAGGGTTTATTTAGGGTGGCAGAGCCTGGTAATTGTGTAAAACTTAAACCTTTATACCCAGAGGTTCAAATCCTCTCCCTAACAAAATGTTTATAATCAATATTCTAAGGCTTGTTATCCCTATTCTTCTAGCCATAGCATTTTTAACATTAGTAGAATGAAAAATTCTAGGCTACGTACAACTCCAAAAAGGACCGAAAATTGTAGGACCACATGGCCTACTTCAACCCATTGCTGATGCAATCAAACTATTCATTAAAGAACCACTATGACCAGCTACCTCCTCCACCTCCATATTCATCATCATGCCAGTTCTGACCTTGACTCTAGCCCTAACAATATGAATCCCCTACCCATGCCATACCCCCTCATTAACGTAAACCTAGGGGTGCTATTTATACTAGCCATATCAAGTCTAACTGTGTATTCTATCTTATGGTCCAGCTGAGCCTCCAACTCAAAATATGCACTAATCGGGGCTCTGTGAGCAGTGGCACAAACAATCTCATACGAAGTAGCACTAGCAATAATTCTCTTATCTGTGCTCCTAATAAATGGGTCTTTCACCCTATCAACCCTCACCACAACACAAGAACAACTATGGCTGATCTTTCCATCATGACCACTGGCCATAATATGATTTATTTCTACCCTAGCAGAGACCAACCGAGCCCTGTTCAACCTAAAAGAAGGAGAATCCGAGCTCGTATCTGACTTTAATGTAGAATATGCAGCAGACCCTTTCCCTATGTTTTCCCCAGCAGAATAACACTAATATCATCATAATAAATATATTCACAAAAATCCTGTTCCTGGGAGTATTTCACAACCCACATACACCAGAACAATACACAATCAATTTCATCATCAAAACACTGTTATTAACAATATCCTTCCTATGAATTCGAGCATCCTACCCTCGATTCTGATATAACCAGTTAATACACCTACTCTGAAAAAATTTCCTGCCTTTAACACTAGCCCTGTGCATATGACATGTATCACTACCCATCATAATGGCAAGCATCCCCCCACAAACATAAGAAACATGTCTGATAAAAGAGTTACTTTCATAGAGTAAATAATAGAGGTTTAAGCCCTCTTATTTCTAGAATTATAGGAATTGAACCTACCCTTGAGACTTCAAATTCTCCATGCTACCATACAACAATAAACATAAGGTTCCTATAAATAAAGATAATAAAAGATATGCAAAAAATTTATGAAGAAAATATATAAAATCTTTTTGCAAATCATAGAGATATTTATGAGAGATATCTTACTGAATGGGAAGATTCAATATCACAAGAATATAGTGCTCCCAGAATATGCGTGTGTACATATGCATACATAAGTGTGTTATATATATATATATGCATACGTATGTATAAATATATATTTTATATATACATACATATATTACATATATACATATGAATGTGACTTTAAAATATCAGATAATTCCAAATTCCCAAATATGTTTTTAATGTGAGAAGCTGGTCACAAGATGTATATGAAAAAAGATTCAAGAACAACAAAGAATATCTTAAAAATTAAGAGCTGATTTACCATCAAGACCTGCCATAATTAAAACAATGTGGTACTGAGAATGGAGCCCACATTTCTGCAGAGCTGGACCACCTGGCTTGGGACCTCTTCCCTCCTCTGAAACTGAACTGCCCTGGAGCCTGAGGGGAGGGCAGCTTCACTGAGGCTGCCAGCTCTGGAGGGGCCCCAGCAGCCGAAGCCACAACAGTCCTGGGGACCACGGGCCAGATTATACATCCTGGGGGAAACCAGATGCCATGTCATGAGGACACTCAAGCAGCCCTAAGGAGAGATCCATGTGGCAAGGAACTAAGGCCTCCTACATACAGACACATGACTGTGTGGATGACAGGCACTTGGTGCTCCATCCAGGCATCAGGGCTGTGCCTCTGAGGTCGGAGAGCCAAGTTCAGGACACTGGTCCACAAGAGACCTCCCAGCTCCATGTAATATCAAACGGTGAAAATCTCCCAGAGATCTCCATCTCAATGCCAATATCCGGCTCCACTCAACGACCAGCAAACTACACTGCTGGACACCCAATGCCAAACAACTAGCAAGAAAGGAACACAACCCCATCCATTAGCAGAGAGGCGGCCTAAAATCATAAAAAGGCCACAGACACCCCAAAACTCACCACCAGATGTGGAACTGCCCACCAGAAAGACAACATCCAGCCTCACCACAAGAACACAGTCACTAGTCCCCTCCACCAGGAAGCCTACACAACCCACTGAAACAACTTTAACCACTAGGAATAGAAACCAAAAACAAGAACTACGAACTTGCAGCCTGTGAAAAGAAGACCCCAAACACAGTAACTTAAGGAAAATGAGGAGACAGAGAAACACACAGCAGAGGAAGGAGCAAGGTAAAACCCCACCAGACCTAACAAATGAAGAGAAAATAGGCAGTCTACCTAAAAAAGCGTTCAGAATAATGATAGCAAAGATGATCCAAAATCCTGGAAATAGAATGGAGAAAATACAAGAAACGTTTAACAAGGGCCTAGAAGAACTAAAGAGCAAACAAACAGTGATGAACGACACAATAAATGACATTAAAAATTCTCGAGAAGGGATCAATAGCAGAATAACTGAGGAAGAAGAATGGATAAGTGACCTGGAAAAAAAAATAGTGGAAATAAGTACTGCAGAGCAGAATAAAGAAAAAAGAATGAAAAGAATTGAGGACAGTCTCAGAGACCTTAAACGCACCAACATTCGAAGTATAGGGGTCCCAGAAGAAGAAGAGAAAAAGAAAGGGACTGAGAAAATATTTGAAGAGATTATAGTTGAAAACTTCCCTAATAAGGGAAAGGAAATAGTTAACCAACTCCAGGAAACACAAAGAGTCCCATACAGGATAAATCCAAGGAGAAACACGCCAAGACACATATTAATCAAACTATCAAAAATTAAATACAAAGAAAAAATATTAAAAGCAGCAAGGGAAAAACAACAAAAAAAAATACAAGGGAATCCCCTTAAGGCTAACAGCTGATCTTTCAGTAGAAACTATGCAAGCCACAAGGAGTGGCAGGACATATTTAAAGTGATGAAGGAGAAACACCTACAACCAAGATTATTCTATCCAGCAAGGATCTCATTCAGATTTGATGGAGAAATTAAAACCTTTCCAGACAAGCAAAAGCTAAGAGAATTCAGCACCAAACCAGCTTTATAACAAATACTAAAGGAAATTCTCTAGGCAGGAAACACAAGAGAAGGAAGAGACCTACAATAACAAACCCCAAACAATTAAGAAAATGGTAATAGAAACATACATATCGATAATTACCTTAAATGTAAATGGATTAAATGCTCCAACAAAAAGACATAGACTGGCAGAATGGTTACAAAAACAAGACCCATATAAATGCTGTCTACAAGAGACCCACTTCAGACCTAGGGACACATACAGACTGAAACTGAGGAGATGCAAATCAAAAGAAACCTTGAGTAGCAATTCTCATATCAGAAAAAATAGACTTTAAAACAAAGACTTTTACAAGAGACAAAGAAGGGCACTACATAATGATCACGGGATCAATCCAAGAAGAAGATATAACAGTTGTAAATATTTATGCACCCAACATAGGAGCACATCAATACATAAGGCAAATGCTAACAGCCACAACAGGGGAAATCGTGAGTAACACAATCATAGTAGGGGACTTTAACACCCCACTTCCACCAATGGACAGATCATCCAAAATGAAAATAAATAAGGAAAGCACAAGCATTAAATGATACATTAGGGCTTCCCTGGTGGTGCAGTGGTGGAGAGTTGCCCTGCCCATTCAGGGGACATGAGTTCATGCTCTGGTCTGGGAAGATCACACATGCCGCGGAGTGGCTGGGCCCGTGAGCCATGGCCGCTGAGCCTGCGCATCCAGAGCCTGTGTTATGCAGCGGGAGAGGCCACAACAGTAAGAAGCCCATGTACCGCAAAAAAAAAAAAGATACATTAAACAAGATGGACTTAATTGATATTTATAGGACATTCCATCCAAAAACGACAGAATACACATTCTTCTCAAGTGCTCATGGAACATTCTCCAGGATAGATCATATCTTGGGTCACAAACCAATCCTTGGTAAATTTAAGAAAATTAAAATTGTTTCAAGTATCTTTTCTGACCAAAACACTATGAGACTAGATATCAATTACAGGAAAAGATCTATAAAAAATACAAACACAGGGAGGCTAAACAATACACTACTTAATAACCAAGAGATCACTGAAGAACTCAGAGGCAATCAAAGAATACCTAGAAATAAATGACAATGAAACCATGATGACTCAAAACCTATGGGATGCAGCAAAAGTGGTTCTAAGAGGGAAGTTTATAGGAATACAATCCTACCTTAAGCAGCAAGGAACATCTCAAATAAACAACTTAAACTTACACCTAAAGCAATTAGAGAAAGAAGGACAAAAAACACCCAAAGTTAGCAGAAGGAAATAAAATATAAAGATCAGATGACAAATAAATGAAAAAGAAATGAAGGAAACGATAGCAAAGATCAATAAAACTAAAAGCTGGTTCTTTGAGAAGATAAACAAAACTGATAAACCATTAGCTACACTCTTCAAGAAAAAAAGGGAGAAGACTCAAATTAATAGAATTAGAAATGAAAACGGAGAAGAAACATCTGACACTGTAGAAATACAAAGGATCATGAGAGATTACTATAAGCAACTCTATGCCAATAAAATGGACAACCTGGAGGAAATGGACAAATTCTTAGAAGCGCACAACCTCCCAAGACTGAACCAGGAAGAAATAGAAAATATAAACAGACCAATCACAAGCACTCAAATTGAAACTGTGATTTAAAATCTTCCAACAAATAAAATCCCAGGACCAGATGGCTTCACAGGCGAATTCTATCAAACATTTAGGGAAGAGATAATTCCCATCCTTCTCAAACTCTTCCATAATATAGCAGAGGGAGGAACACTCTCAAACTCATTCTACGAGGGCACCATCACCCTGATACCAAAACCAAACAAAAATGTCACAAAGAAAGAAAACTAAGGGCAATATTACTGATGAACATAGATGCAAAAATCCTCAACAAAATACTAGCAAACAGAATCAAACAGCACATTAAAAGTATCGTACAACAGGGTCAAGAGGGATTTATCCCAGGAATGCAAGGATTCTTCAATATATGCAAATCAATCAGTGTGATACACCGTATTAACCAATTGAAGGAGAAAAAACATATGATCATCTCAATAGATGCACAGAAAGCTTTAAAAAAATTCAACACCCATTTATGATAAGAACCCTCCAGAAAGTAGGCATAGAGGGAAATTTCCTCAACATAATAAAGGCCATATATGACAAACCAACAGCAACATCGTCCTCAATGGTGAAAAACTGAAACCATTTCCACTAAGATCAGGAACAAGACAAGGTTGCCCACTCTCACCACTATTATTCAACATAGTTTTGGAAGTTTTAGCCACAGCAATCAGAGAAGAAAAAGAAATAAAAGGAATCCAAATTGGAAAAGAACAAGTAAAACTGTCACTGTTTGCAGATGACATGATACTAAACATAGAGAATCCTAAAGATGCCACCAGAAAACTACTAGAGCTAATCAATGAATTTGGTAAAGTAGGAGGATACAATATTAATGCACAGAAATCTCTTGCATTCCTATACACTAATGATGAAAAGTCTGAAAGTGAAATTAAGAAAACACTCCCATTTACCATTGCAACCAAAAGAATAAAATATCTAGCAATAAACCTACCTAAGGAGACAAAAGACCTGTATGCAGAAAAGTATAATATACTGATGAAAGAAATTAATGATGATACATATAGATGGAGAGAAATACCATGTTCTTGGATTGGAAGAATCAACATTGGGAAAATGACTCTACTACCCAAAGCAATCTACAGATTCAATGCAATCTCTTTCAAACTACCACTGGCATTTTTCACAGAACTAGAACAAAAAATTTTACTATTTGTATGGAAACACAAATGACCCCAAATAGCCAAAGTAATCTTGCGAAAGAAAAACGGAGCTGGAAGAATCAGCCTCCCGGTCTTCAGACTATTCTACAAAGCTACAGTAATCAAGACAGTATGGTACTGGCACAAAAACTGAAATATAGATCAATGGAACAGGATAGAAAGCCCAGAGATAAACCCACACACATATGGTCACCTTATCTTTGATAAAGGAGACAAGAATATACAGTGGAGAAAAGACAGCCTCTTCAATAAGTGGTGCTGGGAAAACTGGACGGCTACGTGTAAAAGAATGACATTAGAACACTCCCTAACACCGTACACAAAAATAAGCTCAAAATAGATTAAAGACCTAAATGTAACGCCAGAGATTATCAAACTCTTAGAAGAAAACATAGGCAGAACACTCTATGACATAAATCACAGCAGGATCCTTTTTGACCCACCTCCTAGAGAAATGGAAATAAAAACAAAAATAAACAAATGGAACCTAATGAAACTTAAAAGCTTTTGCACAGCAAAGTAAACCATAAACAAGACCAAAAGACAACCCTCAGAATGGGAGAAAATATTTGCAAATGAAGCAACTGACAAAGGATTAATCTCCAAAATTTACAAGCAGCTTATACAGCTCAATATCAAAAAACAAACAACCCAATCCATAAGTGAGCAGAAGACCTAAATAGACATTTCTCCAAAGAAGATATGCACATTGACAACAAACACATGAAAAGATGCTCAGTATCATTAATCATAAGAGAAATGCGAATCAAAGTACAATGAGATATAATCTCACACCGGTCAGATTGGCCATCATCAAAAAATCTACAAACAATAAATGCTGGAGAGGGTGTGGAGAAAAGGGAACACTCTTGCACTGTTGGTGGGAGTATATATTGATACAGCCACTATTTAGAACAGTATGTAGGTTCCTTAAAAAACTAAAACTGGAACTACCATATGACCCAGCCATCCCACTACTGGGCATACACCCTGAGAAAACCATCATTCAAAAAGAGTCATGTTCCACAATGTTCATTGCAGCTCTATTTACAATAGCCAGGACATGGAAGCAACCTAAGTGTCTATCAACTGATGAATGGATAAAGAAGACATGGCACATATCTACAATGGGATATTACTCAGCCATAAAAAGAAACGAAATTGAGTTATTTGTAGAGAGGTGGGTGGACCTAGAGTCTGTCATACAGAGTGAAGTAAGTCAGAAAGAGAAAAACAAATTCCGTATGCTAACACATATATATGGAATCTAAAAAATAAGAAAAAAAATTGTCATGAAGAACCTAGGGGCAAGACGGGAATAAAGACGCAGACCTACTAGAGAATGGACTTGAGGGTATAGGGAGGGGGAAGGGTAAGCTGGGACAAAGTGAGAGAGTGGCATGGACATATATATACTAACAAACATAAAATAGATAGCTAGCGGGAATCAGCCACATAGCACAGGGAGATCAGCTCGGTGCTCTGTGACCACCTAGAGGGGTGGGATAGGGAGGGTGGGAGGGAGGGAGACGCAAGAGGGAAGAGATATGGGGACATATGTATTTGTATAACTGATTTACTTTGTTACAAAGCAGAAACTAACACATCATTGTAAAGCAATTATACTCCAATAAAGATGTAATAAAACCCAAAAAACCAAAGAAAACAGTGTAGTACTGATGTAAGAAGTGACCAAACGAACAGTGATGATAATATAGCCTAGAATCTGACTTTTGTATACACAGGGGCTTTGAATATAGTGAGGGAATTATTAATTGTTGGGGAGAAAATTAGCTGTCCAACATAAATGTGAGACAGTTTGCTGCCCATATGGTAGAAAGATAAGATTACATTTTTACTTCACATCATATCACATATAAAAATAAGATGATTGGGCTTCCCTGGTGGCACAGTGGTTGAGAGTCCGCCTGCCGATGCAGGGGACACAGGTTCGTGCCCCATTCCGGGAAGATCCCACATGCCGCGGAGCGGCTAGGCCCGTGAGCCATGGCCGCTGAGCCTGCGCGTCCAGAGCCTGTGCGCCGCAACGAGAGAGGCCACAACAGTGAGAGGTCCGCATACTGCAAAAAAAAAAAAAAAAAAAAAAGTAATATGATTGATGATTTAAAAGCTAAGTATGAAAAGCTCAATTTTAAATTTTTTTGAAGAAAATATCAATATCTTCATGATACGCAGTCGTAAAGGATTGCTTAATCAAGATACATAGAGCCAATCAGAATAGAGAGCCCAGAAATAAACCCACGTACCTATGGTCAATTAATCTACAACAAAAGAGGCAAGAATATACAGTGGAGAAAAGACAGTCTCTTCAATAAGTGGTGCTGGGCAAGCTGGACAACTACATGTAAAAGAATTAAATTAGAACATTTTCTAATACCATATACAAAAATAAACTCAAAATGGATTAAAGACCTAAATGTAAGACTATAAACCATAAAACTCCTAGAAGAGAACGTAGGCAGAACACTCTTTGGCATAAACCATAGAAATATTTTTTGGATCTGTCTCCTAAGACAAAGGGAACAAAAGCAAAAATAAACAAATGGGACCAAATTAAACTTAAAAGCTTTTGCACAGCAAAGGAAACCACTGACAAAATGAAAAGACAGCCTACTGAATGGGAGAAAATATTGATATTTGCAAATTATATGACCAATAACAGGTTAACATCCAAAATATATTAAAAGTTCATACAACTCAATATAAAAAAAAAAAGCAAAACCCATAGAACCTGATTAAACATGGGCAGAAGACTTGAATAGACATTTTTTCCAAAGAAGACATACAGATGGCCAACAGGCACATTGAAAGGTGTTCCACATCATTAATGATCAGAGAAATGCAAATCAAAACCACAATGAGATATCACCTCAAACCTGTCAGGATAGCTATCATCAAAAAGACCACAGTTAACAAATGTTGGAGAGGATGTCGAGAAATGGGAAGCCTCGTGCACTGCTTGTGGGAGTGTAAACTTGTGCAGCCACTGTGGAAAGCAGTATGGAGGTTCCTCAAAAAACTAAAAATAGAGCTACTGTATGATCCAGCAATTCCACTCCTGGGTGTATATCCAAAGAAAACAAACACTAATTTGAAAAGATACATGCACCTCAATGTTCATAACATCATTATTTACAATACCAAGATATGGAAGCAACCTTAGTGTCCATCAGCAGATGAATGGGCAAAGAAGATGTGGGGTGTGTGCGTGTGTATGTGTGTGTATACACACACACACACACACACACACACACGTAGAATATTACTCAGCCATAAAAAAGAATGAAATTTGCAAAAACAGGGATGGACTTGGAGGGTATTACGCTTAGTGAAATAAGTCAGAGAAGTACAAATATTGTATCACTTATATGTAGAATCTAAAAAATAAAACAAGCTAGTGAATATGGCAAAAAAGGAGGAGACTCTCAGAGATAGAGTGCAAACAGGTGGTTACCAGTGGGGAGAGAGAAGAGGGGAAGGGCAAGATAGGGTTAGGGGATTAAGAGGTACAAACTACTATGTATAAAATAAATAAGCTACAAGGATATATTGTACAGCACAGTGAATATAGCCAATATTTTATAATAGCTATAAATGGAGTATAACCTTTAAAAACTTGTAAATCACTATGTTGTACACCTGAAATTTATATAATATTGTAAATCAACTGTACCTCAAGTGAAAAAAGAAAAAGACACAGAGAGCCAAAACATGAAGGAAATGATGAATGTATTTAACTACTAAGTTCTTTTATTTGACAGAAGAAACCATAAATAAAGTCAAATACCAAACCATCGATTGGAATAAAATATTTAGTGCCTAGAACCAATAAATAATTAGTATCTAAAATACCTAAAGAACTCATAAATCAATAAGAAGAAAAACTCAGTAGAAGAATGGATGAAGGCTATGAATAGTCAATTCACAGAAGAATAAATCTGAATGAGCCAAAATATATGAAAATGAGACATTTTTTCATTGGTTTTCCATCCTTGCAGTTCAATATGGGTAGTGTACAGGAGGGCAATAAATGGATATTGTCAATCTTCCATTTTAAACTTTAAATCTATTGTTTTGCATCAGTAATTTGAATATTTTTGCAAAAGATAGGACCAAGTCAATGCCTACTCATTCACTTTTGATTTGAAGGATTTGGATGAATCTACACTCTAGCAGCTTTTACTTTCCACCTAGATCTAAGAAAATTCATTCATCTATTGATTTAATAACTTCATTTCTATATAACTCATTGAGATGAGAGTGTTTCTTTTCTCACAGTACCGCACATTAGCACCAGCTAAGAGTGGGGAAAAGTTAGAAAGCTGTTTTTTTTGTGGTGTTTGTTTTGTTTTGTTTTGTTTTGTTTTTTGCGGTACACGGGCCTCTCACTGTTGTGGCCTCTCCTGTTGCAGAGCACAGGCTCCGGACGCGCAGGCTCAGCGGCCATGGCTCACGGGCCCAGCCGCTCCGCGGCATGTGGGATCTTCCCGGACCGGGGCACGAGCCCGCGTCCCCTGCATCGGCAGGCGGACTCTCAACCACTGGGCCACCAGGGAAGCCCTTGTTTTGTTTTTAATGTCTGCTTGTGTGTCTCACAATTAAGACCCATTCCGTGGGGACATTAAAAACTTTGGTGTAGGAAAAAATGTGTAAAAGTTTACACTTAGAGAAGCGACCGAAACACTGAAGCTGGGAGCTTTCCAAATTAGGAAATTAGGTTATATTCAAAGGAAGAAATCTAGGGAGGCCACAGGTCAAATCGGAATTGAGAACAGCTAAGGATTAGGAGAGTAACACACTGATACTTTGTTGTTACAAGCTGACTTTTTAAGAGTCATTTACCTCTTGTTGTTTAAATATGGCAGTTTTTAAAATTATTTTTTATTGGAGTATAGTTATTTACAATGTTGTGTTAGTTTCTACTATACAGCAAAGTGAATCAGTTATACATATATCCACTTTTTTAGAATCTATTCCCATAAATATGACAATTTTAATAGAGAATTTTTTGTATTAAAAAAATCACTTGTGTGAGGAAGTTGTTCAGATTTCTATTTTAAAGAATGGTTAGTGGGTTGGCAGGTTACATTGCCTCTGTGTCTCAGTTTCCTTATCTGCAAGATGAAGTGGTTAATAGCACCCACCTCATAAGGTTATTATAAGGACTAAAGGAGCGAATACAGGCAAATACAAAGTATCTCCAAAATACTAAACACTGGATAAAACTTAGCTATCTAAATTTTACCGTATCTAAAGGAAGCCTGCCTGTTTGGATCTCTCGTATATAACTGTGGTTTACCGGCTGCCAATGTTTGTGCCTGAAAAGTACTAAATGGTCTCCTTTTAAGAGCTGGAATTAAAAATTGTATGTTAGGAGAAAAGACACATCAATGAAGATAACATTTATTACCAAATAATTTCATAGTTAATACGGCTGAACCCTAAACACTTGTGTGTTTCTGAGGGAATATACATAGGTTAGATCTGACCACGGATACTAAACACACACAGACACACACACACACTTTCTCTCACACACTTACACACACACCCCAAATATGTGGGTCGGCCAAAACCTGGGTACACATAATTTGCATTCCTAAAAGCCATGGAAACAAACCACTATGCTGAAATTGACATTCCATATAGTCTTTGCTGTTAACCAGAAGTTAAAATACTTTCCAACATAGTTAAAACATAATTGAAACTACAAAATGTGGGGGTATGCATTTTAAAACCATTTTGAACCCAAATCATTAAAACCAAGCTTTTTAAATTTATGGACGAGGGAACTTAGCATCACAGGTGTTACACAGTACTAGAACATAGGTCTCTTAACCATCTGTCCAATATTTTTCCCAGCCCCCAGTTCAATGATGACTTTTCCAGTTGTGTTTATTGTAAATTTAAGGGATACATTCATATGGCTGCTTATAATGAAAAGTATATATTCAGCATAAGCTTTGCGCCCAGCACTCAGCTAGACACCCTTGGGAGATGTGCAGTGTTTATACATGACAATTTTAATAAAGAGAGCTGGGGATTTTTTGCAAAAGATGACCGAGTGAAAAGTAATGCATGATATTTTCACTTTCACATAAACGTATTGTGGTTAAAAGTGAAGGGTCTTAATTGACACTGGCAGCATTCCAGTATAGGTTTTACTAACTCATAGCCATGAAACTTTGGTCAAGTTATTTAACCTTCCTTCAACTTCAATTTTCTCATCTTGTAAAACAGGGTTTATGGATCTTGAGGGCATTATGCTAAGTGAAATAAGTCAGACAGAGAAAGACAAATACTGTATGATCTCACTTGTATGTGAAATCTTAAGAAAAAAAAAAGACTCACAGATACAGAGAACAGATTGGCAGTTGCCAGAGGTAAGGGGTGAAGGGTGGGCAAAATGCGTGAAGGTGGTCACAAGGTAAAAACTTCCAGTTATAAAATAAATAAGTCCTGGGGATGTAAAGTGCAGTAGGGTGAATATAGTTAACAATACTGTATTGTATAATATATTCAGAAGTTGCTAAGAGAATAGATCTTAAAAGTTCTTATCACAAGAAAAAAATTTTAACTATGTGTGGTGATGGATGTTAACTAGACTTATTGTGGTGATCATTTCCCTGGTGGCGCCGTGGTTAAGAATCCACCTACCAATGCAGGGTACACGGGTTCAAGCCCTGGTCTGGGAAGATCCCACATGCTGCAGAGCAACTAAGCCCATGCGCCACAACTACTGAGCCTGCACTCCAGAGCCCAAGAGCCACAACTCCTGAAGCCCGGGCACCTAGAGCTCGTGCTCTGCAACAAGAGAAGCCACCACAATGAGAAGCCCATGCACCGCAACAAAGAGTAGCCCCCACTCACAACAACTAGAGAAAGCCCGCATGCAGCAATGAAGATCCAACACAGCCAAAAATAAATAAATAAAATAAATAAATAAATTTTATAAAGTTATAGAATGCTCTCCATTATTAGAAAAAAAAAAAGGTGGGGTTAATTCCCTGGTGTCACAGTAGTTAAGACTCCATGCTCCCAATGCAGGAGGCCCAGGTTCGATCCCTGGCCAGGGAACTAGATCCCACATGCATGCCGCAACTAAGAGTTCGCATGCCACAACTAAGGAGCCCACGAGCCGCAACTAAGGGCCAAATATCAAACAACTATCAAATTATGATGTTGTATACCTGAAACTAATATAATATAATATGTCAATCATATCACATTAAAAAAAAAACAGGGTCTGCATCTTCGTCAAATAGTTGTGAGGATAAAATGACATAAATCAGGCAAAGCACTTGTGGGCCAGTACCTAGAATAGAGTAAGTGATCAATAAATATAAAATTATCATCATTATTGTTACCATTCAAAATGTTATTAAAGTTCAGCATTTCTTCTTGAAATGGAAAGAATTCCAGAGGTCCTTCCTTTTGGCTATTAGATAATGATCACAAATTCTTTAGCTAGTCTCTATTTTGTTCATAAATTTAAGCAAGAATATCTCACAGGGTTATTGTAGGATTCAAATAGATAATCTACATGGAGCGCCTAGGAAAGTGTTTGGATTTGACCAAACTTAGGCCCCCATACCTTCCTTACTCCATCACAAAGAATAGGTTATAGATATTTCTGTAAATAGGCAAATCTAGGAATATTTTCCCCCAATAAAATGCTTAAAATGCATGCTTGCAACTTCTAGATGTGGTGGAAATGAGGCAAGTCAAAGGGGAACATTATAGTGACTGCTGACAAGTTGGATGATGGTGATGAATGGAGACCAGACTTAAAGAGCCTTTGGTTCTTTTCCTTGAACCAGAAAAAAAAGAACTGGTCCCAGAAATGAGGAGCTTGCTAAAATGGTTACTTTGTTACTGAAGAAGGTAAAGAATTTCGTATAGATAGGGAGTGTGAAGTGAAAAATAGATGATTTTGAAATTTAATATTTTGTTATTCTGTAAGCATGTTGGATAAAGCTGCCAGCCAAGAAGCTAAACCGACTCTAAAATCCTGTATTGATTAACAAGAGAGTTAGAAATGTTCCCCAAAGCAATAAAAGCTGGGGCAGATATTTAATATTATGAATTACATATCCATTCTGAAGGGCAGAACATAAAAGGACTAAGGGTGGAGGGCCCACCAGAGACAGAAGGACCTAGAAGGAGGTAGCAGGATAAGAGAGCAAACTCCTCTTCTTCATAATTTAGCCAAGAGCCTTCCATCGAAGTTTATTATTAATGCAACTGAGCCCTGGTTCAAAGTGCAAAACCAACACCACTAACAGGATTCTCCCGCCACTAAGAATATTGGAAGCCATATGTTATGGGTTGAATTGGGTCTACCCCAAATTCACATATTGAAGTATTAACCCCCAGTACCACAGAGTGTGAACTTATTTGGAAATAGGCTTATTGCAGATGTAATTAGTTAAGATGAGGTCATACCAGAATATGGTAGCCCCTAATGCAATATGACTAGTGTCCTTATAAAAAGGGGAACTTTGGACATAGACACGCACACATAGAAGATGTGAAAATGAAGGTAGAGATCGGGTAGAGATGCTACAAGGCAAGAAATGTCACACCGCCATCAAACTTCCAGAAGCAGTTGAGAGACATGGAACAGATTTTCTCTCACAGCCCTCAGAAGGAATCAGCCCTGCTAACACCTTAGTCTTGGACTTCTAGCCTCCAGGACTGTGAGACAATAAATGTCTGTTTGTGGTAGTATTTTGCTCTGGCCACCCTAGCAAGCTAATAAAGATTTAGCTTTTCTGGTAATAGCCCAGTGCTGACTAGCATTGCTACTTGATATAAAGAACTTTGTGTCTTCTTAAAAAGAAGAATTCTTTGAGGTAAATGGAAGAATTCAGAGAATGCTTAAGAACAGATATTTTTCTGGGTTTTTAGGAAGGCCTAATAAAGCTGGGAAGCAAGTGATACGCAAAGGAATGCCTGCCTATATCCAGTGAGCAGGCTAAAAAGAACAGGAAGGATCCAAAGATGTTGGGTTGATTAATTTCATACAAGTAAAAAATGTCAGCTTGTTGTATATCATAATAAAAATTAATACATACAATTAATTTTGCAAAAACATTTAGGGAGGAAGGGTTGACTCTTGTTCCATCCTAGGGCCCAAATATTCTGTAACTGATAGAATTTCAGAACAGTAAATGACGTTAGACAGTATCTCATCTTATAAATGGAGAAGTAAGAACAAGAAATATTTAAAGAGGCTTGTGCCATCATGATGCTGGCCAAGGCCAGAAGCCTCTTGTCAGAGAGACTGAAAAGCATTTGAAGTCTTTGAACTGTGTCAGAATCTCTGTCCCTACACATTGCTTGGAGTAAAAGCGTGCTTATTCAAAGCATGGTCCCGGAAGTTAACCATGCCAGAATGGTAATGAAACTAATTATTTCCATAGCAACTGTGACCTAACCTTATAAGCCACTGAATAATCATGACTCTAGAATCCAGCTAGTTTGTGCCGTTCCTAACCTGGTTATGGGAATGCTGAACTTGAGCAATGAGAACTTCTAGAGCTGATGAAAAAGCTTCACAGACATGGCACTTGGGAAGGAACTAAATCTGCCAAGTTTTCTCATCATTAACTGTGCTCACTTTCTGTCTTCTTCTCATCACCCCTTGAAGATTAAGAACTATGGAGTAGAATGTATCACAGAGAGTCAAACCCCCTCGATTTGCGAATGAGGAGAAGGAGACCCAGAGTGACTGTGCCTTGCCTGAGGTTATACAGTGAGTTTTAGAAGAACTGGGTTGGACCAAGTTTTCTTGATTCCTACCTAGCTCAGCTCTTTTTAAATAACAGCACATTGCCATCCCAGGGAAGACTCTATGTATGTATATTTTTCACTGTGAAGTGAAGCAAGCATCCTGCCTTGCTACTGATCCCTTTAGAAATTGATAACTCTTATGTATGAAGAATAGATAGTAAACAATGCACTGTCATTCTACAGGTCTGGCCAACTCTTGACCCTTTATGCATTTCATTATCAAAGCCCCAGCTTACAGAGCAAATAGATCCTCTTCCAATCACTTCCATTCAAGGATATTATGTTTCCGTATAAAAGCTTAGGCGTACTGATAGGTACCATGAAAATATACAAATGAATACAGTAGATAAACTTGTGCCAAACATACATTTGGCCTTGTTCTATGACTCAGTGTGTTTTCAAAGTACTCTAAAAGCAAAATAGTTCTTCGAGGACTAGCCAGAGCATACTTTTACACCCTCTGTGCCAAGATCTCTGCAATTCAGCTACTAACTGACAATGGTTGGCAGTCCTAAATTCATTCAATCCAAGTGTATGAGGGCCCCACTTTCAATATAATGTCTGGCTCAATCCTGTGGTGCAGAGCCTGCAAGAATTCCACTGAAGTTAAGAGGTCGCACTCCTCTCAGTGTGGAGGGGAACAAGGAAAACCCGCAGTCAGAATCTACTGAACCTAACACTGCTCCTAATTCATTTTTCCGGCGACTCTAGTCTGAATTACTCAATGCGTAGACCATAAATATTGAGTGCTTAAAAAGGAGCTTTCCTAGAGTTTTATTAACCTTTGTTATTCTAAGAGCTTTTCTTCCACATGTCCGCATTGCAATTAGATTGTAAGAGATTAACTGGTAGCCTCACAAAGTGCCAACATCGAAAGGAGCAAAGGAAACGGAATCCTGTGTGGCTGTTTAGGCCAGAACATAATCAAGTTAGCAGTTCTACCATTGATAAAATCTAACCCTAGTTTAAATGAAACAGATAGCTTTTCATAATTAACACACTTTTTCTGAGCGTCTTCTTTTCTCTCAATGTTCTCCAAGGAAAACACTGATTTTGGTTGGGACACTGAATTTGCTGCTCTTCAACACTAGGCCTGTTTCTGCTTATTCACTTTTAGATTTCTCTGTCTACTTTCAGATGCCTGAAAATTCTTAGAGAAACAAAACTCTTTACTCCATAAGTAGAGATTAAAGACTTCATACATCTTCATACTTTCAGATGCCTGAAAATTCTTAGAGAAACAAAACTCTTTACTCCATAAGTAGAGATTAAAGACTTCATACATCTGAATATACTAGGCTACTCAATAAACATTAAATGAATGAACAATGTCACTAAGGGAAATACTTTCTACGTAAATGGTTTACAGCTTAACTCATTTGCTAAAACTATTTGATTTTACTGAATTTGAATTCACATGCAATTCTTGCTAAGAATCTAAAACCATACATTGTCGCAATTTTTTAGGGCTGGTGAGTGGACCCTTATACACGTTGAAACAGAAAACAACAGTGTGGAATCCTCCCTCATACAAGGAAGCTTCCAGCTGTTGTGGAAGGAGAACATGTGGGAATACAGTTCTGAAATCTGCCTGACAACCGGTAGAAAAGCAATAGAGCCACAGCTTCCAAAAAGAATTTCCATTTCCAATACTAACAATTTTAAGCTGAATTCCCCATTCACACATTTAAAGAAGACAGTCCCTCATTTAGTGAATTTGAATAGAGGAACAATAGTACACCTAGGAGAAAGAATATTTTTGAAAAATATTCTGGCCTCTAAGTATTTCCTATAAAAATATAATCTCTTCCCTTTAAAATACCTTATATAACAACACTCAAAAATGTTCCTGGCATGCCTCTATGTGTTTGATTTTTCTGTACAGTTTTTAACTGATCTAACCTTGCCTAAAATTCTAGAAGCCAGATCCTGTCTAGAACGGAGTTTAAATCTCAGCAGGATTCTCTTTTCTGAGGGAAAACTATTTCTTGTCATTCTTGTTTTGGATTGGGGGAAAGTAGCCAGGAATTTTCATAGGTAGAGTCGTTTGGTCAGCTTGTGTAATTTCTGGAATCAAAATATGTCTTCACTGGACAGGGTTGTGAAGGTGATATTTATTCAGTTCTCACATCTGGGGATAAGTGGATGCCCTCACTTAGGAAATGTGGATGTCTGTCCAAGAGGTGTGGGAGCGTCTGCCACAGTTTCCTTTCCAGAGCATTTCTCTCACTGGGTTGATGCGTCTGGAATTCCTCAGCTTCCTTATGAAAATGTTGATGTTTATTCAGACTTTCTGAACCTTGACAACGATGGACAGATGCCTGTGGCCACCTACGTCTCTGGATGAGAGGCTGGCAGCCCTCAGGACCACTTATTCTGCTGTCTGCTACACATCACCAGAGATTTAAAAACAGACTGGTCAAAGTCAAGTCCAGATAGATGATGTGTAAATGTTTATTAGTCTGAGGTATTTTTTTTCTGTGTCTCTTTCTCTTGACAGCTTAAACTCACCCTGCTAGATTTGTTGGTCCAGCTTGATCCTGACAAAGTGAAATGTAGTCTATTTTTTTATATTAGCCCTACAAAAACTAAGACTCTTCTGATGTGAACATGGAGGGAAGTTGTGAGAAACCTTGGTAGGACAACTGAAATTGATAGAGTGACTGTACCTTTTAGAAAGATAAGCCATTCATTCAAAATACACTGCATAAGGACATGCATATGACTAAATATGCATCACATTTACACATTTTATTCTAATATCCCAGTGCACTCCAATCCCAGGCTTCTCACCATGATCCGTGAACCCCAGGGGCCATCTGTGTGGTAAAGAATGAATGAAGAAAGAAGTATCTGTAATTGGTCTGAGGATGTCCATGGCTAATCCCACTGTACCTGGATGAGTTTCTTCTTAAACTGTAGTTTGTTTATTCCATGATTAGACAAGGTTCACATCTAAAATCAAACCAGTTTTTTTTTTTCTAGCTGTCCTTCTACAAATACAGCATAATTGGAAAATATACAGTTGTAGGCATTTCAATATCGCGGTTCAGTATGACCCTCTGTGAGCATCACGCCAGCCGGCCAGACTAGTTCAGCATTTCAAGGCAAGGGTAAAAAACAGTCCCGAAACAGGAAACTCTACTATGGAAATGATTTTGTAATTCAGGGGCTATCTGGGGAACCAAAGATTTAAGTGAAGCACTTGAACTTACCCAACCTTTTGGTGTTCTATAATTCTAGTCTAACCATACAGATATCTTAGAGTTAAAAGATGAGGCATAAAATATGTTTGCTGAAAGACAGACACTTCCAACTTATTAAATATCAGTACATCAAGGAAGAAATTACTGGAACCTCTTATAGCTGCTTACATTGGGCAGCAGCCAAAACAAAACATTCATTATTACTGGGCAAACCTTTGTGTACCTAAGTGGACTGATTTTCAGATAGAATGCGTGTATAGACTCAGCATCTGGAAAACTTTTAATAATCTTCAAAAATCTTGGTTCAGTTTTTAACAGTGGACTAACCACAGGTATTGAAATGCTTGGACTACACTTCCACAAAGGATGTTTTAGGTGAAGTTAGGCTAGCATCGTCAGGACTTCATACCTGGCAGTGCTTCTTCCAACCAGCAGGTGTTGGAACTAACAAAATCAAGGGGGTAGCAATCGACAGGACATCGAAAAATGAAGTTGACATAGAGCCACCATCCTCACTGGTGTGCTTGGTGAAATACCCAGCCCCTGGACACATACATTTCTACCCATGTATCATTTCTCACTATTTACTTGGTTAAAAAAAAAAAAAACTTGATATGTGAATACATATGTTTACAATGTTTTAGTCATTCTCAAAATAATGTCAATATAATTTCTTCAATTACGTTGAGAAGGAAAAAATCTATACAGAGAGTTGGAATTTTTCTATTTATATTCATATATAAATATGAATGAGAGTGAGAGATCTTAAGGAACTGGCTCACTCCATTGTGGACACTGACAAGTCTGAAATCTGCAGAGCAGGCTGGAAGCTTGGAAATTCCAGCAGGAGTTGGTGTTGCAGTTTTGATTCCAAAGGCAGTCTGAAAGCAGAAACCCTCCCTCTTCTAAGGACCTCAGTGTTTTCTCTAAGACCTTCAATTGAATGGATGAGACCCACTCACATTACAGAGGGTAATCTACTTTACTCAAAGTCTGCTTACTAACTTAAATGTTAATCACATCTAAAATATGCCTTTACAGCAACCTCTAAACTGGTGTTTGACCAAACAACTGGGCACCATGACCTAGCCAACCTGACACATAAAATTAACCATCACACTATCTCATGCATAGTTCAAATTTTTATCACTAAATATGCTCAGAGGAGTGTGCAGAAAACTATAAATCTACAAATATATAAAATATGAATGATTGATAGGCTTGCCATAAATTATTTCAATTTAATAATTCTAGTTGTCATTGGCTCCTTATTAGACTTTGTCTAGAAAGGATAGTATTTGGAAGTAATCATCCTTAAGCCTATAGATAGGCCAAAATAGGGCAGCTAATTGAAACCTAAATCAACATCATAAGTAAAATTTTCAATAATATAATAAGGAAATAAAGAATTCAAATTTCCACTAAAACTGAGCTCAGTGTGGAAACGATATTGATACTTATTTCAGTTATAGGTCTTTGGGTTCGAGTTGATTACCTCTGTCTCTGGAAAGGTCATTAACTTATAGTAAGTTTCTGAAATAGCAATAGTTTCTAGAGTAAAGGGTGACATTCTCTGATGGGCAGAATCTGCCAGTTTAATTCTGAAAATTAAAGATGGACTAATACTGCAACCAGATGGCAACCTGGCATACCAAAATGCCAAAAATATCTCTGTCTCCTTACTTTTTTACTAAATACTCACACTCTCACTCCAATTGGAGAACAAAAGAGAAAACTCTGTCCTTTACAATGAGCTTTAAATTCTGTCTTCTAGTGGCCTAAAGATGTACAACATATAAAGATGAATCTGTTGCTATTGAATTGATTAATATTTTCTTATAATATAAAGCAGTAGGAAGAGCAACATTTATCAATGTTCAGAACAAGACTTTTTTCTGTCTTCTGTGTTACTTTTCTACCTCAAATGTAAAAGATACAAAACAAAAACAAACAAAAAAAAAGGCGGAGAGAGTGAGTGCCTTAGCTTTACAAATCAGAAAACCCTTTTTACTTTTCTCCCTGACTGGTTAGGAATGAGCCATTAGGACATGGGAAGACCACTGAGTTAAGAAAAAAAAGCAAAGTAGATTCTTCTGGCACTTGCTCTATGGAAATATTTTGTTTCATACCTGATGTTTTTTGGTATGCTATGATCGGTCATTGATGACCAAGAGTCTTTGGTCTGGAAAAGTAATGAAATAAAAAACACTTGAGCTCCACACTTTCCAGCATCATAAGAGTCACCTCATTAAGAAAAAAGTAAAGGTTTCGAGAAAGCACAAAGCAAAAAGCATAAAAATGCAAAACTTCTTTAGGATGAGGATATACCTTTTTCCACTATTTTATTTTTACTTTGCCAAAACATTGTCCTTCGTGAAGTTACTTCTGTGACATCTAGTACACTGCTGGCTTTTAGGCGGGTGAACATGCTGCTTCTCGAACACTTTAATGCTGTGGCCTCAAACTTTTTTGATCACATGCCTCTATCAATAAAATTATTGAGCACACAACCACAATGTATATATATGTATTTACAAATTATAAAACTGTACCATTTTATAATATATACATTATAAAACTACATACACATAATTTTAAATAAGAAAAATATTTAAAAGTTCTCATTTTTTTCCTATACCCTAGTGACTCATTTTGTACCTCACTGGGAGGATACACAGAATCCCATACCCTCCATTTTGCAGACCAACGCTTCAGCAAGAATTTCCCTTCTATGAGTATTTTGCTCCCATTAAATTTCCCTTAATTTTAATTTAAAAAAATCTGCACCTTCCCACCCCTCACTCCTCTCCCCTGAAGAGCCAGGTTGCCTCCATTTCATTCTACCGACCACCACATAAATCTCTGTCACCATCAGTATTCTAATTATACCCTTAGCAAGGCCAATCCCTTATTTCTTCACGAAACGGATGGATCTGTTTCAGACTGTATCCTCAACCTTGTTGCTGCCCTAGATAGTATTAACCACAATCTCCTTAAAATGCTTTCCTCCCTTGATTTCTGCCTCAGTCTGCAATCACTGGCTGCTGGGAACTCAAACCACTCAAGGCAGCCTAAGTAACAGAACTAACACGCGGGTACCCCTCCGAGCAACTCACTGGAACCAGAAAGTTGCAACCTAAGTTTCTTTCTCAAGTACGCTATGCCCACTGAATCTCTCATCATTTCTCCTCATATCAGTTTTTCTCTGCTTTAGCACTGAGTGGCTCTCCTGATCCTGGATTCCTGTGGCCTCTACAGTAAAAACCCAGTAAAATGACTAGAGTCTCCCATCACAGTTACACCCATCAAGAAGAGGGAATCTGCTTGACCCAGCTTGAGTCTTATGTCAAGTCCTGATCTCCAGTCAGTTGTGGTCAGTAGTTTGAGGTCTTTTGAGGGTGCAGACTCAGATTGTGGTCAGGGGTGGGCATGCTCCCCAACATGGCGGCAGGAAGGGTGTGAGCTGCTAGGATAGCTTCTGTGGCTCTCCTCTAATATTGTCCTCCCTCTCATGTCCTTCCTTCTTGGATTCTTCCACGGACTCCTTTTCTTCCACCCAGTGTTTAGGGTGTTTCCTCATTCTGTCCGTGGTTCTCTCTCCATTCTGCATACTCAGTCCATTCACCTGGCTCCTGCAACCATGCAACACTGATTGATTTACACCTCATAAGGCACACAGCACCGCATACCTTCCATACTTGTGTCTCCAGTTCTAAGTCTGTCCTGAGCTTGAGCCCTCTCCATGCCTACCTGCTGCCTCTCTATCTGATTTCCCACAGCCATCACAACCCAGGCTGAGCTCACCACCTTCAGCCTCATCACTGATCTTCCTAGATATCCCATCCCTAGGGTCACCATCCCTAACCAGCCACCAGAACCTGAGAGGAATTTAATTAGACTCCTGCTTTTGTCTGGACCATGTGTTTTGGCTCTCACTTGAGATTTCTTTTGAAACGTAAATTTCCATTGCTTTAAAATATATGATAAAGCATCACAGTATTCAAAATCCTTATGCTTAAATAACAGTGAACTAATATTGATTAACTTATTATAAACGAATTTAGCATATGTCTTCCCAGTTAACAAAGTAACTGTGGACAAGGCCCCAGGTCATTGAGGACAGTGGTGCTGGAGAATGCCTTGGAGAACCGTGAGATAGTATCTCTCATTTATTACTCACCCCAACCATAGAATGTAAATATTTTTAATATTCCCATTTCACAGGTAAAGAAAGATACTGCTCTGTAGAGAGTTTGAATAATTTTTGCAATACTACAAATCTAGTAAAGTGCTGAGGTAGGATTTTGACCCATATCCCAGAGCCCAAACTGCTAATTATGACAATATGCTTCCTCCTTCTATGTTAAGGAAAGTGGCATATGGTTAAGAATACAGGTTTGGAAGAGATACAAAATTGGTATGAGTTACTGCTCACATGCTTGGCCCAGTTACAAAAGTTCTCTGTGTTTCCTCACCTGTACAGTGGGAATAATAGAGAGCTGGGGGAGGAGGCGCTTTACAGAGTAAATAGGAACGATGGATGTCGAGTGGTGAGCAAAGGGTCTGACATACAGTTATTGCTCAATAAATGGTACCTGTTACCCTAAATTAAGCCGTGTGGTTGAGGTGAGCATAGCATGAGTTACAACTCTGCTCAGCCAGTAGCACTTTCGGTTACCTTAGAAAAATTCCTTAACTCCCAGGTAGTTACGTTTTAAAGATGCATATCAAATAATGTTTCCTGTGGTGAAATGCCAGTATATGTGCTGGGCAGAAAGGCCTTAGATCCTGTGCTACACAACAGACATTGATGGATATTATTTCCTTTCCCCTTTCAGATGGTGTTGTAAAAATAGTAGAACCTGGTCATGGTGTCACAATGGAATCCAACAATTCAACTGGGTAAAATGTGTAATTGCATTTATTGCCTAACTGCAGTATTGCTGCAAGGTTAATGAAATGACATTGAGCCAACCGGGAATATCAGGGTCAGGCTCCCCAGTCCAAACCTGTTTGGGTCTAACTAAAAAGTGGAGGTTATCCATTTCAGTTTAAACATGGAAAGCACTCTGGCTCTTTGTGGTTAATTAGGAACTCCAGGATGGTGACAGCATTTCAAGAATCTCCCACACATTTGGTACTAGTTTTGTGAGCTCAAACCTATAAAACTACTACAGGATAATACTGGAGTGCAGAGGTCTACCCTCTCCCTCTCCAGTTCTGGAGATTTGTTTCCCTGATACTGCATACCCAGCCTGGCACTCTGCTATTACCTGCTCCTCTCCCCAGAAGATGGGAACTTTTAGTCCACCTCACTTTGAGATCAGAGTGCTATAGCCCAATTTGAGTTACCTAAATGAATCCTTTTTCTTCTTAGATGTCTATAATATAATATTATAGTCTATAATGACTATACTGTGCATTAGATATCCAGGTCTTATTTATCTACCAGTTACAAGTTTGTACTCTTAAACAGCATCTCTCCTATTCTCCCAACACCCAGATTTTGTTAACCACCTTTCTACTCTCTGTTTTTACAAGTTGGGTCTTTTTAAGATTCCACATATAAGTAATATCATTCAGTATTTGTCTTACTCTGTCTGACTTATCTCACTTAGCATAATATCCTCAAGGTCCATCCATGTTGTCACGAATGGCAGGATTTCCTTCTTTCTCATGGCAGGATAATATCCCATTGTGTATGTGTGTATGTGTGTGTGTATCACAACTTTTTTATCCACTCATCTGTTGATGGACATTGAGGTTCTTTCCTTATTTTGACTATTGTGGATAATGCTGCGATAAATGTAGGAGTGCATATATCTCTTCCGTATCCTGTTTTCATTTCCTTTGGGTATATACCCAGAAGTGGGATTGCTGGTTCATATGATAGTTTTATTTTTCATTTTTTTGAGGAACTTCCATATAGTTTTCCATAGTGGCTGCACCAACTTACATTCCCACCAACAATGAACAAGTGTTTCCTTTCCTCAACATCCTCACCAACACTTGCTAACTCTTGTCTTCTTGATATTAGCCATTCTAACAGATATGAGGTGACATTTCATTGTGGTTTTGATTTGCATTTATCTAATGATTAGTGACATTGAGCCCTTTTTATGTACCTGTTGGCCAGTTATATGTCTACTTTGGGAAAATGTCTGTTTAGTTCCTCTGCCCATTTTTAATCAGATTGTTTGTGTTTTTCTGTTGTTATTAAGTTGTATGAGTTTTTATATATTTTGAATATTAACCTCTTATCTGATATATAGTTTGAAAATATTTTCTCCCATTGTGTAGGTTGCTTTTTCATTTTGTTGATCATTTATTTTGCTGTGCAGAAGCATTTAAGTTTGATGTAGTCCTGCTGTTTGATTTTTGCTTTTGTTGTTTGTGCTTTTGGTGTCCTGTCCAAAAAGTCATTGCCCATTGCCAAGACCAATGGAGGCGCTTCTTCCCTATGTTTTCTTCTAAAAGTATTATGGTTTTAGATCTTATGTTTAAGTCTTTGATCCATTTAGAGTTAATTTTTGTGAGTAGTGTAGATAGGGGTCCAATTTCATTTATCTGCATGTGGTTATTCAGTATTCCCAACACAATTTGTTGAAGAGACTATCCTTTCGCCATTGGGTGTTCTTGGCTCCCTTGTCAAATATTGGTTGACCATATATGCGGGGGGTTAATTCTGGGATCTTTATTGTATTCCATTGATCTACATGTCTCTTTTTATATCAGTACCATACTGTTTTTACTATAGCTTTGTAGTATAATTTGAAATCAGGAAGTGTGATGCCTCCAGCTTTGTTCTTCTTTCTTGGGATTGCTTTGGCTATTCAGGGCATTTTGTGGTTCCTTACAAACTTCAGGATTTCCTTCTATTCTGTGAAAAATGCCATTGGAATTTTAAGAGGGATTGTGTTGAATCTATAGATGGCTTTGGGTAATACTGACATTTTAATCATATTAATTCTTCTGATCAATTAACATGGGATGTCTTTCCATTTGTCTGTGTCTTCTTCAATTTCCTTCAACAAAGTCTTATAGTTTTCAGTGTAGAGATCTTTCACTTCATTAGTTAGATTTATTCCTAAGTATTTTATTGTTTTAATGTTGTTGTGCATGGGGTAGTTTTATTTCCTTTTCAGATGTTTCATCATCAGTTTATTGAAATTCAGCATATTTCTGTACATTGATTTTATGTCCTCCAACTTTACTGAATTCATTGATTAGTTCCAACAGTTTTTTTTTATGAAGACTTTGGGGTTTTCTATATGTATATAAGATCATATATTCTTCAACTAACAACAGTTTTAATTCTTCATTTTCAATATGGATGCATTTCATTTCTTTGTCTTGCATAATTATTCTTGCTAGGACCTCTAGTACTATACTGAATAAGAGTGGTGAGAGTGGGCACCATTTGTCTAGTATCTAATCTTAGAGTAAAAGCTTTCAATTTTTCTCCATTGAGTATAATGTTAGCTGTAGGTTTATCATGCTTGGCCTTTACTCTATTGAGATATGTTACTTCTATATCCAATATGTTGAGGGTTTTTATAATGAAAGGATTTTTTATTTTGTCAAATGCTTTTTCTGTATCTGAGATAATTATATGATTTTAATCTTTTATTCTATTAATGTGGTATATCACATTTATTGATTTTCATGCATTGAACCATTCTTACACCCTAGGGATATCCCACTTGGTCATGGTTTATAATGCTTTTAATATGTTCTTGAATTCAGTTTGCTAAGATTTTGTTGAGAATTTCTATATCTATCTTCATCAGGGATATTGATCTGTAATTTTCTTCTCTTGTAGTATCCTTATCTGGTTTTGGTATCAAGGTAATGCTGGCCTATTATGAGTTTGGAAATGTTCCTTCTCCTTCAATTCTTTGCAGAAGTTTGAAAAGAATTGTCTTTAATTCTGATTTAAATGTTTGGTAGAATTCACCCTGAAGCTGTCTGGTCCTGGGGTTTTCTGTGTTGGGAGGTTTTTGATTACTGATTCCTTTCTTTACTTATTATTGGTCTGTTCATATTTTCTATTCCTTGATTCAGTCTTGGTAGGTTGCTTGTTTCTAGGAATTTATCCATTTATTCTAAGTTATTTAATTGTTCATAGGAGTCTCTTATAATCCTATGTATTTCTCTAGTATCAGTAATGTTTCCTCTTTCATTTTTTATTTTATTTATTTGAGTCATCTCTCTGTTTTTCTTTGATAGTCTAGCTAAAGGTTTTTCAAGTTTGTTTAGCTTTTTAAAAATCCTCATAGTTTCATTGATCTTTTCTATTATTTTTCTGGTCTATATTTCATGTATTTCTGCTCTGATATTATTTCTCTTTTTGTGCTAACTTTGGTGAATAGATTCTGATTAGCATAATACAATCAACCTTTCTGAAGTGATAGGTCCAGGATGGATTCTCATTTTTATAGGAATATCTAGTTGAGATTCTCCTTGCTTGGAGAAAAATAGAATATCCCCCCAAAACTCTTTCCAGGGATGTAGTAAAATATTGTGCCACCCAACCCTTTAATCAAATGACAGTAGCATTTAAAACATCCTATACTTCAACATTTTTATTATCTAGATCCTTGTCTATGGTACCCAAATAACAGTTCATTTTACAAATTCAGTGCAGCATGGGTAACCACCCCATTCAGCCAGGATACAGACTTTCTACCCAAAAACCAAAACTGCCAGGAAGACATTTGTGGCAGAAACTTCTAAGTACCAACCTAATATACATTTTTCCCATCTTCTTCACAAACAGAACCCTGATTTTATTCTAGATGGCAATAGGCCCAGATTAAAAATTATATTCTCCAGCCTCCCTTAAAGCTAGGGATGGCAGAGGTACTTAGGTGGATGTCTGGGAAATCTTAAGGAGCACTGATTCATCTAGGAGAGAAGACTTCTTACCCTTTTTCCTTTTCCCCCTTCTTCCTTCCTATTACCTGGAACTCAGATGTGATCACTGGTACTCCAGCAGCCATCTTACATCAGAAGCAGATCTCAAAGCTAAGTTTGGTGTCTTAGTTAACTTGGGCTGCCATAACAAAACACCACAGACTGGGTAGCTTAAACAACAGACGTTTATTTTCTCACAGTTCTGGAGGTTAGGAAGTCCAAAATCAGGGTGCCAGCATGATCAGTTTCTAGTGAGACCTCTCTACCAGGCTTTTAGGTAGCTGCCATATTTCTATGTTCTCACGTGATCTCTTCTTTGTGTGCATGGGGCCCTGGGGTGGCAGAAATATTCAGGTATCTCTTGTTATAAAGACACTAATCCTATTGTATGACAGCCCTACTCTTATGACCTCAGTTAAGTTAATTACCTCTTTATAGGCCCTGTCTCTAAATACAGACACATTGGAGGTTAGGGCTTCAACACATCAATTTGGTGGGGGGAGGGGGGAGACACAATTTAATCCATAGCAGATGAGCAGCAGAATTTTTTTAGATTCTTATGACATTGATGTCAACATGAAGCCACCATACATCCATAGACTGCCTGTACATCTCTGAATTTCCTTTACACGAGGCTAAAAAAAAAAATCCACTATCTTGTCTGAATCGTGTATTTTGAATTTCTATTATATTGAATCAAACCTAATCTCAAATGATATAGTATATAGGCATCTATTCATTTAACCAAAAAAAATTTGAAGATGTACTGTGTACTGGGCACTATGCTCAGTGCTGAGAACTAGAGATAAGGCAAAGCAGATAGATTCCCTGCCTCTGACGAGCTCACAGATTTATGGAGGAAACAAACATAAATATGCACTTTAAATTTTTAGTCTTACAGAAAGGTCAAAAGGAGAACGTGAACAAAGTATTCAAAGAAATCTTAGCTTGGAAGTTTGGGCAGAACTACCCAGAGTTAAGATTTGAATCTGTCCTTGAAGGACATGTGGAATTTCAGCAGTTTAGAGGTTGGAGTATTCCAGACATAGAAAGAGCCAAGGAATGGAGGGAATGGTCATTGGACAGTGGGAAGTTAGATTTTTTGGATAAACCTCATTGCAATCGGACACACTGAAGATTCCATTAAAAACAATGAAGGTGATGTTAAAAAGTAAAGTTATTAAACTCACATTTTGGGGAGGTTATTGTGGAGGTAGACTGGAGGCAGGGGGACCAGGTAGAGGACAATTATAAAGAAATAATACTAATGAGATGAAGAGGATATAAACAAGGCTAAAGGACAGTGTATTAACTCCTATCCATTTTAGTTTCAATCCAAATTGTCAAATGAGCTGTTAACCATCTGCAGACTAACCTGCATGGACCTAGTACTAAAGCAAAACTTACACCATTAAATAGTATTTCTTGAAAAATGTTTTTGACAGAATCATTAGGCATATGTAGAAGAAATTTGGTGACGTTATCAGGTGTCAGGCCTTCTGAGCATCCCTGTGACAAGTGCAGGCCTCCTACTTGCGGCTGACTTTCCTTGAGTCCTTGGCTTTCCTCCATACTGACATCTCTCTACCTAGACCAGTGGCCCCAGGAGGGTTGCTCTGCACCTAGCCTGTTAACTTGGATCTACTCTCTTACCTTCTGTCTACTCATCACACTCCCTGATTTTCAAATGGATCTCCTTAGACATGATATTATGCCTCCTTGGACATGAACTAATGTTATTGCCATCTTGGTGTCAAATTTCTGAAGCTAAATAAATTATCCTGCATTCCTGGTAGAGAGTTCTACTTAGATATTGATACCTATTTGACTCTGAGCTGTGAAAAATGTTATGGTTGGCACCTCTCTGAGAGTGCTGTTTCTACTCCTATTTTCCCCCTCAGCGTGACCTCCCTTTCTTGCCCACATGCACTCCTCTAGCATTGGATGGAGGCACACATTCATCTCTTTCTAGGAAATGAAGCTGAATGGAGATGAGTTGATGACCAATCAGTTAGAAAATCACATTGCAACAAAAGCACAGAAAGATTGGCTTTTCTTTGACACAAACAATGAGGGCATATTTTAGGATATTTCTTTGAAAATCACGAAGAGCATCATGTACGTACAATGCATTTATAGTTCTTTGCCTTTCCTCATCCATTGATTAAGCATGCAACATTTTTTCTTAAATTTGAAGCTTGTTAATCACTTTTGGATTGCAGATTTATTTTACCTGAACATCTCTGTCATGTCTAAATCCACACATCAATTACACACACACATAAACACACACAATCCACATACGATTTTATTCAAAGTCAGACCATGTAAAAGATAAAAGTGGGAGACTCCAAAGAAAATGTGATTTCTTTCTAAGAATTCTACTGTGCTCTGATTTCAAATATTAACTTTTTTTTTGGAAATCTATTGTTTAAAATGTCTACATACCAAGCTGGGTTCCTGGCTGGAACACTCAAAATCAGGGACATGTTTCTGTACATATTTTTAAAGTTCATTCACTTGTTGTTTGAAAGGTGCAATAAATCAACTTAATTTACATCACTTCATAAGCTCATATGCCCCTATAAACTCTCCTTTTGAATATAAGCCATGAGAATATACTTTCACTTTATTTACTTTTCCATTTCAGTGCTGTTTCAAGAGTTCAATGCGTGTTTACTTGCAGTTGATGTATTTATTCATTCACCCATTCAGCAAACATATATTGGACATCTACTATGTGGCAGATCCTATGTTGGGAAGTGTGGTGATATAAAGATTAATAAGATTAACCTTATAGAGATTAATATTAATAAGAATTAATAATTATTATGCTCAAAGGACTCTCAATCTGACAGGAGAGCTAATATTACCTTGCATTTTTTCAGGGCTTTGTAGTTTACAAAGCATTTTCAAATGCATTCTTACATTCCAAATGTCTTTATAACAACTTGATGAGTTAGGCAAGGTAAGTGTTATTATCCCTATTTAGCAGATGGGCAAACTGCATCATCTCTCATGAAGTCCTACTTTATACTTATTGACCATGACAGTGGGTTTCAACCCAAATACAGCGAGAATCATCTGGGAAGCTTAAAAAGGTGACCAATGCCTGGGCCCGACCTCCAGAGATTCAGGTTTTATTGGTGTGGGGTGAGGCCTGTGCATAGGCAGTTTTTTAAAGTTCATGAGATGATTCCCCTGTGCGGCAAGATTGAAAAACATGACTTTCACTTTACTGAACTCTTTGTGATTCTTCTTGGACACCATACTGTTTCCCATCTCTGTATGTCTGCTCCTTTACCCCTGCATTTACTACTTTATATTAAAACACACACACACACACAGCCTTGAACTGTGTCGTATTCATCTTTTAAGCCCAGTTCCTAGTGTAGTATGTCATGGACAATAGGAGCTAAATAAGAGTTTCTCGAACTAATGTCAACTTGATCACAAAATATGCTAATTTGTGTTATCGCTTCTACCTCTCCTGGTCCCCTCATCATGTTCTCCCTTATTCATCTGATCAGGTCGCCTAGTTCAGTTTTGTCCCTTACTCGCTAAGACCTGGGTCATTTCCTGGATCAAGGCAAGAGGACAAATTAAGTGGCTCAAAAGCCTCCCTCCTCACTCTTTCCCATCCTTCCATACGCTACCCAACTCTCTCTCCCCATTCTACGTTTTGCAGAAGAGTAAGGGGTGTGTTTAAAAATGGGGCCTCTTAAAATCAGAAATTGTTAGTTTAACTGAGGAGGAAGTACTAGTCTTGACCTCCAGCTGCCCAGCTCATCCAGCCAAAGCTGCTGTCAGAAACCTCACCAGATCTTCACTAAAACACAATTTGTCACACTGGCCCTTACAGATACACCCAGCTGGGTCAAAGTTCAAAAAGTGCACCTAGTTTAGGCCTTAACTCTGGAGTCTACAACATCCATCCAATACTCAGGAAATTTATATCTGAATAATAGATCATATCAGTATATTTTTCTAACAGTATTAATTTGTTTCTAACAAATACAAAATCAAGAACTTTTATTCTGCAAACAAAGTAAACTACCACTATCTCTAAAAAAATTCTAAAAGTTAATCCCATAATAGAAATAAAATATAAATGCTTTATACTAGTTTCTGGACTTAAAACTGACTGCTTATCTGGTTGTAAATATCAATTTTTACAAATATCAGTAGGATAAATTTGTTAAGCATTAATTATCCTATTGATTTTGCAAAATTGACATATACTACATATGTATGTCGAATATCTCAATATGTGTGTGTATATATAGTATATGTCATATACACTGACAGAAAACATGAGATCTCCGAATTAGAGAACAGACAGATTATTCTCACAGAGCACCTTAGCTCCTATTCCCCAGAGGGCACCAGGATGAAGACCAATTTTTCACCTGGGTATGAGTGGGATTTGCATCAGAGGAGAGGAACCCTGAAATTATGACTCAAAGTTTACATAGGGCAGCTGGCACATCTACCTCTCCCTCTTCCTTTCCAGAGAGAGAGAACTTCACTCTGAAATGTAACCAAATTTTCTCTGGGGAATGGAAAGGAAGGGCTTTACCCTGGAATGTAAACAAATGGCTCTGGGGAGGGAAGTCTCTAAATCTCTCTGGAGTAATGCACAATATCTATCTTCCTGCATTTATGATTCAATCATAAAGCCCAACTATGCAAAAATATGAAAATATCTGTGGAGAATTATCTCCCAATAAAACTGTGCACAGTTATTTTTCTATAGATATTTTGGAACAGTAGACCAGCATCCTTACTTTCTTGATGAAGCTGGTATTTCATGAATTTCCACAAATTCTAGAAGCTAAGCTAGAAGTAGCCACATATCCCCTCAGTAGTGACAGGTACAGCAGCATCTGCAGCTATGCCATTTTCCCCACACCTGAGATCCTGGACCAAGGCTTGAGAAAACCTGCTCTTTGTCTGCCAGATTATTGAACATTCTGGATTTAGTGGCACATGAAAGTAAAATGGTTTTCTATTTTGCTAACACTGCTTTCACTCTGACATGAGGAATTTCCATTTCCTGTCTCTGTGTGAAATCTCAGCTTCCACAGTCACTTTCAGTTTTCTTGTGACTTTCAGTTGTCAAAGAGTCCAGTCTAATTTAATCATTTCACACTTTAACCTCATATCCTCCTTTCCCCCAGCTCAACTTTAGCTTTGGCCTGAAGCATATGGAATGAGTACGGAACATGGGGACATGGGGTGCTCTTAGAACACCACCTTGGCCCCTTTCTGGGTCCCTTTCACTTTTGGCTTGTTGGGAGGAGAAATGGAATGTCATAAGTGGTTGTTTCTTACCTATGTTTTGCTACAGTAGTCTTCTCTGTGAGATGATCTTGATTTGATGGCTCTCTAGTGAGCACATAAGTGGGTTCTTTAGAGGACTCTTGTAGGGACTTCTAAATGCACAGCATCTGCATGGGAGATTTGTTCCAGCTTGACCTTTCAATCTCTATCAGCAGCTTCTTATAGTGATCTTGCTTCTGGGTTGCCCTTGCCCAGAATACCTTTGATCCACACGTATTAAGTCCTCTGCCAGGGCATACAACCCACCAGATAATGAGATGCCAGGCTCCCATTATGGTTGACTCTAGAAGTGATTCTTTCAGATCTCTTGATTTGGGGACCACAAGAAAGCACTATTCTACCCCCTCCATGAAGAGGAAAGAAAATTTGCAGCTCTCTCATCTTAGACACCAGTCATTCTCAAATTTCTCTGGTCTGCTTATCTAGACTGGTGGGCAGGATACATTGATGTCTGAAGTAAAAGCCAGTTTTGTCACATTTTAATAAGACCTGAAGAGGTCTGGCTCCAGTAGGATTCATTCAATAAACTTATTAGAACATTAGGCAGGCTAACCTGTTGTTTTCTTCTTATTCACCTAGTTGTTCTACATATTGTAATTCCTAGTCTTATACTTTGCTTCTGATTTATATAAATGCTCTCTATTTACTTATGTCACCTAGTCCTTTGCTTTCTGTCATTCAAAACTTCCTAAAACACGTTACTTTTCCTAGAATAAGTAATAAATTAACTATACACTTTATGCTAAAAGTGATTAACACTTTCAATAAAATTAAAAAAAAAGTGATTAGCACTAAAGAATGTTCCAACTGAAAAGCATTGTCATGAACTCAGTCCAATTCTCTCCATTAACTGGTAAGAACAGTGGATTTCAAAAGGTAAAATTGTTTATCCAAGGTTATTGAGTCAATTAGTGACAAGGATGCCACCAGAATCCTGGCTTCCTGATTTCTGAAAGAAAAAATTCCCCAGTACTTCATGATGTTTCTCATGTCCAAATCAACATGCCCCAACAGCAAAATTCATATGAACTGAAAACATCCAGTTAATTACACTTATTTGATGACATATCCACTGAGTATCATGACCTTTAAGGGGCATGAAAAGATCATTATATACCACTAATGGTCAAATAGTCACTTTCTATATTTTATAATGTCATAAGCCATGCATTCTGTGAAGTCAGTCAAGTTAAACACTCATGCTTAGTCATACTTAAAATTGGCACATTGTGTTTGGGATGCAGGTGGGAAAGACATCGTTGCACAAAAGTGTGTATTCAGAAGAGGTAGCAAGTTTGGATTAAGACCATAGAAATCAAGTTTCTGGGCAAAGTGTGTCATTTTGCAGCTGTTTCCTGCATCTGTAATAACCTCACTACAATTGACCAGTTTAAGCTGGAGGTGTCAGGATGTAACCTGAGAGTATGCTTCATGATGACTCCCCTGGGGTGCTGGGGAATTTTAGTACAAGCAATCACTAAAATAACTATAATAAGCTATTGTAAAAGATACCAAGATGAGTGAATAAGAAGAACTATGCCCAAAAACTATTTTTCTACAAGCTTCAAGAGGTTGAACTAACTTTGCTAAAACATTTATGGGAAATATACTTCTCTTAGGAAAACTGAGATGTGCATATTTTTCAGGAATGTCTTTGAAAATATTTACGGGAGAGTAATCCTGACACCAGGGGTAAGGAGTCCAGCCCAAGAAAACTAATTTACTTCTGTAAAGTGGACATTCCAAAGTCCAAAAGCAGGGAGACACAGGGCAGAGGAAGGGAACCATGTATATGGAATAGGAGATTTATAGAGTGTTTATATTTGTAGTGATACAGTTCCTCAGCCCAGCTTCCCTATTTAGACTCATTCGTTTAACTGATTTTGAGGTTCTAACGTCTACCAATAGTGGGAATATAAGAATATTATACAAGACATGGTCTCTACCACTTAGGAATTTATTGCCTCTTTGGAAAATAAATGTGTTCACCAATCACGAAATTGCAGCCAACACTAATAGTAATGTCTCCTGCATCTTGCCGTGCGTCTCTCTTGTTCCTTGGGTATGCTTCTATTTTCCCACTACAGGTTAAGCTCTTAGGGAATCGTAATGGTGTTTTATTGATCTTTGAGTCCTTGTAGTACCTGGAAAAAGACAAATAAATCATAAATAAAAGGGATCATTTTGTGAATGAAGTTTTATAGTTTATGAAAAGTCCATGAAGCCACTTGGCTAAGGGCTACCATAACCCTATGAGATGGCCAGGCCTATATGTTTTCTCCCTTTTCACAGTCAATGAAAAGTGGGTAGAGAGAGCTCATAATGGTTTCCAATATAATAAGTGGTAGAAATGGGGCTATAGCTTAGCTTCCCATTCCCTTTGTTCTTCCTACAGCCTTGTGCTGCCTCCTTAGTATGTGATAAGTGATCTGTGTGATGAATGTTTGGAAAAGAGAGAGTTTATGTGGGAGTAATCAAAATGACTTCATGAAAAAGATGGTATTGAGCTTTAAGTTTCACTTCAGGATTCTATATTATTAACTGTATTTCAGCTAACATATTTTTTGCCATTTTATTGGTTTTTTCCTGCATCATATTGAAGATGTTATTTTTAACATGAAAGCTTCTAATGAAAAAGATAATTTTTTGTATATGGAGAATATTATTCTGAATACCTGGTGGTAGTAAGTAGTTGATTTTCAACTCCTGAGTAATTGCCTATATTAAAATTTTAAGACTTAGATGCATATAATTATAGACCTAGACGTGTCTGTAGAAATAATGTAGTAAAGTGGTCCCTAACATTTTTGCCACCCAGTGGCCTTTTTATGAACCACCCAACCAATAATCCTCCTTGTTTTAAAATATTTTGCTTATTTTATTTAATCCAAAGCCAAAGAAAATATGGAGCCAGTCTTCAAGGAACTCACAAACTAATGAGAGATATAAATCTGTAAATAAATAAGTGTATAATAAATATATCCTCTGCATACCATATTCTCTTTTAATCTTCATCCCAGTAAATGGTGTCACCGTTCATTGAAATGCCCTTGTCTCAAGCCTAGATTTTATTCTTGATTCCTGTTTCTCTCAAAGCCCACACATCACCCTTTAGAAGTTTACCAGTATGACTTCTGCACTTCATTAAAATATCTATTCAGCAGCGTCAAGATGGCGGAAGAGTAAGAAACGGAGATCACCTTCCTTCCCACAAATACATCAGAAATACATCTACGTGTGGAACAACTCCCACAGGACACCTACTGAATGCTGGCAGAAGACCTCAGACCTCCCAAAAGGCAAGAAAGTCCCCACGTACCTGGGCAGGGCAAAAGAAAAAGCAGAGAAAAAAGAATAGGGACGGGACCTGCACCACTGGGAGGGAGGTGTGAAGGAGGAAAGGTTTCCACACACTAGGAAGCCCCTTCATGGGCGGAGACTGCGGGTGGCGGAGGGGGAAAGCTTCGGAGCCGCGGAGGAGAGAGCAGCAACAGGGGTGCGGACGGCAAAGTGGAGAGATTCCCGCACAGAGGATCGATGCTGACCGGAACTCACCAGCCCGAGAGACTTGTCTGCTCACCCGCCGGGGCGGGAGGTGCTGGGAGCTGAGGCTCGGGCTTCGGAGGTCGGATCCCAGGGAGAGGACTGGGGTTGGCAGTGTGAACACAGCCTGAAGGAGGCTATGTGAAGAAAATGATAGCAAAGATCAATAAAACTAAAAGCTGGTTCTTTGAAAGATAAACAAAATTGGTAAATCATTACCCAGACTCATCAAGAAAAAAAGGGAGAAGACTCAAATCAATAGAATTATAAATGAAAAAGGAGAAGTAACAACTGACACTGCAGAAATACAAAGGATCATGAGAGATTACTACAAACAACTCTATGCCAATAAAATGGACAACCTGGAATAAATGGACAAATTCTTAGAAAATCACAACTTTCCGAGACTGAACCAGGAAAAAATAAAAAAATATAATCAGACCAATCACAAGCACTGAAATTGAAAGTGTGATTAAAAATTTTCCAACAAACAAAAGCCCAGGACCAGATAGCTTCACAGGGGAATTCTGTCAAACATTTAGAGAAGAACTAACACCTATCCTTCTCAAACTCTTCCAAAATATAGCAGAGGGAAGAACACTCCCAAACTTATTCTACAAGGCCACCATTACCCTGATACCAAAACCAGACAAAGATGTCACAAAGAAAGAAAACTAAAGGCCAATATCACTGATGAACATAGATGCAAAAATCCTCAACAAAATACTAGCAATCGGAATCCAAGAGCACATTAAAAGGATCATACACCATAATCAAGTGGGGTTTATCCCAGGAATGCAAAGATTCTTCAATATATGCAAATCAATCAATGTGACACACCATATTAGCAAACTGAAGAATAAACACCATATAATCATCTAAATAGAGGCAGAAAAAGCTTTCAACAAAATTCAACACCCATTAATGATAAAAACCCTCCAGAAAGTAGGCACAGAGGGAAATTTCCTCAACATAATAAGGCCATATATGACAAAACCACAGCAACATCGTCCTCAATGGTGAAAAACTGAAACCATTTCCACCAAGATCAGGAAAAAGACAAGGTTGCCCACTCTCACCTCTGTTATTCAACATTGTTTTGGAAGCTTTAGCCACAGCAGTCAGAGAAGAAAAAGAAATAAAAGGAATCCAAATCGGAAAAGAAGATGTAAAGCTGTCACTGTTTTCAGATGACATGATATTATACATAGAGAATCCTAAAGATACCACCAGAAAACTACTAGAGGTAATCAATGAATTTCGTAAAGTAGCATGATACAAAACTAATGCACAGAAATCTCTTGCATTCCTATACACTAATGATGAAAAATGAGAAAGAGAAATAAAGGAAACAATCCCATTTACCATTGCAACAAAAAGAACAAAATATCTAGGAATAAACGTACCTAAGGAGACAAAAGACCTGTATGCAGAAAACTATAAGACACTGATGGAAGAAATTGAAGATGATACAAACAGACAGAGAGATATACCATGTTCTTGGATTGGAAGAATCAACATTGTGAAAATGACTATACTACTCAAAGCAATCTACAGATTCAATGCAATCCTTATCAAACTAACACTGGCATTTTTCACAGAACTAGAACAAAAAATCTCACAATTTGTATGGAAACACAAAAGACCCGGAATCGCCAAAGCAATCTTGAGAAAGAAAAATGGAGCTGGAGCAATCAGGCTCCCTGACTTCAGACTATATTACAAAGCTACAGTAATCTAGACAGTATGTAACTAACACAAAGACAGAAATATAGATCAATGGAACAGGATAGAAAGCCCAGAGATAAACCCACATGCATATGGTCACCTTATTTTTGATAAAGGAGGCAAGAATATACAATGGAGAAAAGGCAGTCTCTTCAATAAGTGGTGCTGGAAAAACTGGACAGCTACGTGTAAAAGAATGACATTAGAACACTCCCTAACACCATACACAAAAATAAGCTCAAAATGGATTAAAGACCTAAATGTAAGGCCAGACACTATAAAACTCTTAGAGGAAAACATAGGCAGAACACTCTATGACATAAATCATAGCAAGATCCTTTTTGACCCACCTCCTAGAGAAATGGAAATAAAAACAAAAATAAACAAATGGGACCTAATGAAACTTAAAAGCTTTTGCACAGCAAAGGAAAACATAAACAAGACAAAAAGACAACCCTCAGAATGGGAGAAAATATTTGCTAATAAAGCAACTGACAAAGGATTAATCTCCAAAATATACAAGCACCTCATGCAGCTCAATATCAAAAAAACAAAGAACCCAATCCAAAAATGCACAGAAGACCTAAATAGACATTTCTCCAAAGAAGGTATACATATTGCCAACAAACACATGAAAGAAATCTCAACATCATTAAAAAGTAGAGAAATGCAAATCAAAACTACAGTGGGCTATCACCTCACACCAGTCAGAATGGCCATCATCAAAAAATCTACAAACAATAAATTCTGGAGGGGGTGTGGAGAAAAGGGAACCCTCTTGCACTGTTGGTGGGAATGTAGATTGATACAGCCACTATGGAGAACAGTATGGACGTTCCTTAAGAAACTAAAAATAGAACTACCATATGACCCAGCAATCCCACTACAGGGCATATACCCTGAGAAAACCATAACTAAAAAGAGTCATGTACCACAATGTTCATTGCAGCACTATTTACAATAGCCAGGATATGGAAGCAACCTAAGTGTCCATCGACAGATGAATGGATAAAGAAGATGTGGCACATATATACAATGGAATATTACTCAGCCATAAAAAGAAACGAAATTGAGTTATTTGTAGTGAGGTGGAAGTATCTAGAGTCTGTCATATGGAGTGAAGTAAGTCAGAAAGAGAAAAACTAATACCGTATGCTAATACATATATATGGAATCTAAATAAAAGTGGTCATGAAGAACCTAGGGACAGGACGGGACCTACCAAAAAATGGACTTGAGGGCATGGGGAGGGGGAAGGGTAAAGTGGGACAAAGTGAGAGAGTGGCATGGACATATATACACTACCAACCGTAAAATACATAGCTAGTGGGAAGCAGCCGTATAGCACAGGGAGATCAGCTCGGTGCTTTGTGACCACCTAGAGGGGTGGGTTAGGGAGGGTGGTAGGGAGCAAGATGCAAGAGGGAAGAGATATGGGGATATATGTATATGTAAAGCTGTTTAACTTTGTTATAAAGCAGAAACTAACACACCATTTTAAAGCAATTATACTCCAATAAAGATGTTAAAAAAAAAAAAGACGATTCTGTAGAAATATATTTAAATGCATGGAAAGGTGTTCTTACTGTACTAAGTGAATAAAATAAATTAAAAATTATAAAAATAAATGAAAAATAATAGTAAAATTTCTATTCAATTATCACCTGCTTATAAAGCCCTTCCCTGACCTCTTGATTTAATGTAGCTACCCTCCCCAACCTCTGTAACCTTCTATCCTCTTAAAATACTTGATTTCTCCTCCTGGCACTGTCACTACCTGAATCATACTATTTCAACCTTTATTTTTTTATTATGTATTTATTTCATACTAGAATGTATTAAAAAAAATCCATGAGGGTAAGGATTTTGTATGATTCTCTGCTGTATTATCAGCTACTGGAATACATAGGAGACTCTCTATAAATATTTGGATAGATAAATAGATGGATGAATATATGGAAAAAATGAATGAATAAATGGATGGTTCCATGAAGAAAATGATACAGTGGGGATACAATGAAAAGGAATGACTAATTGTACTTGAAATAAAAGCTAAAGATAAGTGGCAATGAGCTGGGCTAAAAAAAAAAATGACTAGAGGTTAACAAGACAGAGCAGAGGGGCAGGAGCATTGCTGACGAAGGACGCTGACAGAGACCTGAGAGTGTGTGTGGGTGTTTCCGTGAGTGGTTAAAATACAAACTGTGGATCAGAAATACCAAGAAATGAGTCAGTGTGTTCGACTGAGGCCGTGTGTTAAAAGGCCTTGTACACTTGCTTGGGATTTGGACTTGCTCTCTGGATAATATGGAACAGACTTCAAAAACAGAAATACTGTGATCAGATCTGTGGTGGCCATGGATTGAATGTACTTTACAGAGGAGAGGAAAGGAGACAATGTAGGACATTTTTATAATACTACCAACTGTGAGTGAGTGATATGTCTGAAATAAAATGAAATGATGGAATTAAATGGCTGCATTTGGAGAAAGAAAGAGATGAAGAAAGTAAGTGATTCTCTAATGCCTTTCTTAGGAATTGTGAAGAGGGTGATGGGTTCATGAAAATAGGGAAGTCAGAAGAAGAGGCAGGGAGTATGATGGAGATGAGTTCAGTTTTAAACAACCATACAACATCTAGCAGTTGATATGTGTCAGGTAGTTGGATATCTGATTTTGAAGCTTAGAGAGAGAGAGATTAACCTTGAAAATAAGGGTTTGTGGTCATAAGAGTATAGGTGGTAGTTGAATCCATGAAACAAACATCATGAATTCATAATTAGTTTTGCACCTTTAGCATACAAAACGATTTCTAGTCAGAGCTACTGATTAGGAACCAATGCTAACACAATTGCTGATAACTTAACAAAAAACAAAGAAACTTGAATTTTTAATTAGCCTTTTGCGGATATTTTTTTAAAAAAAAACACACTGTCAATAACATACATTCCTTATTCTTCATGGACATCTGGGAGGGAGGGAGTCAAAGGTCTTTAAGTTAAGAACCAATGGCCCAGTCCAATTTTGGGGGGGGAAAATTTAAACCCTCGAGCAATATATCAGTTTAACATTAATTCTTATCTTGAAATTAGACATGTAGGCTCCATGGCCATGGAAACTCTTTGGATCATTTTTAGGACTTCCCCTCAGCTCATTTGATACAACAGTAAAAAAATATGGGTTGAGCAATGTTTTGGCCTAAAGACCACTAAATTCTGACACAGCTGCCATCCTATCTTTACCTGTGTCCCTTATTCAGAGGATGAGGGAGATGTACGGAAGGCAAGGAACAGGACTGTGGGAGAAAGGCACAAGAGGGCCACAGACAAAGTTTGCAAGCTCTTGTCCATAAGAAGGAGACAATGCCATATTAGGAACTATTTTCCCGAGTTTCTAGAGAATATACCTAGTTGTCAATTTTGCAGAGCTAAGATAGAAGAATCCCAGATCAAGTGTTTAAAAATGGGACCTCTTAAAACCAGAAATTGTGCAGTTTAACTGTGGAGGAAATGCTAGTCTTTCTTAAAGATTAAAACCTTACTTGAGGATTATTAGGAAAATTATGCTTTTGCATAATGCCTGTGTCTACAATATTTTTTTAATTTCAAGTTAATTTGTTATTCCTTGTTATTTAGTTTTGTCTGTCCTTTTAAACCACCCAGCAACATTAAACATGGTCCCCACACCACCACTCTATGGCGACTCACCATGGGAAATATGACTTTGATGCCACACAGCATGTACATAATATTAGTTACTTTGTCACACCTGTAACGTGGGTATTTTGTTCCTGCCATTTTAAGAACCTTTCTCTCAACTCTTAGAAATCCAAGGTATTCAGAATTTCATTTTCTAAGATTTCTGACTTTTAACTCTAAATTACTTTTTCTCTGATATAAGTACTATAGGCTAATTTTTGAGAAGAGGTGTAGCCCAAACTGGTTAGAAATCCCACTCTGGCATTCCCTAGATGACCTTGGACAAGGTGTGTAACCTCTGTAAGATTATTTTCCTCATCCACACACTACGGATAATTTATCCATATAGTAAGGTTGTTTTGAGGATTAGATGAGATGCTGCAAGGAAGGTCCTTAGCTCCACAGCTGGCATATAAAAATGTTTTTAAAAAATTCAAATACATTGTTTAAAAAATTCAGCTGAAACCTAAATAAGAAAGACTGGCCAGCTTAAAATGTTCAGGGTATACTCACACTTTAAAATTGGAGTCTATAGCCAAATTAGTTTCTTATTCTTTTTTTCTTAATTTTAATTTTATATTGGATCATAGTTGATTTAAAATGTTATGTTAGTTTCAGGTGTACAGCAAAGTGATTCAGTTATACATATTCATGTATCTATTCTTTTTCAAATATTTTTCCCGTTTAAGTTATTACAGAATATGGAGCAGTGTTCCCTGTGCTATACAGCAGGTCCTTGCTAGTTATCTATTTTAAATATAACAGTGTGTATATGTCAATCTCAAACTCCCAATCTTATTCAATAAATAACAACAAATATTTATTATGTGACTAGATTCAAAGACAAGGCATCTGACTACAATTTAAATGAGAATTTTCCCATTTTTTTCTATTACCCCAAAATCAGAAGGAAAAAAAAAAGTGAAGCAGCACTTTTCTACCCTATAATCAATAACTGATTATGTCAAAAGAATGCTTCAGAGAGGAAGAACAAATGTGAAATCAAGGAAATGCTGACATAAAAGAAAGCAAAAAAGGAAGAGGCAATGGAGAAAGACAATCCAAGATTAGCCAAAATTCTCTATTTGGAGACTTCTTTTTGTAATCAGTAAGATAATGAAAGCTAAAGGCAGAAGAAAGTCACTTTAAAATTGAAAACAAACAACAACGAAAGTCTGATTTAAACTTTCAAAAATGAGTTTTGCCAGCCGATAAGTCAGCACCAGAGTAATATTCCCAATTTGCCCATAATGTTTCATCATTGAATTAGGAATAAGGACACCAGGTTTTTGTTCCTGCTCTGTGACTCAGTAGCTCATTACACAGGAGAGAGGGAGGTGGGAAGCATATGAGGAAAGAGCATGCCCCGTAGGAAAGAAACAATAGTGTAGGGAATAGTGTAAGGATTCTCAAAGCCAAACTGGCTCAGAACAATGCTTACTAGGTACATCAGCAGTCGCCCGCATGATTTTCATTGTTGAATGGGTAGCCAAAGACTGTGACCTGAGAGGTGTCCTTTATGACTGCAAGGAGTATCTAACTTCCTACCTCTGCTTCCTTTAGGGCACAGATACAGTCATCTTAAAGAGAAATTAAGCAAGAAAGAAAAGAAAAAATGTCTTTCATAGCACACCGTCATTTACATATTTCATTTATAAAGTGAGCAGGCTAGTTGAGATAATTTCTGAGTTCTTTGAAGTTCTATTGCTCAATGATAACTTGAAGAAGGAGTGACATGCTGTGTATCTCTCATAATGGAAAAATAATGAGAAATTTTTAGAAGATACGTTTGTGCTACAAAGATGTTTTTGTAATTTGTAACAGAATTTGAAAACAACTAAAATATCAATAAATAAATGTTGAATAATCTACAGTATATCCATATTACACACTTGTTATGTAGCCATTATTTAAAATTTCAGTTATGGTAATAAAGAGGTGATATGTAACATGGACAAATGCTTGAATAAAAATAAATGACACATGCTAAAATTATAAGAGGTAATTCACACACTGTGTACCATGTAGAGCAAAATAAATACTCAATAAATGCTAAAAAAATAGTTATAATATCCAGTCCTTGTGAAATTGTGGTGAAATGTGATAATTTGCAAGTTTGCAACCTTCCATTGCTGATTTTTGGAAAGTGGTCTGACTGTGTATCAGGAATCAAAAAACTGCCCATGGACATTTGTCACCTTTGGGAATTTATCCTAAGGAAATAATTCAAGAGAATAAAAAAATATATATATGCACTAAGATATTCATACCACTATTATTTATAGTGGCAAAGAAATGGAAAACCAGAGAACACCTGGGACTTTGGATGGTAAAGGAATGGTTCAACTATGGTACAACAAATTGATGGAATATTATACCCATTAAAATGATAATTATGAAGATCAGAATATTAGGAAATTTTGAGGCATTGTTATATTAAAGAGGATACAAAATAGTATCTATTCTGTGATCAGCTTTGTATCTCTATTGTCAAGTTCTACAAAGGAACATAATAAAATGAAAAAAAAATAAATGACAGTATATACGTATATCAAATCATCACATTGTACACTGTTACACAGTGTTCTATGTCAATTATACCTCAATAAAGCTGGGGGGAATAAAATACTAAATGAGAAAAGGCAAATATAAAATTTTATATACAACGTCATCATAATCATGATTGAAATGCTTAGGAAAAAAGATTGGCTAGAAATAGACTAGCTGCTACTGTCGGTTGTCAATGGGTGGGAGGAATATGCATGTTTTTCTTTCTGCTCTTCTAATTTCTGATTTTCTATGAATGTGTTATTTTTATAAAAATTAAAAATAAAATAAATTTTTGATCACCTGTATATATTTGGGAATTTCTTTCTTCCAAATGTGTAAGCTACTTTAGATTGCAGCCAGCACTGGGTAAGAGAGAACAGGCAGGCCTTGGCCTTGGCCCTGAGCTGCACATACTAGAAGCCTTGCCTAGTAAACTATGGACACAGTCACATCACCTGCTTGTATGCAGACTAACTTAATTGCAATAGAGAACCCAGAGATCACTTCTAATCCTCTTCTCTCATCCTATGACACTTTATTATTTGTTAGTGATAAGGTTCCTACTGATGGAATCCAAAATCATCTCACCAGACATCACATATCCTTCATTACAGTAAAAATTGCTGGGGTCATTCTTTCCTTCAGTGTAATCTAGACTATGTCTCGACTTTTAGCCAATAATACAATCCAAATTCATTAGTGCCACACCTTGCCTTGATGTAAGCGAATATACAAAGCAACACTTGTTCTTCTTCCTATAAATTTGTTTTTACTTTTAAAAGGTCACTTCTGCAGGCTCACAGATATAGAGAAGAAACTAGTGGTTACCACTGGGAAATGGGGAGGGGCAATACAGCGGTGGGGGAGTGGGAAGTACAAACTATTGGGTGTAAGGTAGGCTCAAGGATGTATTATAAAATACGGGGAATAGAGCTGGTATTTTATAACAGTAAATGGAAAGTAACCTTTAAAAACTGCATAAGAAATTTTAAAAATTAAAAAAATATAAGAATAAGAAGCTACTTCTGGCCTCATGAGAGAAAAGCACAAGGATAGCAGAAGCTAAACTTTGTCACCATTCATACTTTTCAAGAGCTTTCAGGCCATCGACTTGCAGAACTTAAGAAATACCAATGAATTTCAATAGAGGGAAAATACCATCAATCACTGATTTGCTCAATTTTGTTAGCTGACTCCTTTTACCCTCTGAAGAACAGAAGTAGCAACTCCAAGAGGAATAGGGAGATATGAATATATAACCTCAGGTCTCAAAACCACATTCCCTTGCAGCCACTGGGGGTTTGTTTTAAACCTTATGCACCAGCAGTCTCTATCTTGGAAAATCTTGCCTGGGCATCAGTAAAGCAGCAGGAGATGGTCTCTGTTTGCCTAAGCAAAACCTTGAGAGAGAAATCAAGGATTCTAACAGCACGCTGCCTCTGCCCACATTGAGGGGCCTTCACAGACTTAGTGAAGGCTGATATCAGTTGCCAAGAAAAGCCTTCAGGGTTCAATTAAGAGCAATGAGTTGTTGGAAAATACTTGACAAAAACCAATCTCCCAAACCAGCATAAGATGTGAGAATTCTGGACACTGCGGGCAATATATCCTGTCACATCCTTCTGATTATGTTTGGTGTATAATTGGAACTTCTTCACCAGGAAAGTTTGGCCCTCTTCTGAAATAGGAGGGTGTACAAGACTCCAAAGGTCTACCCTAAATAACCCAGGTTATAAGAGAACAGGAATTCTTTTTAAAAAGAAATAAATACCTACTCAACAAATACTTCCAAACCCATGGCTTAATTTAAGACCCAATTTCAGGGATATCTTTAGGATGACCATCTTTTTTAACAGACTTGAATTAACTGAATATCAAACATCTTGAAATCATAGAATGTTAGAACCAGATCTTAAATATCAATTATTCCAACCTCCTCATTTTCTCATGAAGCCACTGAGACCTACTGAGGTTTAATTGATGGCCTAACATAATACAGGGTCAGAGCCATTGAAATAATCTCTCACACTATGAGTACAATTTTGAGAACTCAAGCACTTTTTCATCTAATGGCTCCTTTGATCGTCAACTATTTCAGAAGCATGATGGCAGAGACTAATCAATGGGTTGGTTCTTATATTTCTGACACCCTTTCAAGCAAAATAACATATCACTTGGGAGGGAAAAAGAGTTCAAAAACTGAAAAATGTTCCTCTCAATTCAATTTTGTGGTACATTTATAATAATGACAGGAGAGTCTATGTTCTTATTTGTGTTCTGTCTCAGAATCATACCAGATGGATGACCACCTAACCATGAACTCTGCTAAAGTAGGAGGGATTCAGGTTTTGAAAGGAAAAGCCCTTATAATTTGTATTCATTAAAGAACAAAATAGAATGCTTTCCTCTAAAAAGAGGAGCTTTGTTAGAGTTGGGTAGATACTCATCTGTGGGTAAGAGTTGAGGCAGTCTTTTCTGGAATTGGGGGTGGGGTCCCTTCAGTTCCTGGAAGTTAGGATTCTTTGGCTTTATTTTCTTCAGTTCAATAGGACAGTTCTTATTTTCAGCCTTAATACTTCTCAGAAATCTGATTCTGAAATTTATTAAAGTCTGAATTCACCTAAAAGTTGATTAGTTTAGCCATGATATTATCTATCAAGTGCAGAAATTAAATTGGGCCTAGCCTGAGACTCGCTCTAAGCACGATTAATGTGACTCTCACTCCTTTCCCACTTCTTCTCTGAGGACTGATGTGGAAAGCAAGACTACATCAATGCCTAAATAAACAGAAACTTTCTCCCTTCGTTCTACTTTTAAGCATCATAGTTTTCATAATGTATGGATTAAAAACATATTTTAATCATACTTAATGTCTTTAAATTTTTCCCAAATAAAATAATCCCATTCCCCAATGCCTGGTTAAACTCTTTTCCCGTAAAAACTACTAACTAAATATCCAGCTAGAGTAAACCAACAACTCTGTGCTTTGCATGGCAGTAGAACGTGAATGTACACTGAGTCAGACTTGAATAACCAGGGAAGTTTGGTGAAATTAAGTACAGATGTGGAATTACAAACATTCATATTTCTCAAATGTGGCACAATATGGTATGTGTCTTTCGTCTTCCCTGACTTGTGAGGTTTTGCTATCACCACTCCTTGTTAACTCATGTGAGGTATAATTGGTCCAAGTCTCACACTCCTGTCAGTTGTCTCTTTTGGCCTATGTGTCATCAAATATACCTCATAAGAAGTAATGATACAGGGTATACAGTCTGAGGGGCACTAAACAGAAGCTTCACATTTCACACCAAGACTACCTTTCATGAGAAGCTTTTCCGTCCAATTTTATTGTCCAGTAGACAAACTGAGAGGTTTTTTGTTTTGTTTTGAGGGAAAAAAATTGGTCTTTACCACACTTCTAAACTGCAACATCTGTGCTTCTGTGTAGGCTAGATAAGTCTGTCCAAGGCCAAAAACAATGACAAAAATAAAAACAATTATTCCATAGAAAATACCAAAATCCATTTTTCTCCTCTCAAATTCGTACCTGGACCAAACTGTAAATGTTGAACCCAGAGGCAATCTGTCTGGAAAGGAATCTTTAAAAGCACATTAACAGCATTCCCATTTCATTCTTCCTGTTGAACTTGACTCAAGGCATTTTGAGTTACCTAGTCAATTATCATTTCCACATAATAGATGCAGAAACATTCTCCTCTCTATAGTTCTCCCTTATACATTATGTAGTCTCTATTTTTAAGATATTTCTAATATATAGTATTGCTGAGGGGAAAAAAGAAAAGACGAGTATAAGGAACCTCATAGTTGCAAGTGTCTTTACATTATCTCTTACTTGATCTTCATTTTGCACTTAAGTAGTCTACTAGACTGCAATTACAATGAACATTACGTGTTCTGACCCCTCTATTAATCAATAACATTATATTGCCTGAAGTTGGAAATAGTTCCAATTACAAAATCTAATACTGCATTAAAAAGTAATGAAGAGAAATAATTAAATCTCCTATTATATTGACTTGGCTTGGAGATATTTCCAAATTCAAAATCTAATATTGAACAAAAACTAATGAAAAGAGATATTTAAAACTCTTCCTGAATATAAAGTTATTAGGTGAACTGTACAACCTACTAAGAGAACAAGTCCAGACTGTTGTCACTTTTTGATCTATATAAGTGCTTAAGCACTCCATTTTTAGAGGACTCCAACCTTTAAAAAAAAAAAAAAAGGTAGGGGAGGCATTTAAAAGCAATTTAAATTTTTAAGTTTCTCAAAATGTTTCCAAAGAGAATTCCACTCATAATATACAGCAAAATGTCTCTAAAATCTTCTTCATCCATTTTTCTCTCCATGCCACACATTGAACAAATTCCATTGCCCAAATTTCCTCTGTTCCTTTTACAAGATTCCTGAAAACTCTCCTTCAAAACACTGCAAACCTCACTTCCTCCTTTTGGCCTTAACACATTTTCTCCCATAAATAGGATACTACCTATATACAGTAGAGGAAGGGCTGGTGCAAGTTTAATTTTTAAACATTTTGTAAGACAGTGCCTGTATCTCTTAATAAGCCTTCCCAAAGAAGATATTCTACTAGCTGCTGAGACAAACTCCCATTCAGTCTTTCTATTTGAGTCCCCACAGTCCTATGAAAAGTCAAACCAAGCAATTTCAACTCACGCTACTGGCACTGACTGTCTAAGACTTGAATTTCAGGGTTTCAAAACAAGGCTTTGGTGCCAGCTTGTCCCATGGCAGGAAGAAAAGCAAATGAAGCCACAGAGACATGCCAGTTTTAATTTGATTTCCGTCTTAGCAACCCAACCCTGGTATGAAAATAAAACCTAAAACCCAAATCTCTCCTGTAGTAACCAGCAAAAAATGCCCTCTCCCGTTTCTCCCTGCAAAAAGAAGCCTTCAGAATTTTTCCAAACCCAACTGATGGGTGTAATCAACTTCTCAGGAGAGCTGTGAATCACTGTGTCTTTTCAGGACCAGACACTATGGTGGGGATACATACCCTCAGTAGCAAAATGTATGTGTAGGTATAGAAACCAACAAAGGGAATTGAGTTTTGGCTTAGAATATAAAACTCTAATCCTAAAGACAGAATTTGTACCTAATTGAATCTAACAGTTTTAGCAGGGCCTTTTGGGTAGAAATGCTTTCATTTTTACCCTGTGCCTCCATAATTGGTTTAACATGCATTGGGATGGGCGCTAGAAGTCCTGAATCCTGAACTTAGTCTGGTTAACCAAAACAGAAACACCAACACAGGATACAACGCAATGCTTTCAAGTCCAAAATATACAGGGCATAGGAAAATTAAGGAAACACAATAAAGGATTTATCCTGCCTTTGGGGCAGGATAAAAGATGTGTGCTAATTTCCTAATAACAGGGTCTTTTCATTTTATGTGCAAATATTTTCTTAACAAAAATTCCAAGAACCAAACTAACTTCACATTACTGTGACTTCTTATGTGAAGTGTGTTTACAGGAGGAAACAAGGAAATGGCACATAATTGAAAAAGAATGGTTATTTAGATGAGCTCTGATAAGTAAATTTGAACTACTTGTTAGTTATAGATGTTGATGTGGCAAATATTCACCAGTTCCAGGACTCTATCCTGCTGAGAATGTCCCCATATCCTTTCAATTTCAAGTGTACTTCTCAGAACATTCCTCACTTGATTCCTATTAATTCCTTCTCCTACTCATTTTTTCCCCTATAATTTGGCTTTAAAGTGACCCTCACAGTCAAAGTCTTCATTTGGAGGGAACAAGTAGGTAAAACAGAGTTGGGGGATTAGTTAAGCAATGGTTAGGAACAATACAGCAAACCAATAGGGATTACACAAGCAAAGAGCTAGAATTTCCCAGCAATCTAACTTGTTGATAACTCTTACTCTGTGCTCATAAAAATAAGCCAGCCAAAATTTTGTACAATTGATTTAAGCAAAATAATTGAAACTTTTAGAAACACAGAACTAGTGTAAAAGAATATACATTAACTAATCTCCTTAATTAATCTATCATTAATTCCTTTTTGTGTTCATCTAAGTATTCTTGTCCCAACAGCTTTAAGATAATATACCGTTCCTCATTTTAAAGTATTTATGTGCATGTACAGTTATCACCTGGATTTAACTTTCAAACTTAAAAATAAAACGGCCAGTTATTTTACCAGCAAAAAAAAAAAAAGAGTTTATTTGGTAATGGCAGAGGAATAGCAAATTCAAGACATGCAAACTATAGCAAACCATAGGCAAGTCCAGTGAACAAAGGAGAGGAAAGGTTACTTTATAAGAGAAAAAGGAGGAAGTTGGGAGGGGCTGCTTTGAACAGAAGTCCATTGTAGAAAAACAGAATTTCAGGGTGGTGATGGTTTCTCATTGGTTGGGCTGTTTCTGGGTAAGGAAAAAATCTTCCCTCCTCCTGCTGGGGTAGTAAAATAAGCTTCTTCATGCCCAGGAATGCAAAGTAAGTTGCAGCAGAAGGTATATGCATGAGCGCTCCCCCTTCAGAGCTTCTGGACTCCATTTTAAATGAGGCTTTCCTTTATGTTCACACAGTGCGTTCAAGATTGTGCCACCCTTGTTCTTTTTATACTTTTAACTCTTCTTATTTTAGTAATGCTTAAGTATTTTAAAGAATCCCAGATATGCCATTTCGTTCCAGTATATTTCAGTATGTATCTCTAAAAGTTAAAAAAAAAAAAAGTGATGGTGACAACAATCCCATCTTTAAAATTTTTAACAATAAAATATTTTAAACAAATAGAAAAAATAAAATAGACAGCTATGTAGCCACCAGCAAGACAAAATAGATGTCAACATTTGGCATTACTTGCTTCAGTTAGGGTTTTTTTTTCCTTTTTCCAAAGAAGTAAATCACTGCAAGTACTGTCAAGTTTCTCCTTTTTTCACTAGTTTTTCAAGTGTATACTGTCTCTTAGCCAGGATATTAAAATGCTTTATAAACCAATCCATACCAAATTTTCACATAACTTCTACAACTGTTTTATTTTAATTAGACCTTCAAAATCTACTAGTTATAATCTTTTTTTATTGAAGTGTAGTTGATTTACAATGTAGTGTTAGTTTCATGTGTACAGTGAAGTGATTAAATTACACATACATTTTTTTTCATTCTTTTCCATATAGGTTATTACAAAATGTTGAATATAGTTCCCAATGCTATAGAGTAGGTCCTTGTTGCTTATCTAGTTTATATATAGTAGTCTGTATATGTTAATCCCAAACTCCTAATTTATCCCTCCCCCTCTTTCCCCTTTGGTAACCATAAGTTTGTTTTCCACGTCTGTGGGTCTATTTCTGTTTTGTATATAAGTTCATTTGTACATTTTTTTTAGACTCCACATATAAGTGATATCATATGATATTTGTCTTTCTTTGTCTGGCTTACTTCACTTAATATGATCATCTCTAGGTGCATCCATGTTGCTGCAAATGGCATTATCTCATTCTTTTTTATGGCTGATTAGTATTCCACTGTATACATGTACCACATCTTCTTTATCCAGTCATCTGTTGATGGACATTTAGGTTGCTTCCATGTCTTGGCTATTGTAAATAGTGCTGCAATGAATACTATTTGGGGTACAAATTATAGTTTTCTCTGGATATATGCCCAAGAGTGGGATTGTAAGATATATAGTAGTTCTGTGTAAGACTGGATACCATAAAACTCCTAGAGGAAAACATAGGCAGAACACTCTTTCACATAAATCACAGGAATATCTTTTTGGATTCGCCTCCTAGAGTAATGGAAATAAAAACAAAAATAAACAAATGGAACCTAATTAAAAAAAGCTTTTGTACAGCAAAGGAAACCATAAACAAAATGAAAAGACAACCTATAGAATGGGAGAAAATATTTGCAAATGATGCGACTGACAAGGGATTAATCTCCAAAATATACAAAGAGCTTATACAACTCAATATCAAAAAAACAACCCAATCAAAAAATTGGGCAGAAGATATAAATAGACATTTCTCCAAAGAAGACACACAGATGGCCAAAAGGCACATGAAAAGATGTTCAGCATCACTAATTATTAGAGAAATGCAAATCAAAACTGTAATGAGGTATCACCTGACACCAGTCAGAATGACCGTCATCAGAAAGTCTACAAATAGTAAATGCTGGAGAGGGTACAGAGACAAAGGAGCCCTCCTACACTGTTGGTGGGAATGTAAATTGGTACAACCACTATGGAGAACACTATGGAGGTTCCTTAAAAAACTAAAAATAGTTATAATCTTTGTATTAGGTCACTTCTAGAAATATTTTCTAGAAGAACTAGACTGTTCCATCAGGCTTAGTTTTAATTATTACACACTGCCTGAATGTTTTAGGTTAAGCTTTATATCTTACCACAGGTATGAATACCATAATCTTTCTGGTAGATATAAAAATAGATATGAAATTAATTTACAATAGCATTAATCTACAGAGACCACCATGTCTTTTTGCATTAAAATTTAGATAAATTTAATTGACCTTGCCTGGAACTAAATGAACTCTAAAACAAACTAAATGCATCTAATTTACTTAATGAGAAGGTATATATCAAACCTGAAAGACTTATGTGGATCATGGTGATGGATTTTATATAAACCAACTTCAAGATAATAAATGAGATAAGATTATTTTCTCATGTATATTTCCTTCTACCTAGTGCACTTCCTCATATATCTTTTATCTGTCTAACCTTGTTTATTACATAAGAAATAATGTAAGAGGAATGCAAAAGGAAAATAGCTGTGTCTTAGGGTGCAAGTTACTTAGGAATTTGAGGTTTTTTCAATTTTTTTTAATTGAAGTATTGTTGATTTACAATGTTGTTTTAATTTCTGCTATACAGCAAAGTGATTCAGTTATATATAACATTCTTTTTTATATTCTTTTCCATTATGGTTTATCACAGGATACTGAATATAGTTCCCAGTGCTATACAGTAGGACCTTGTTGTTTATCCATTCTATATGTAATAGTTTGCATCTGCTAACCCAAACCCCCAATCCATCCCTCCCCTCCCCCACCTTGGCAACCACAAGTCTGTTCTCTATGTCTGTGTGAGTCTGTTTCTGTTTCATAGATAGGTTCATTTGTGTCATATTTTAGATTCCATATATAAGTGATATCATATGATATTTGTCTTTCTCTGTCTGACTTACTTCATTTAGTATGATAGCCTCTAGTTCCATCCATGTTGCTGCAAATGGCATTATTTTGTTCTTTTTTATGGCTGAGTAGTATTCCATTGCATATATGTACCACATCTTCTTTATCCATTCTTCTGTCAATGGACATTTAGGTTGTCTCCATGTCTTGACTATTGTGAATAGTGCTGCTATGAACATAGGGGTGCATGTATATTTTTGAATTATAGTTTTGTCTGGATATATGCCCAGGAGTGGGATTGCAGGATCATATGCTAATTCCATTTTTAATTTTTTGAGGAATTCACATACCATTTTCCACAGTGGCTGCACCAACTTATATTCCCACCAATAGTGTAGGAGGGTTCCTTTGTCTCTATACCCTCTCCACCATTTACTATTTGTAGACATTTTAATGACAACTATTCAGACTGGCGTGAGGTGGTACCTCATTGTAGTTTTGATTTGCATTTCTCCAATTATTAACAACTATGAGCATTTCTCATGTGCTTATTGGCTATCTGTATGTCTTCTTTGGAGAAATGTCTGTTTAGGTCTTCTGCCCATTTTTTGATTGGATTGTTTTTGGTTGTTTTGTTGGGTTGTATGAGCTGTTTGTATATTTTGGAAATTGAACCCTTGAAGGTCGCATCATTTGCAAATATTTTCTCCCATTTCATAGGTTGTGTTTTCGTTTTGTTTACAGTTTCCTTTGCTGTGCAAAAGGAAATTTGATTAAGTCCCATTTGTTTATTTTTGCTTTTAGTCCTATTGCCTTGGGTGACTGACCTAAGAAAACAGTGGTATAATTTATGTCAGGGAATGTTTTGCCTATGTTCTCTTATAGGAGTTTTACGGTGTCATGTCTTATGTTTAAGTCTTTAAGCCATTTTGAGTTTATGTTTGTGTATGTTTTGTGGGTGTATTCTAACTTCATTGATTTACATACAGCTCTCCAGCATTCCCAGCACCAGTCACTAAAGAGATTTTTTCCCATTTTATATTCTTCCCTCCTTTGTCAAAGATTAATTGATGATAGGTGTGTGGGTTTATTTCTGGGCTCTCTATTCTGTTCCATTGATCCATATTTCTGTTTTTGTACCAATACCGCATTTTTTGTTTACTGTAGCTTCATAGTATATTCTGAAATCTGTGAGGGTTATGCCTCCTGCTTTGTTCTTTTTCCTCAGGATTGCTTTGGCGATTCTAGGTCTCTTATGATTCCATATAAATTTTAGGTTTATTTGTTCTAGTTCTGTGAAAAATGTCATGGGTAATTTGATAGGGATCATGTTAAATCTGTATATTGCTTTGGGTAGTATGGCCATTTTAACCATATTAATTCTTCCAATTCAAGACATGGGATATCTTTCCATTTCTTTGGATCATCTTAATTTACTTTATTAATGTATTATAATTCTCAGCATATAAACCTTTCACCTCCTTGGTCAGGTTTATTCCTAAGTATTTTTTGGTTCAATTTTAAAAGGTACTGTTTTCTTACATTCCCTTTCTGATATTTCATTGTTAGTGTAAAGAAATGCAACTGATTTCTGTATGTTAATCTTGTATCCTGCTACCTTGCTAAATTTTTTTTATCAGTTCTAGTAGTTTTTGTATGGAGTCTTCAGGGTTTTCTATATATAGTATCATGTCATCATATAACGATAATTTGCCTCTTCCCTTCCAATTTGGATACATTTTATGTCTTTTTCTTGTCTGATTGTTGTAGCTAGGACTTCCAGTATTATCCTGAACAAAAGTGGTGAGTGGGCGTACTTGTCTTGTTCCAGATTTTAGTGGGAAGGCTTTCAGCTTTTCACCATTGAGTATTATATTGGCTGTGGGTTTGTCATAAATAGTTTTTATTATGTTGAGACATGTTCCCTCTATACCCACTTTGGTAAGAGTTTTTATCATGGATGTTGAATTTTGTCAAATGCTTTTGCTGTATCTATTGAAATGATCATGTGGTTTTTGTCTTTTCTTTTGTTGATGTGGTGTATCACATTGATTGCTTTGCATGTGTTGAACCATCCTTGTGAACTTGGAATGAATCCCACTTGGTCATGGTGTATGATCTTTTTAATGTGTTGTTGGATTTGGTTTGCTAATATTTTATTGACAAATATTACATCTATATTCACCAAAGATATTGGCCTGTAATTTTCTTTTTTGGTCGTATCTTTGTTTTTGGTATCTGGTTTTGATATCAGGGTGATGGTGGCTTCATAGAATGTCTTTGAGAGGGTTCCCTCCTCTTCAATCTTTTGGAAAAGTTTGAGAAGGATAAGTAAAAGTTCTTCTTTGTATGTTTGGTAGAATTTGCCTGTGAAGCCATCTGGTCCTGGACTTTTGTTTTAGGGAGCTTTTTTAAATTACAGATTCTATTTCACTTCTAGTGATCAGTCTGTTCAAATTTTCAGTTTTGATGGGCTGTTTGTTTCTAGAAACTTGTCCATTTCTTCTAGTCAGCATATAATTGTTCATAGTATTCTCTTATGGTTTTTTTGTATTTCTGTGGTATTGGTTGATATTTCTCCTTTTTCATTTCTTATTTTATTTATTTGGGTTCTCTCTCTTTTCTTCTTGGTGAACCTGGCCAGAGGTTTGTCAATTTTGTTTACTCTTTCAAAGAACCAACTCTTGGTTTTATTGACTTTTTTCTATTTTTTAAATCTCTATTTTATTCATTTCCTCTCTGATCATTATTATTTTCTTCCTTCTGCTGACTTTAGGTTTTGTTTGTTCTTCTTTTTCTAATTCTTTTAATTGGTAAGTTAGGTTGTTTATTGAAGATTTTTCTTGTTTTTTTGAGGAAGACCTGTATTGCTATGAACTTCCCTCTAAGAACTGCTTTTGCTTCATCCCATAGATTTTGTATGGTTGTATTTTCATTGTCATTTGTCTCAAGGTATTTAAGGTTTTTTCAGTCTAAATATTAGCTTTCCTCTATGATTGTGGCAGGATATTTGCATTTAATTTCCTCAAAGTTGAATAAAAAGAAGCTAAGTATGGGGCTTCCCTGGTGGCGCAGTGGTTGAGAGTCCACCTGCCGATGCAGGGGACACAGGTTCGTGCCCTGGTCCGGGAGGATCCCGCATGCCACGGAGCGGCTGGGCCCATGAGCCATGGCCGCTGAGCCTGCACGTCCGGAGCCTGTACTCTGCAACGGAAGAGACCACGACAGTGAGAGGCCCGTGTACCGCAAAAACAAAAAACAAAAAACGAAAAAAAAGAAAGAAAGAAGCTAAGTATGGATCTATGATCTCTGAAAATGATGAGTAGGTAGTTGACCAAAAAAGTCTTTGGACAACAGAAACCACAGCCAAATTATAAAATCATACATAATTCAGGGTTTTGTTTCTGTTTTATTTTTCCTTTTTCCTCTCCACTCTGTCTAGTTGCCATTTGTCTGAATCACTGTTTTCTTATGACAGGGACAAAATGTACTGAGCCTACTTACATCCTGAGTTCAAGGATGAGATTAGTTCAATTAAGTCATGCACTTACAGAAAAGCATAGTTTTGGGATTGGTCTGGCAGATATTCATAGATTAAGAAAAGAATATGATCACTAATATGAAAAGTTTGTGCTCTAAAAATTTTAGACAATGCTTCTGGTCAGTGGAGGTAAAGGATTGTATTTGGAGAGTGAGGAAAATCTACACCCACATTCATTGAACTCATTAGCCTGGGAAGAAGCTAGCCTCACCTCCAAAATTCCATCAAGTACTCACTATATCTACCATCGCCACATCAACTACTTCCCCAACTTAGTTACCAGGAGGAGGGAGAAGCCAAAAACAGGTAGAATCTCAGTAAGGGAGGTGGTTATTTCTAACTGTCTAAACTTTCTCTCAACCTATTCATATCCTGCTAATTTAGACAATACATTGCAAATAAGACTAAAGATCTACATCTGTAGCCCACTAAATATTCTTTTCTTGGTACTCAGAAGTTAAGCTTAGGGTACACTGTGCTGTTGTAAACCATCTAAATACTTCTAAGGCTGGTTCTCTCTTCCCCCAACCACCCCCCCAAATTGTTTTATCTTCAACCAGTCATCTTTATGAAACACCATTCAAGACAAATAGACCTCATCATATTTCACCTGATGCTACAACCACCTTTACGTTTAGAATTTTAAAATATACCCACCTAAAAATGGGTGAATACCCCATAATTTTATTCTTACAACTCACAATGTCCTATAAAGGAAAAAGTACCAAAAAGGAAATCAGAAGAGGTTCTTTGATAACGAGTCTCCCACTAACCAGTATTTTCCTCTCTGGGTTTTAGACTATCTGTAAAATGAAAGGATTGTCACATGATCCATAAGTTACTTTTACTATTGTTTGATAAGCAAGAGTTGCATTTATACTTCATGACACGATTTTCATATCTCTTTTCATATGTATAATATAGTTAAAATAAAAAAATGGAATCGTGCCATTTGCCACAACATAGGTGGACCTTGATGACATTATATTAAGTGAAATAGTCAGAGAAAGTCAAATACTATATGATATCACTTATATGTGGAATATAAACAAACAAATAAATATAAGCAAAACAAAACAAAAATATCAGGCTCATATATTCAGAGAACATACCAGTGTTTGACTGAGTGGGCTGGGCAATTTGAGTGAAGGAAGTCAAAAAGTAAAAACTGCCAGTTACAAAATAAATAAGTCATGAGGATGTAATGTACAGCATGGTGACTATAGTTAATAATGCTGTATTGCATATACGAAAGTTGCTTAAAAGTTCTCATCACACCCACACAAATTTGTAACTATATATGGTGATGGATGGTAGCTAGACTTATTTTGGTGCTCATTCGAAAATGTATACAAATGTTGAATCACTATGTTGTACACCTGAAATTAAGATAATGTTATATGACAGTTATAACTCAGCTTGTTAAAAAAACTGTAAAGATTAAAAATTCAGAAGATTAAGAAAAAAAAACCTTTAGCTAGATTCACCAAGGAAAAAGAAGTAAGGACTCAAATAAAATCAGAAATGAAAGAGGATACCATACAAATACAAAGAATCATAAGAAACTACTCTGAACAAGTATACACCAAAAAATTAGACAACCTAGAAGAAATTGAAAAAGTCCTGGAAACATACAACCTACCAAGACTGAATCATGAAGAAATAGGAAATCTGAATAGACCATTTTTTAACAAGGGGGTTAAATCATAATCTAAAACCTCTCAAATAAAGAAAAATCCATCACCAGATGACTTCACTGGTGAATTCTATCAAGCGTTTAATGAAAAATTAATACCTTCTCAAACTTTTCCAAAAAATAGAAGAGGAGGGAACACTTCCAAATTCATTTTACAAGGCCAGAATTACCCTGATACCAAAACCAGACAAGGATGCCACAAGAAAAGAAATTATAGGCCAATATCCCTGATGAGCATAGATTCAAAAATTCTTAACAAAATATTAGTAAATTGAATTCAACAGTCCATTAAGATGAACACCATGATCAAGTGGGATTTACTCCAGGCATCTAAGGATGGTTCAGCATCTGCAAATAAATCAGTGTGATACAAAACGTTAACAAAATGAAGGATAAAAACCATATAATCTTATCAATAAATGTAGAAAATACATTTGACAAAATCAAATATCCTTTCATGATAACAAGTCTTAACAAAGTAGGTATAGAGGGAACATATCTCAACATAATAAAGGCTATATATAACAGACCCTCAGGTAACATCATACTTAAAAGTGAAAAGCTGAAAATTCTTCATCTGAGATCAGGAAAAGACAAGGATAACCACTCTCACTCTTTTGTTCAACATAGTACATAGTACTCTAGTCCTAGCCAAAGTGATTAGGCAAGAAAAAGAAGAAAAATACATCCAAATTGGAAGTAAGAAGTAAAATTGTCTATTTGCAGGTGTCATAATAGGTATATAGAAAACTCTATGGACTCCACCAAAGAACTGTTAGAACTAATATATAAATTCAGTAAATTTGCTGGACACAAAATCAGTATACAAAAATCAGTTATGTTTCTATACACTAACAATGAAGCATGTGAAAGAGAAATTAAGAAAGCAATCCCATTTACAATTGCATCAAAAATAATAAAATACGTAGGAATAAATTTAACCAAGGAGGTGAAAGATCTATAAACTGAAAACTGTAGGACACTGAAAAAAAGAAATTGAAGAAGACACAAATAAATGCAAAGATATTTCTTGCTCACAGATAGGGAGAATTAATATTGTTAAAGCTGCCCATACTAACCAAAGCCATCTATAGGTTAAATACAATCCTTATTTATCCTCCAATTTTTCACAGAAATAGAAAAAAGATCCCTAATGTTTGAATGGAACCACAAAAACTCCCCAAATAGCCAAAGCAATCTTCAGTAAGAAGAACAAAGCTAAAGCATCACACTTCCTGATTGCAAACTATGTGACAAAGCTAGAGTAACCAAAACAATGTGTCATTGACATTAAAGTAAACATACAGACCAATGGAACAGAATAGAGAGTCCAGAAATAAACCCCAGCATATAAGGTCAACTAATATTTGAAAAGGGAGTCAGGAATGTTGAATGGGGAAAGGATAGGCTCTTCAATAAATGGTACTGGGAAAATTGGATAATACATGCAACAGAATTAAACTGGATCCCTAACTTTCACCATACACAAAAATCAACTCAAAATGGATTAAAGACTTGAATGTAAGACCTGAAACCAAAAAAGCCTTAGAAGAAGCATAGTCTGTAAGTTCCTTCACGTTGGTCTTGGCATTGATTTTTTGGCAGAGCAAAGTGAAGGCAACAAAAGCAAAAATAAGCAAATGGGGCTATATCAAACTAAAAAGCTTCTACACAGCAAAGGAAACCATCAACAAAATGAAAAGGCAGCCTACTGAATGGGAGAAAATATTTGCAAATCACATATCTGATATGGAATTAATATCCAAAATGTATAAAGAACTCACATAACAGCAAAAACCCAAACAAAAACCACAATTCAATTTTTAAAAGGGCTGAGGAACTGAATATACATTTTTCCAAAGTAGACATAAAAATGGCCAACAGGTACAAGAAAAGATGCTCAATATCACTATTTATAAGGGAAATGCATATCGAAACCACAATGAGATATGACCTCACATTTCTTATAATGGCTATTATGAAAAAGACGGGAGATAAAAAGTGTTGATTAAGCCATGGAGAAAAAGAAACCTTTGTGCACTGTTGGTAAGAATATAAGTAGGTGCAGCCACTATGGAAAATAGTATGTGAGGTTCTTCAAAAAATTAAAAATGGAATTACCATATTATCCAGCAATCCCACTTCTGGGTATATATCCAAAGGAAACGAAAACAGTATATCAAAAAGATATCTGCACACCCATGTCAATTGCATCATTGTCTGTAATAGTCAAGATATGAAAACAATATAAATATCCAGACTATAGGATACAGAAGAGGTAATATGGAATATTGTTTGCATCCTGTTCATCTGTGAGAAAGAAGGAAAATCTGCCATTTGCAACAGCATGAATGGACCTTGAGGGCGTTATGCTAAGTGAAATAAGTTAGAGAAAGACAAATTAGTTAAACAGAGAGAGATTCTTATATGTGGAATCTAAAAATGCTAAGTTCATAGAAACAGAGTCTAGAATGACGGTTACCAAGGTCTGGGAGGTGGGGGAAATGAGGACATGTTGAACAAGCAGTACAAACTTCAAGTTATAAGATGAATAATTTCTGGGGATCTAATGTACAGTTTGGCGATTATACTTAATAATACTGTATTATATAATTAAAACATGTTAAGAGAGTAAATCTAGATGTTGTTACCATAAAAAAAGAATTGATATTTATGTAACATGTTAGAGGTATTAGCTAATGCTATGGTGGCAATCATTTTGCAATATATAAGTGAATCAAATCAACACATTGTATACCTTAAACTTACACAAGGTTATATGTCAATTATATCTCAATAAAGCTGGGGAACAAAAGAAATGGAAGCTTAACCTGGGGACTACAATAGCCTTCAACTTTCATGTACTTATAAAAAATTTCCTTGGGAGATGGATCACAGCTTTTATTATATTCTCAGAGAAATACAAAGCCCTATAAAGATTTTTTAAATTGCACTGGAGTTTGGAGCAAATATCTAGACAAATAAAAGCAAAAAAAAAAAAAAAAAAAAAAACATGTTTCTATATCAATTACTCAAGACTATAGAGCAGGCCCCTGAAAATAATTCTTAGCCAAATTTTAAAAATAACTGTCTCCAAGGAAGGGTTGGAGAAAACATAGATGTCTCTAACAAACTTTAGAAGGAATAAAACTAAAGAAGCTCAGATTCTGCAGACAAAACATTCAGGCTAAGTGCCCTCCCCACCACTCTGGACTTCCAGCTGTTTTTGAATACCTTTCCCAAGCCCTTCACATAATTTTTTCCAATGGAATAATAATTCTTGGGAAGATTATTTTTTATGTACAATAAAACTGAACCACTTTTAAGAGCAGCATGTACTACAATTAAAAAGCTCAGACAGCAAGACTGTTTAGGTACACCCCCCTTTTAATGAAACTTAACTTCTTCTCAGATGAGAACACCGTTCTTTAGTGTGACATGCTGCTACTCAGCCAACCTCTGGAAAGGTTTGGAAAGTTCAGAAGATCTTTTCTACCCCGAAGGTGAATGTATCTTGTACATTACCAAGCCACCATAGACAAGGAAAAAAACGAGTAATTTATACTTCGGAGGGCCAGCTGACATGAGATACCACCAGAGAATTTTAGGAAACTATCTACTTCCATGCTCAAGAGAGGAGTATGTAAATTATATCTTTACTTTTAAATAAAATTTAAAGACATTCTTAGAGTTATTTGTTAGAGTTATTTGTTAGACCCATACATTTATAAATTCCTGTTCACTCAAGAGATTTTTCAGATTGTCTTGTAACATAGGACATTTTTATTCAGTTGCATGGAGTTCAAGGTTTTATGTAAATTTTTCTTTTATATGAAAACCCCCCACTTTCCTATAAAACACATTCTTGAAAAAGGTTGAAAGTTAAATGTCTGAAATTGATCAATAGACATATACAGTATAATTCTGGCTCTAATTCCTCTGCAGTCTCACCGTCAGTCAGCTTAAATTTGCCAACTGCAGTATAAATTAATATCTCTTTGTGATCTTAATTTACATTTTCCTAAATACTTATGAACATTAGCATCTTGTTGTATGTATAAGCCATTTGCATTTGCTCTTTTGTGAAATATCTGTTCAAGTATTTTATTCTATATTGCTTTTTATTGTTATTTATGAGTTCTTTATATATTTTACACTAGTGTTACCATGTTGCAAAATTCCAAGAAGTACATTCCTGTATTTAGGGTACCTTCTGACGCACAGAAGTTCTTACTTTTAATATTCCCTGCTTCCCATTTTTTCATGCTTAGAGGGATACAGAAGAAGAAGAGAAAAAGAAAGGGTCTGAGAAAATACTTGAAGAGATTATAGCTGAAAACGTCCCTAATATGGGAAAGGAAATAGTCAAGTCCAGGAAGTGCAGAGAATCCCATACAGGGAAAATCCAAGGACAAACACGCAAAGGCACATATTAATCAAACTATTAAAAATTAAATATAAAGAAAAAAATTAAAAGCAGCAAGGGAAAGGCAACAAATAACATACAAGGGAATCCCATAAGGTTAACAGCTGATATTTCAGCAGAAACTCTGAAAGCCAGAAGGGAGTGGCAGGACATATTTAAAGTAATGAAAGGGGAAAACCTACAACCAATATTTCTCTACCCAGCAAGTATCTCATACAGATTCAACAGAGAAATTAAAAACTTTAGAGACAAGCAAAAGCTAAGAGAATTCAGCACCAACAAAACAGCTTTACAAGTATTAAAGGAATTTCTCTAGGCAGGAAACACAAGAGAACAGAAAGACCTACAATAACAAACCCAAAACAATTAAGAAAATGGTAATAGGAATGTACATATCGATAATTAACTTAAATTTAAATGGATTAAATGCTACAACCGAAAGACATAGACTGGCTGAATGGATACAAAAACAAGACCCGTACACATGCTGTCTATAAGAGACCCACTTCAGACCTAGGGACACATACAGATTGAAAGTGAGGGGATGGAAAAAGATATTCTATGCAAATGGAAATCAAAAGGAAGCTGGAGTAGCAATACTCATATCAGACAAAATAGACTTTAAAATAAAGACTATTACAAGAGACAAAGAAGGACACTACGTAATGATCAAGGGATCAATCAAAGAAGAAGATATAACAATTGTAAATATTTATGCACCCAACATAGGAGCACCTCAATACATAAAGTAAATACTAACAGCTATAAAGGTGGAAATTGACAGTCACACAACCATAGTAGGGGACTTTAACACCCCACTTTAAACCAATGGACAGATTATCCAAAATGAAAATAAATAAGGAAACAAGCTTTAACTGATTCATTAAACAAGATGGACTTAATTGATATTTATAGAACATTCCATCCAAAAACAACAGAGTACACTTTCTTCTCAAGTGCTCATGGAACATTCTCCAGGATAGATCATATCTTGGGTCACAAACCAAGCCTTGGTAAATTTAAGAAACTTGAAATCGTATCAAGTATCTTTTTCGACCACCATGCTATGAGACTAGATATCAATTACAGGAAAAAATCTGTAAAAAATACAAACACAAGGAGGCTAAACAATACACTACTAAATAACCAAGAAATCACTGAAGATATCAAAGAGGTAATCAAAAAATACCTAGAAACAAATGACAATGAAAACACGATGACCCAAAACCTACAGGATGCAGCAAAAGCAGTTCTAAGAGGGAAGTTTATAACAATACAATCCTACCTCAAGAAACAAGAAACACCTCAAATAAACAGCCTAACCTTACACCTAAAGCAAATAGAGAAAGAAGAACAAAAAAAATCCAAAGTTAGCAAAAGGAAAGAAATCACAAAGATCACATCAGAAATAAAGGAAACAATAGCAAAGATCAATAAAACTAAAAGCTGGTTATTTGAGAAGATAAGCAAAATTGATAACCCATTACACACTCATCCAGGAAAAAAGGGAGAAGACTCAAATCAATAGAATTATAAACGAAAAAGGAGAAGTAACAACTGACACTGCACTAATACAAAGAATCATGAGAGATTACTACAAGCAACTCTGTGCCAATAAAATGGACAACTTGGAAGAAATGACCAAATATCTAGAAAAGCACAACCTTCTGAGACTGAACCAGAAAGAAATAGAAACTATAAACAGACAAATCACAAGGACCGAAATTGAAACTGTGATTAAAAATCTTCCAATGAACAAAAGCCCAGGACCAGATGGCTTCACAGGTGAATTCTATCAAACATTTAGAAAAGATCTAACACTGATCCTTCTCAAAATCTGCCAAAATATAGCAGAGGGAGGAACACTCCCAAACTCATTCTATAAGGCCACCATCACCCTGATACCAAAACCAAAGATATCTCCAAAACAGAAAACTACAGGCCAATATCACTGATGAACATAGATGCAAAAATCCTCAACAAAATACTAGCAAACAGAATCCAGCAGCACAATAAAAAGGTCATACACCATGATCAAGTGGGGTTTATCCCAGGAATGCAAGGATTCTTCAATATACACAAATCAACCAATGTAATACACCATATTAACAAACTGAAGGAGAAAAACCATATGATCATCTCAATAGATGCAGAAAGAGTTTTGACAAAATTCATCACCAATTTATGATAAAACCCTCCAGAAAGTAGGCACTGAGAGAACTTACCTCAACATAATAAAGGCCATAAATGACAAACCCAGAGCCAATATCATTCTCAATGGTGAAAAAGTGAAACAATTTCCACTAAGATCAGGAAGAAGATAAGGTTGTCCACTCTCACCACTACTAATCAACATAGTTTTGGAAGTTTTAGCCACAGCAATCAGAGAAGAAAAAGAAATAAAAGGAATCCAAATTGGAAAAGAAGAAGTAAAACTGTCACTGTTTGCAGATGACTTGATATTATACATAGAGAATCCTAAATATGCAACCAGAAAAATTCTAGAGATAATCAATGAATTTGGCACAGTACCAGGATACAAAATTAATGCACAAAAATCTCTTGCATTCATATATACTAATGATGAAAAATCTGAAAGAGAAATTAAGGAAACATTCCCATTTACCACTGAAACAAAAAGAATAAATTACCTAGGAATAAACCTACCTAAGGAGACCAAAGACCTGTATGCAGAAAACTATAAGACACTGATGAAAGAAATTAAGGATTACAAACAGATGGAGAGATATACCATGTTCTTGGATTGGAAGAAACAACATTGGGAAAATGACTATACTACCCAAAGTAATCTACAGATTCAATGGAATCCCTATCAAACTACCAATGACATGTTTCATAGAACAAAGAACCAAAAATTTCACTATTTTTATGGAAACACAAAGGACCCCGAATAGCCAAAGCAATCTTGAGAAAGAAAAACAGAGCTGGAGGAAGAAGGTTCCCAGACTTCAGACTATACTACAAAGCTACAATAATCCAGACAAAAGCAGAAATATAGATCAATGGAACAGGATAGAAAGCCCCAAGATAAACCCACACACATATGGTCACCTTATCTTTGATAAAGGAGGCAAGAATATACAATGGAGAAAAGGCAGTCTCTTCAATAAGTGGTGCTGGAAAAACTGGACAGCTACGTGTAAAGAATAACATTAGAACACTTCCTAACACCATACACAAAAATAAGCTCAAAATGGATTAGAGACCTAAATGTAAGGCCAAACACTATAAAACTCTTATAGGAAAACATAGGCAGAACACTCTATGACATAAATCACAGCAAGATCCTTTTTGACCCACCTCCTAGAGAAATGGAAATAAAAGCCAAAATAAACAAATGGGACCTAATGAAACTTAAAAGCTTTTGCACAGCAAAGGAATCCATAAACAAGACGAAAATACAACCCTCAGAATGGGAGAAAATATTTGCAAATGAAGCAACTGGCAAAGGATTAATCTCCAAAATATACAAGCAGCTCATTGAGCTCAATATGAAAAAAACAAACAACCCAATCCAAAAATGGGCCGAAGACCTAAATAGACATTTCTCCAAAGAAGATATACAGATTGCCAACAAACACATGAAAGAATGCTTAACATCACTAATCATTAGAGAAATGCAAATCAAAACTACAATGAGGTATCACCTCACACCGGTCAGAATGGCCATCATCAAAAAATCTACAAACAGGACTTCCCGGGTGACCCAGTGGTTGAGAGTCTGCCTGCTGATGCAGGTGACACGGGTTCGTGCCCCAGTCCGGAAAGATCCCACATGCCGCGGAGCGGCTGGGCACGTGAGCCATGGCCGCTGAGCCTCCGCGTCCAGAGCCTGTGCTCCACAATGGGAGAGGCCACAACACTGAGAGGCCCACATACCGCAAAAAGAAAAAAAAAATTCTACAAACAATAAATCCTGGAGAGGGTGTGGAGAAAAAGGAACCCTCTTGCACTGTTGGTGGGAATGTAAATTGATACAGCCACTATGGAGAACAGTAAGGAGGTTCCTTAAAAAACTAAAAATAGAACTACCGTACGACCCAGCTATCCCACTACTGGGCATATACCCTGAGAAAACCATAACTAAAAAGAGTCATGTACCACAATGTTCATTGCAGCACTATTTACAATAGCCAGGACATGGAAGCAACCTAAGTGTCTGTTGACAGATGAATGGATAAAGAAGATGTGGCACATATATACAATGGATTTCTCAGCCATAAAAAGAAAGGAAATTGAGTTATTTGTATTGAGGTGCATGGACCTAGTGACTGTCATACAGAGTGAAGTAAGTCATAAAGAGAAAAACAAATACCGTATGCTAACACATGTATATAGAATTTGAAAAAAAAAACAAAATGGTTCTGAGGAACCTAGGGGCAGGACAGGAATAAAGATGCAGATGTAGAGAATGGACTTAAGGACATGGGGACGGGGAAGGGTTAGCTAGGACAAAGTGAGAGAGTGGCATGGCTATATATATACTATCAAATGTAAAATGGATAGCTAGTGGTAAGCAGCTGCATAGCACAGGGAGAGCGGATCGGTGCTTTGTGTCCACCTAGAGGGGTGGGACAGTGAGGGGGGGAGGGAGACACAAGAGGGAGGAGATATGGGACTATATGTATACATATAGCTGATTCACTATATAAGAGTTATACAGCAGAAACTAACATACCATTGTAAATCAAATATACTCCAATAAAGATGTTAAAAAATAATAACAAAAATAAAAATATAATAGGAAAAATATATAACTGCCTCCAGATCTTTTCTTTCTCAAGATTGTTTTGGCTATTCAGGGTCTTTTGTGTTTCCATGCAGATTTGTGTGTGTGCATATTTAAAGGCTTTATTAATTTATATAAAAATGTAAATGCTTAATTTTTTAATTGGGGCATACAGAGTTTAAAATTATTTATTTTAGTTTTGTGGGATATTTTGATAGGGATTTCATTGAATCTGTGGATTGTATTGGGTAGTATGGTCATTTTAACAATATTAATTTTTCTAATCCATTAACATTGTACATCTTTCTATATGTTTGTGTCATCTTCAGTTTCTTTCATCAGTGTCTTACAGTTTTCCCAGTACAGGTCTTTACTTCCTTAGGTAGGTTTATTCCTAGGTATTTTATTCTTTTTGATGAGATTGTAAATGGGATTGTTTCCTTAATTTCTCTTTCTGATGGTTTGTTGATAGTGTGTAGAAATGAAACAGATTTCGGTATATTAATTTTGTATCCTGAAACATTACTGAATTCATTGATGAGGTCTAGTAGTTTTCTGGTAGCAAATTTTTGATTTTCTATGAATAAGATCATGCTGTCTGCAAACAGTTACACTTTTACTTCTTCCTTTCCAATTTGTATTCTTTTCATTTCTTTTTCTTGTCTGATTGCTATGCACAGAATTTCCAATACTCTGTTGAATAAAAGTGGCCAGTGTGGACATCCTTGTCTAGTTTCTTATATTAGAGGAAATGCTTTCAGCTTTCCACTGTTGAATATGGTGTTAGCTGTGACTTGTCATATATGGTCTTTATTATGTTGATACCCACTTTGTTGAGAGTTTGTATAATAAAAGAATATTGAAATTTGTCCAAAGCTTTTTCTGTATCTATTCAGGTGATCATATGATTTTTATTCTTCAGTTTGTTAATGTGGTGACTCACATTGGTTGATTCGTGCCCCATTTGTTTTCCTTGGAAGTCTTCCCTCCAGTCACTTAAAATCTATCATTTCCCTTCCCCCTCCAAGTCCTTGAAATTTATGCTGTGCTCATTGCCTGTATTTGTTTAATACATGAGCAGATGAAGTATCATGTCTTCTTTTAAATTTGCCTTAGTTCCCAGCCCAGTTGTTTCTGTTTTGTTTGAAGTATCATGAGAAGTTCAATTTTTCTTTAATTTTTCTTATTGTTATTTGACACTCTTTCCTTTACATTGCAATTAAAGGTGAACATGTCTCATCCTCCACACCAGAGCGTAATCTACTGTGTTGAGGGATTCTCTTTCACTCGTCTTTGTCTCCATAGAGCATCTAGCTTTATATGTAGTATGCCCTCAAAAACAATTCTTGGAAGCATTTGTAAATGTTTGACTAAAAACAGTATGAAGGACAAGGATATATGGTTGTATGGATGACTGGTAGGAACTTGGTAAAAATATAAGGCTTCCCTTCTTGGTACAAATTTAAGGTGAGTTACACCCTGAAGTTGTTAGAAAGCACAAATTCTTATGACATTTCACTCACTTAAAATAATATTCAGAACAGTAGTTTTTGAGTTCAGTTATATTCACTGTGATTCATCTAACCTTTTTAATGGAAATCAACAGCTAAGAAAAGTGAATAGAAAAGATGTAAGCAAAAATGAGTGATGGGGACTTCCCTGATGGTGCAGTGGTTAAGAATCTGCCTGCCAATTCAGGGGACATGGGTTCGATCCCTGATCCAGGAAGATCCCACATGACACAGAGCAACTAAATCCATGCGCCACAGCTACTAAGGCTGCACTCTAGAGCCCAGAGCCACAACTACTGAGCCTGTGTGCTACAACTACTGAAACATGCATGCCTAGAGCCCACACTCTGCAACAAGAGAAGCCACTGCAATGTGAATCGCATGCACCACAAAAAAGAGTAGCCCCCGCTAGCTGCAACTAGAGAAAGCCTGCATGCAGCAACAAAGACCCAACGAAGCCAAAAAAAAATGAGTGATGTATCATGTGCACTGCATAGTCAGTTACAGTCTTTGCTTCATTTCCACTTTTGTAATACATAAACAATCATACTATTCTAATTTGTAAAGATATGAAATCACAAAACTTAACATCCTTCTGTTCATTATGTGAAAGGCCCTATCCAAATGCTAGGTGGAAAAATAAAAAAGATAATGGGTAACATTAATTCCTCATTTCAAGACTTTTATATTTATCTTCATTATGTGTGTAATTTTAGTGGTGCCTTTTTATGCTTTCTTGAAAGATATACTTTTCTTCTGCAGGTACTGAACAACATTCCATTACTAATATGGACATGTACTAGTCCTTAAAGATACAGTAACATGGAAAATTCTTGACATGTTCTTTGTCAATTAAGTTAACTTTTATAAACATCTAATTAATTTCTAGATCATCTCAGTGAAAGCATTATATTTCAAGTAAGTTCCAAAGAATGGGAAAAAAAATCTTGGTACTCTTGGAAAATATTTTTTATATATGAGAGTATTAAGAAACTTTCATTATGCTTTCAGCATGCTTTTTAAAATAAGAGTCTTATTTCTATTGGGCCATGGAGAAATCACATAGTTTATATTTTTAAATACTCAGAACACATGTTCAGAATAGTTATCTTATCCTGCTAAACTGAGACTTCTTTAATTAAAGTTTTAAGCAAGAAAGAGTGTCCATCTACACCTCTAGATTTGATCTGATTGGTAAGAATGCCAAGGTACAAAAATGCATGGCAAATACTATATGTGAGGGAGTAAGCACTGGGAGAGATACTTAAATAAAGACAGTTTTCCATGAGAAGAGAAACAATGACTAGTTTCACCAAGGTCAAAAGCCATGTAACTTTTCTGTATGGTTTTCTGCTTTCTCCAACTGAAATCAGACAGAGAGAGTGTTTAAAAACTGAAAAGCCAAATAGATGCCTTTGCTATGAAAGTGCTAAATGCTTTTCAGAATTAAAGCCTGAATAAAAGACTTTAGGAGTTTTGACTCCTAGTGGAGCTGTCAAAGTTTTAAAAGCATCTGGTAAATAGACCCACTTTTTTTTTTTTTTTTTTTTTTTTGTGGTACGCAGGCCTCTCACTGTTGTGGCCTCTCACGTTGCGGAGCACAGGCTCCGGACGCACAGACTCAGCGGCCATGGCTCACGGGCCCAGCCACTCCATGGCATGTGGGATCTTCCCGGATCAGGGCACGAACCCGTGTCCCCTGCATCAGCAGGCGGACTCTCAACCACTGCACCACCAGGGAAGCCCAATAGACCCACTTTGAGTAAAATACTTAGAGTGAGCGAATTCTGCAGAAACATGAAAAAAAAAAACACAATTATATTAAGAAGGGTTTAACAATAATTCAGAGTTAATGAATAAAGAATCAAATGTGCCTAGGTTTTTGTTTTAAACTTACTTAACCCTTGTTCTAAACATGTATTTCATTTTTTTGTGTATATACACTTGCCCAGTTCAACAAAAGTACTCTTTTCAGAAGAATTCAGAAGACAAATGACTTGATCTTCTTATTAACCACACCTATAGGAAACCAAGGTGGTTCCACCAGAAGCCCATCGGGAGACAATGTCTTTTAATAGCAAAGTGCTTAGAAGAAAATAGCCAGAGTGCTGGTCTAACAAGTCTGAACCTTTCAGAAGTCAGCACACATCACAAGGAATAACAATTAACAATAATTAGACTGAGTTACCCTTTACTTTTCAAACAAGGAAAAAGAGTGATTCCTGAAGTCTCACATGGGAGGAAGAGTAGATGTGCCCCAGTCAATATCTCAAATTGGAGTTCACTGTCCCTAGGTCATGTGCTTACAAGAGTGGTTCTTAACCCTGGTTTTATCTATAATTATCTGGGGGAGATTTTTTTTAACTTAATTTTTATTTTATAGTTGATTTACAATGTTATGTTAGTTTCAGGTGTACGGCAAAGTGATTCAGTTATACATATACATATATCCATTCTTTTTCAGATTCCTTCCCCATACAGGTTATTACAGAATATTGAGTAGAGCTCCCTGTGCTATACAGTAGGTCCTTGTTAATTATCTATTTTATATAGAGTAGTGTGTATATGTTAATCCCAAACTCCTAATTTATCCCTACCCCCAACCTTTTCCCTTTGGTAACCATAAATTTGTTTTTGAAGCTGTGGGTCAGTTTCTGTTTTGTAAATAAGTTCATTTGTATCATTTTTTTAGACTCCACATCTAAGTGATATATGATATTTGTCTTTCTTTGTCTTACTTACTTCACTTTATATGATAATCTCTAGGTCCATCCATGTTGCTGCAAATGGCATCATTTCATTCTTTTTTATGGCTAAGTAATATTCCATTGTATATATGTACCACAGCCTCTTTATCCATTCCTCTGTCGATGGACATTTAGGTTGCTTCCATGTCTTGGCTATTGTAAATAGTGCTGCAATGAACACTGGGGTGCATGTATCTTTTCAAATTATGGTTTTCTCCTGATATATGCCCAGGAATGGGATTACTTGATCATATGGCAGTTCTATTTTTAGTTTTTTAAGGAACCTCCACACTGTTCTCCATAGTGACTGTATCAATTTACATTCCCACCAACAGTGCAAGAGGGTTCCCTTTTCTCCACACCCTCTCCAGCATTTATTGTTTGTAGACTTTTCGATAATGGCCATTCTGACCAGTGTGAGGTGATACCTCATTGTAATTTTGATTTGCATTTCTCTAATAATTAGCAACGTTGAGCATCTTTTCATGTGCTTTTTGGCCATCTGTATGTATTCTTTGGAGAAATGTCTATTTAGGTCTTCTGACCATTTTTTGACTGGGTTGTTTGTTTTCTTGATACTGAGTTGCATGAGCTGTTTGTATATTTTGGAGATTAATATCTTGTCTCTTTGTTTGCAACTATTTTCTCCCATTCTGTAAGTTGTCTTTTCATTTTGTTTATGGTTTCCTTTGCTGTGCAAAAGTTTAAGTTAAATTAGGTCTCATTTGTTTATTTTTGTCTTTATTTCCATTACTCTGCAAGATGGATCAAAAAAGATACTGCTACAATTTATGTTAAAGAATTTTCTGCCTATGTTTGCTTCTAAGAGTTTTATAGTATCCAGCCTTACATTTAAATCTTTAATCCATTTTGAGTTTATTTTTGTGTTTGGTGTTAGAGAATGTTCTAATTGAATTCTTATATATGTAGCTGTCCAGGTTTCCCAGCACCACTTATTGAAGAGACTGTCCTTTCTCCATTGTATATGCTTGCCTCCTTTGAGATAGATTAATTGACCATAGGTATGTGGTTTTATTTCTGGGCTTTCTATTCTGTTCCATAGATCTATATTTCTGTTTTTGTGCCTGTACCATACTGTTTTGATGACTGTAGCTTTGTAGCATAGTCTGAAGTCAAGGAGTCTGATTTCTCCAGCTTTGTTTTTCTTTCTCAGGATTGCTTTAGCTATTCAGGGTCTTTTGTGTTTCCATACAAATTTTAAAACTTTTTCTTCTGTTCTGTGAAAAATGCCATTGGTAATTTGATATGGATTGCATTGAATCTGTAGATTGCCTTAGGTAGGATAGTCATTTTGACAATATTGATTCTTCCAATTCAACAGCATGGTATATCTCTCCATCTGTTTATGTCATCTTTGATTTCTTTCATCAGCTTCTTAAAGTCTTCAGAGTACAGGTCTTTTGCCTCCTTAGGTAGTTTTATTCCTAGGTATTTCATTCTTTTTGATGCAATGTTTAAATGGGATAGTTTCCTTAATTCTCTTTCTGATCTTTCATTGTTAGTGTAAAGGAATACAAGATGGGAGAGTTTTTAAAAAAATAAAGGATCATTGCCTGAGTCCTACCCTCACAAATTTCAATTTAATTGGTTTTGGTGGGCCCCAGTTGCCAGTATATTTTAAAACTCACCACCGCCTAGTGATTCTAATGTACAGACAGGTTTAATAATCCTTGATTAGTGGAAGCTTCCCTATTGCAAAGACAATTAAAGAGAAAGAAGTTATTGACTTTGAGCTTTAAGTGAGCTCTAAGATCTCTGAAAATTTGAGGGAGAGAGCAGAAGAATGAAAAACTGTAATTTCAAAGCACAGAGTTGTTCTCTCATTGCAAATAGTGGGGACCTGAATTCACATTTGGAGTAGATCTTCCTTCCCTCTAGGAAAACCATCTCATGGGGTCTCTTATGTAAAGGTAAAGCAAAGCCTCCCTGGTGCAATAGAAATGTGTGGACTCCAATATTTTAAAAACATTTTTGTGGGAGTGTTACAGCTGGAGTAAATTAGAATGCTTGGTGGAGAGAAGGGTGGGTTAGAGCTGAGGGAGAAATGCATGAATGAGTAGGTGGCGTGGTAAATTTATCATCCTCTGGCTCCTTGAAGTGGATATGAACCACCAGCGTTAGAGTGATGAAGCCGAAAAGCCAAACCATACACGGGAAATTCTGTGAAACTCTGGGCCCTATGGAGACATAGTGATGAAGCAGGGTGGAGTTGACTCTCTCTGCCTCTCAGTAGAACCTAGCTCAGCACTTCAGGGCAGCAGCCATGGGACTACCCCATACCTGGGAATAGCACCATTGGCATCCCCATAGGAGTGCTGATCAGGGACACTGTCAGCCAAGCCAGCCATGAGGCTTCTTTAAGGATCTTCGTAGACAGCAGACATGGGCTAGTGAGAGACAAAGGAGAAAAACAGTAATATGTCACTGTTAACTGTAGCTGATATGCTGGTTTGGTGAGAAAATAACCTTTGAGGACCCCCCAAAATAATTGGGATATATTTGGGGTGTTTATGAGGTCCTATTATAGGAGCAGGGATTAAAATTTAATGTGGCCTGTATTTCAGACAATAGAGAAGACCAGATCATACAGGTTCTACATAGAGGACACAAGGGAACACATTCAACAAGAAGCTTATCTCAGTGACTTATAAGCTTCCTACTACTATAACTAACGTAATAAAGAGCAATGTATGGTTTTAAAGGTGATATAAGTGACCACAGGAATGAACTGCCCTCTCTCATTGACTAAATAAGTATAACTGTCTTCTCTTACCACTTTACCTGTGTCACTCCCAAAACTGCCCTCTCTATTGAAAAGCATTTTTCAGGTGGAGGGTGAGTACTCTTTGGCCAAAAGTATGTACTAGTTTCACTTCACTACCTAGACAGAAATGCCAAAGAAGTTATCATACTCCTTTGGTACAAAAAAATAAAAAAGAAAATAGAAAAGTATAGCTATTTCCCCCTCCCTCAAAGACCTCATAGTCTAGATATAGAGAACATGTTAAAGTGACCTATATAGTGAGGTAAGCTTGATGTGAATTATAATAAAACATTCTCCAGGTTCTCTGTGACTAACTTGTACAGTGTAGGTTTGGGGATATTAATATTTGTGGTTCCTACACTAATATGTATAAAATAGATTATAGCACAGGGAACTCTACTTCACTGTACAGTAGAAACTAACACAACATTGTAAAACAACTATACGAAATAAATAAATAAGAAAGATTAATACAGTACACAAAAATGGGGTCAACTGCTATCAATGGCCATGTTGTTTATAAGATTATGACAAAAGTGGTTTCAATATCACAACTGCATGTTTTTAAATATAGGTCTTACTATTATTCAGGTATGGTGAGGCCAACAGATCAAGAGATGACTGCCATTGAAAAGACTGTTGTTACCCATAGATCCCACAAGAAGGGATCTATGGTGTGGTGCTTCCCACACCATACGGGAAACACCAGAGTAAGTAAAGAGGCAGAGAAGTGAGGGGGAAACATGGACATGAGCCTTTCTTGTGGTTTCTGCAGGAAGACAGAGTAAGCAGTTTTAGAATTGGCCAGTTTGAATATTTCAGCAGGCTCTGGGGCATAAGGGCTGTCCCTACTTGTCTAGTACCTAGTTGTTGTTTTTTTAATTTTATTGAAGTACAGTTGATTTACAATGTTGTGTTTAATTTCTGCTGTGCAGCAAAGTGACTCAGTTATACATATATATATATATATATTCTTTTTCATATTCTTTTCCATTATGGTTTCTCACAGGATATTGTATATAGTTTCCTGTGGTACCTAGGTACAGATGGATAGTGGCCCAGGAGTGTGAGTGCCCTCTAAAGGAGTTGGTTGAGGGTTTGGCTTCTGGATCAGTTGGTTTGCATGTGAAAGGCGTGCTCGAAGATTTGCCTGTCTCTAGGAATTAGCTAACCTTAAGAGGAGCAGTGCCTTTTGGTCAGCAAGGCCCCAAGGTGTCAAAGTATCTGAAAATAAAAAAAGGATTAATACACTATGTTAGTCTATTCCAAATTGGTAGGAATTTCTGGACTGGTCATAGGGTTAGATATGGAACTAAACCTACCCAAGTGGGGCAGTGAGACCTGCAAAACTAACTCCAAGTCTAAAACAAGCAAGGTCACAGTTTCAGGCTTGCTAAAGGACTCACCACACATTGGTGTTATTTTTAAAGGTAAGAGTGAACCTGAGCTGGAATAATAGAAAGGTAATATGGAAAGACACTGCAGTAACCCTCCCACCATGCTTGGCATTAGTCAGACCTCTGTTAGAGTATTGCTTGTGCCTGGTTTAGAGTTCTACTGCCCTCACCCCCAACCCAGAGGGAGATGGAAAATCCATCAGTTGACAAACAGCAACCAAAGACAGGCTGGGAAAATGGATCTACCATCATCTGTACTAATGGGAAGAAGAGTTGGCAAAAATATTGTCACTTTATAAACAAGAGTTAAAGCCACATTTGTTTTTTGATACTGTTCAAAGTGGTCAGACAAACATGCACACACCACCACTCTTCTCTTTGCTGAGACCAGACTCTCTTTTCCTCACACCTATTGCTTTCAGCTAGGGCTCTGGAAATGTAAATTTGGGAGGAAGATGTATTTCCAACTGTGACTTTTATAGAAGTAAAAGTCTGTTCATTGATAACTAAAAGTTAGCTCACTGTCTCTGAAATGTTCACAATTTAAACTTTAGAAGACAAGCCTGAGGCACACTGTTGAGTAATAGTCACTTTCTTTCGACATCCCTCACCCTCTTGTTCTTCCCCGTGGCCCCAGTGTACTTAGAACTTCCCTTGTGTGGTCTGGCTGGGTCGGTTCTTTCCCTGCATCCCTGACCACTCCATCCATGCCCAGAGTTGCTCTCACCTCCTTGTTACTAAAGCTGAAGACTTGATTCCGCCAACTTGTGTCTATCATGGAGTCATCTGAAAAGGACTATAGGTTCCCTATAAGATGAGCAAAATAGTGAGTCAGAAACTTCCCAGAACTTTTGTGCAGAGGAGAAAAAATGAATGCCTAGGCACATTCACACCTTGAGTCTACACTCCACATAACACTGACTCCAGTACTCCTTTACATCTGTCCCAGAAAAGTGATACATATTTTAAACAATGCATTAATTAAACAAATCATCGAGTGGCTTTTGGGTGTTGAGTCCTGTGTTCAGCCTCTTGGAGTATATTAAGAGGCATAGGACGTAATCCTGACTTCAAGAATTTTGCAATCTAATTTTAGAAACAACAATGTCATACCCATGAAAAGTTAACAATACATACCAGTACAAAAAAAAAGCCCCAAGGTAGTTTTTAATGAAGTGCTGGTTAAGAAGAGCAGGCAACTTTGGGGGGCCCAGTGATCTGGGAAGGTGCCATGAAGGAGGCAGTATATGAGCTAGGGCTTTAAAAACAAATAGGATGTGAAGAGGCAAGACCAGATTCAGGGCACGGGGCAGTGAAGAGAACAAGGCATATTGTAAGAACAAGAAGACCAGCTCAGGCAGAGCACAGCTCATGTGGAGCAAAAGTGTAACCCACGGTTTGGAAGCTAGGCTGTAAAAGTCCTACTCGTTTGTCATGTTTCTGGAAGGGTCGGAGAGGGAGGGGTTAGAGCTACCATTATAAAAATGGGCTTTGGGGAAGATTTGTTTCATGATACCAAAATCTCCAGGTCTCCCTATTAGATCCAAGTGACCACTCTGCCCCTTGAGATACCCAGAAATAATCTACCATGTGCCACATCCCAGCCTTCTCTGTTCACTGCGCAATGGGACAGAAGCCCCAGACATCTAAGCTGTGCCAGGCTGTCATCCCTAGAAAAGTCTGTACCTCTTTTCCCTCTAAACCCAGACCTCACCTCCCTTCCCCTGTCTTCAACAGTATCCTCGGGAGTTTTTCAAGGAAAAAACAGCCTTGTATCCTCAACCTCTTCATTAACCTCTTCATTTCCTTGTCTCCCGTAAGACTGCTTCCTCTGTGCCCTTTTCCAGTGGAAGTTGCATCTTCTGCACCATGCCTACCTCCCCTACCCAAGGGTTACAAGGTTGTGAAGAGTAGCTGGTATCATCCTACAAAGGCCTTCCAAGACTCTTTCAAAAGTGACCCTCTTGTTAGGGCTTCCCTGGTGGCGCAGTGGTTGAGAGTCCGCCTGCCGATGCAGGGGACACGGGTTCGTGCCCCGGTCCGGGAAGATCCCACATGCCACGGAGCGACTAGGTCCATGAGCCATGGCCGCTGAGCCTGCGTGTCCGGAGCCTGTGCTCCGCAACGGGAGAGGCCACAACAGTGAGAGGCCCGCGTACCGCAAAAAAAAAAAAGTGACCCTCTTTTTAAAATAGATAAAAAGATCACACACACATACGTGCATACAAATATACACACACACCTTCCTCCTGAGCCTTATGCCACTACCAGTTAGCCACACCCCTGTCCACTTGTCCTTGCTGTCATCAACACACCTGCCCAGCCCCAGCTTCATTCATGGAAGATGCTGGTGTAGACTCAATCTTTCCCTTCATTCCACTCTTGCCATTATCCTGATTGACTTCAATATCTTGTCATTTTCCTACTAAAAATCATTCAGGGTTTCTCACTGCTCATAGGTCTGAGCATGATCTACACAGCCTGGCTAAATGAGTGCATTTCTCAACCTTGGCAGTAGCCACCCTCTAAGCACACTCTGTACTAGTCCATACTGGCCTTCTTTCAGTTCCCGGAACATTGCAGGTTCATTTCCACTTCAAGGTCTTTGAACATATTGGGCTTCCTTCCTAGAACACTGAGGCTCTCCCATCTCCCAAAGCCTCCTACCTCCTTCCTTCCACAACCCTAATTCCTACTAATTCCTACTCATCCTTCAGCTCTCAATCCAAATGGCCTATCCACAGGTAAACATTTCCACATTAAACTCATCTCCCAACCCACACAGACTACAGTTGAGCAATGATTCTCAACTAGAGGGAAACTTTGCCCCCAGAGGACATTTGGCAATGTCTGGAGACACTTTTGCTTCTCACATCTGGGGAGGTGCTATTGGCATGTAGTGGGTAGAGGAGAGGGAAACTGCTAAACATCCTACAATGCACACAGCACAGTCCCCACAACAAAGAATTATCCAGCACAATCAGTAGTGCCAAGTTTGAGAGACACTGCATGAGATCAGAGTAGCCCCCATACACTTCAGTTGCAGTATTTATAGTATTAGTCATTTAGTATCTGCCTTTGGTATCTATCTCATTCATCATTAAATCACAAAATACACAGCAACTGGAATACAGTGTTGACCAATGACCATTAGGGACAGAACAGAAAGAAGAATTGGCAAGAAAAGAGATTGGGGAGAGGAAGATCAGTTGGGGAACATTCAGTAATTCAATAATGAGGAAAGTTTGGATTAGAATTCTACAGGTGGAAATGGTGAGAGTAAGCAGAAGGAAAGAATCTTTTAAGAAAGAATCGAAAGAATAAATGAATGATTAGATGTGAGTGATAATTGAAAGCCAAACGTCAGAAAGAAAAACAGAGACTTGGGCAATCTGAAATGGAACAAGCAGAAACTGTTTTCTTTTTAATTGTATTATTTATGGTCCATTTATGTAAAAAGTTATTTGAGATAGTTTAAATAAAAGACATGTAAAATAGAACATTAGTGCTTCCCTGGTGGCGCAGTGGTTGAGAATCTGCCTGCTAATGCAGGGGACACGGGTTCAAGCCCTGGTCTGGGAAGATCCCACGTGCCGCGGAGCAACTAGGCCCGTGAGCCACAACTACTGAGCCTGCGCGTCTGGAGCCTGTGCTCTGCAACAAGAGATGCCGCGATAGTGAGAGGCCTGCGCACGGTGATGAAGAGTGGCCCCTGCTTGCCACAACTAGAGAAAGCCCTCACACAGAAACGAAGACCCAACACAGCCAAAAGTAAAATAAAATAAATAAATGAATGAAAGAAATGCATTAAAAAAATAGAACATTAAATTAAGAACAAAGGATTAAGTATCAAATAATGTGAGCAATCAAAAGATCATTTTTGCAAACAATCTAAGGTAAAGATAAGTGCTGCTTATCTTTAAGCAGCACTTATAAGATTTATATTTAACGTCAAATATAAATCTGAGTTTTCTGAGAGCCAAGGCTCAAGGCAAAACATAAATAAGATTGGTTTCCATCTTTGATGAGCTCTTCACCACACTTCATGCTATTTTCTCCAGAGTTATTTTGTTATTAATATTTAAAGTTTTGTTATTTCATTCATCAAGAAAGACAAATTTTCCAGGAACTGAACTCTAATAAGATAGCATCCAAGTGATGTTTAAGAAACATTAAATTACAATGCAACATGTTTTCAGTATTAATCTTATGGAGGTTCACAAGTGCCTTTCAGGTGACCTTTTTTATATAAATCCATGATTAATTAGAGAATCACAAGGCCGTGAAGATGTCTAGATAGCAGTGTTTCTCAGCTATGTGAGAGGCTGCTGGTGTGAGGGACGTTTCAAGCTATACACATGCCCTCTCACTCATGGGGTCAGTGAGACAGGAGTCTTTCAGTGGATAAGTGTATTATCACTAGATGTCTGTGGCAGTATGTGGTGGTGATTCAGAGAATTCTCCTTCCACCAGTTTGTACAATTCTAAACAGAAATTTCCTTATTAAGATGCTGTTTTTCTAATTTGCTTCTGTGTTTTAAATGACACTTACTGTAGTAAATTATATTTCCTGTAGTCTAATGGGAGATGTTACTGAAGGAAGTGTTGCACATGTGAACAGAAGACTAAGTGATATAATTTCTTGCATAGGAGATACATCTTGATGTAGTTAAAGCACAGGTCTTGGATTCACTAGATCAGAACTCAAATTCTATCTCTGCCATATTTTCAGCTACTTCACCTCTAAAAGAGAATTAATGATACCTAGTACACAAGGCTTTTGAGAAGCTTAGAGATGATATATTGCATGCTGTCAGCAAAGAATCTGTTACATAGTAGGTGCTCAATAAATTATATTATGATCAAAAAGGATGAAGGGAATATATTAAGATATAAGTTATTTTTTAAATCTCTAGAAAGACAAAGTATTGAATGAATATTTGTCTCTTTTCCTCACTACTCCAACAGTTTATGATAATCTTTGATCTGAAGAATGAATTAAAACAATTAGGTAGAATCATTATTAAAATGGATTTGTAGATCAAGCTATGATCAACAGAAAACAAGGAGGTTGGGCTGGGAGCTGATGGATCTCTCATCATCTGGAGCTTCCCCCTCTGGTTACGATCCAGGAAGCGCAAAGTTTTTACTCCCATTGTATGGAAATTTTTGCTGGTCTCCCTCATGTGCAGAAAGACCAAAGTCTTTCTATTGGCCTAAACCTTCCCTTGGTATTTGTCAGTTGAGATTCTGTGCATTAGTTTTTGTTTGCATTTTTTAAATCTTTAGAGGAGCCTGAACCAAGATGGCACAGTAGAAGGACGTGCTCTCACTCCCTCTGGTGAGAACACCAGAATCACAACTAACTGCTGAACAATCATTGGCAGGAAGACACTGGAACTCACCAAAAAAGATACCCTGCATCCAAAGACAAAGGAGAAGCCACAATGAGATGGTAGAAGGGGTGCAATCACAATAAAATCAAATCCCATAACTGCTGCATGGGTGACTCACAAACTGGAGAACACTTATACCACAGAAGTCCACCCACTGGAGTAAAGGTTCTGAACCTCACGTCAGGCTTCTGAAACTGGGGGTCCGGCAACAGGAGGAGAAATTCCTAGAGAATCAGACTTTGAAGGCTAGCAGGATTTGATTACAGGACTCTGAGAGGACTGGGGGAAACAGAGACTCCACTCTTGGAGGGCACACACAAAGTAGTGTGTGCCTCGGGACCCAGGGGAAGGAGCAGTTACCCCCAGGGGAGACTGAACCAGACCTACCTGCTAGTGTTGGAGGGTCTCCTGCAGAGGCAGGGGGTGGCTATGTATCACCATGAGGACAAGGACACTGGCAGCAGAAGTTCTGGGAAATACTCCTTGGTGTGAGACCTCCCAGAGTCCACCATTAGCCCCACTAAGGAGCCCGGGTAGGCTCCAGTGTTGGGTTGCCTCAGGTAAAACAACCAACAGGGAGGGAACCCAGCCCCACCCATCAGCAATCAAGCAGATTAAAGTTTTAATGAGCTCTGCCCACCAGAGCAATAGCCAGCTTTACCCACCACCAGTCCCTCCCATCAGGAAACTTGCACAAGCCTCTTAGATAGCCTCATCCACCAGAGGGCAGACGGCAGCAGCAAGAAGAACTACAATCCTGCAGCCTGTAGAACAAAAACCACATTCACAGAATGATAGACAAGATGAAAAGGCAGAGGGCTATGTACCAGATGAAGGAACAAGATAAAACCCCAGAAAAACAACTAAATGAAGTAGAGTTAGGCAACCTTCCAGAAAAAGAATTCAGAATAATTCAATGAAGATGATACAGGACCTCAGAAAAAGAATAGAGGCAAAGATCGAGAAGATGCAAGAAACATTTAACAAAGACCTAGAAGAATTAAAGAACAAACAGAGATGAACAATATAATAACTGAAATGAAAACTACACTAGAAGGAGACTGTAGCACAGTAACTGAGGCAGAAGAACGGATAAGTGACCTGGAAGACAGAATGGTGGAATTCACTGCTGCAGAAGAGAATAAAGAAAAAAGAATGAAAAGAAATGAGACAGCCTAAGAGACCTCTGGGACAACATTAAATGCAACAACACTCGCATTATAGGGGTCACAGAAGGAGAAAAGAGAGAGAAAGGACCTGAGAAAATATTTGAAGAGATTATACTCAAAAACTTTCCTAACATGGGAAAGGAAAAGCCACCCAACTCCAGGAAGTGCAGAGACTCCCAAGCAGGATAAACCCAAGGAGGAACATGCCGAGACACATAATAATCAAATTGGCAAAAATTAAAGACAAAGAAAAATTATTGAAAGCAACAAGGGGAAAATGACAAATAACAATCAAGGGAACTCCCATAAGGTTAACAGCTGATTTCTCAGCAGAAATTCTACAAGCCAGAAGGGAGTGGCATGATATACTTAAAGTGATGAAAGGGAAGAACCTACAACCAAGATTACTTTAACCCACAAGGATCTCATTCAGATACAAGGGAGAAATGAAAAGCTTTACAGACAAGCAAAAGCTAAGCAAATTCAGCACCACCAAACCAGCTCTACAACAAATGGTAAAGGAAATTCTCTAAGTGGGAAACACAAGAAAAGAAAAGGACCTACAAAAACAAACCCAAAACAATTAAGAAAATGGTCAAAGGAACATACATATCGAGAATTACCTTAAACGTGAATGGATTAAATGCTCCAACCAAAAGACACAGGCTTGCTCAATGGATAGAAAAACAAGACCCATATATATGCTGTCTACAAGAGACCCACTTCAGACCTAGGGACACATACAGACTGAAAGTGAGGGGATGGAGAAAGATATTCCATGCAAATGGAAATCAGAAGAAAGCTGGAGTAGCAATTATCATATCAGACAAAATAGACTTTAAAAGAAAGACTGTTAAAAGAGACAAAGAAGGACACTACATAATGATCAAGGGATCAGTCCAAGAAGAAGATATAAAAATTGTAAGTATTTATGGACCCAACAGAGGAGCACCTCAATACATAAGGCAAATGCTAACAGCCATAACAGGGGAAATCGACAGTGACACAACCATAGTAGGGGACTTTAACACCCCACTTTCACCAATGGACAGATCATCCAAAATGAAAATAAATAAGGAAACACAAATTTAAATGATACATTAAACAAGATGGACTTAATTGATATTTATAGGACATTCCATCCAAAAACAGGAGGTTACACTTTCTTCTCAAGTGTGCAAGGAACATTCTCCAGGATAGATCACATCTTGTATCACATATCAAACCTCAGTATATTTAAGAAAATTGAAATCACATCAAGCATCTTTTCTGACCACAACACTATAACATTAGAAATGAATTACAGGGGAAAAAACGTAAAAAACACAAACATATAGAGGCTAAACAATACATTGCTAAATAACCAAGAGATCAGTGAAGAAATCAAAGAGGAAATCAAAAAATACCTAGAGACAAATGACAATGAAAACACAATGATCCAAAACGATGGGATGCAGCAAAAGCAGTTCTAAGAGGGAAGTTTATAGCTATACAAGCCTACCTCAAGAAACAAGAAAAATTTCAAATAAACAATCTAACCATACACCTAAAGGAACTAGAGAATGAAGAACAAACAAAACCCAAAGTTAGCAGAAGGAAAGAAATCATAAAGATCAGAGCAGAAATAAATGAAATAGAATCAAAGAAAACAATAGCAAAGGTCAATAAAACTAAAAGCTGGCTCTTTGAGAAGATAAACAAAATTGATAAACCATTGGCCAGACTCATCAAGAAAAAGACAGAGAGGACTCAAATCAACAAAATTAGAAATGAAAAAGGAGAAGTTACAACAGACACCACAGAGATACAAAACATCCTAAGAGACTACTACAAGCAACTCTATGCCAATAAAATGGACAACCTGGAAGAAATGGACAAATTCTTAGTAAGGTATAACCTTCCAATCCTGAACCAGGAAGAAATAGAAAATATGAACAGACCAATCACAAGTAATGAAATTGAAACTGTGATTAAAAATTTTCCAACAAACAAAAGTCCAGGACCAGATGGCTTCACAGGTGAATTCTATCCAACATTTAGAGAAGAGCTAACACCCATCCTTCTCAAACTCTTCCAAAAAATTGCAGATGAAGGAACACTCCCAAACTCATTCTATGAGGCCAAAATCACCCTGATACCAAAACCAGACAAAGATGCTACAAAAGAAGAAAATGACAGACCAATATCACTGATGAATATAGATGCAAAATTCCTCAACAAAATACTAGCAAACAGAATCCAACAACACATTAAAAGGATCATACACCATGATCAAGTAGGATGTATCCCAGAGATGCAAGGATTCTTTAATATATGCAAATAAATCAATGTGATACACCATATTAACAAATTCAAGAAGAAAAACCATATGATCATCTCAATAGATGCAGAAAAAGCTTTTGACAAAATTCAACACCCATTTATGAAAAAACCTCTCCAGAAAGTGGGCATAGAGGAAACCTACCTCAAGGTAATAAAGGCCATATAGGAAAAACCCACAGCAAACATTCTCAATGGTGAAAAACTGAAAGCATTTTCTCTAAGATCAGGAACAAGACAAGGATGTCTACTCTCACCACTGTTATTCAACATAGTTTTGGAAGTCCTAGCCACGGCAATCAGAGAAGAAAAAGAAATAAAAGGAATACAAATTGGAAAAGAAAAAGTACAACTGTCACTGTTCGCAGATGACATGATACTATACACAAAGAATTCTAAAGATGCCACCAGAAAACTACTAGAGATAATCAATGAACTTGGTAAAGTTGTAGGATACAAAATTAATGCACAGAAATCTCTTGCATTCCTATATACTAATGATGAAAAATCTGAAAGAGAAATTAAAGAAACACTCCCATTTACCATTGGAACAAAAAGAATAAAATACCTAGGAATAAACCTACCTAGGGAGACAAAAGACCTGTATGCAGAAAACTATAAGACACTGATGAAAGAAATTAAAGATGATACCAACAGATGGAGAGATATACCATGTTCTTGGATTGGAAGAATCAATATTGTGAAAATGACTATACTACACAAAGCAATCTACAGATTCAATGCAATCCCTATCAAATTACCAATGGCAGTTTTTACAGAACTAGAACAAAAAATCTTAAAATTTATATGGAGACACAAAAAGACCCCAAATCGCCAAAACAGTCTTGAGGGAAAAAAGTGGAGCTGGAGGAATCAGAGTCTCTGACTTCAGACTATACTGCAAAGCTATAGTAATCAAGACCATATGGTACTGGCACAAAAACAGAAATAGAGGTCAATGGAACTAGATAGAAAGCCCAGAGATAAACCCACTCACCTATGGTCAGCTAATCTATGACAAAGGAGGCAAGGATATACAATGGAGAAAAGACAGTCTCTTCAATAAGTTATGCTGGGAAAACTGGACAGCTACATGTAAAAGAATGACATTAGAACACTCCCTAACACCATACACAAAAATAAACTCAGAATGGATTAGAGACCAAAATGTAAAACTGGACACTATAGAACCCTTAGTGGAAAACGTAGGAAGAACACTCTTTGACATAAATCACAGCAAGATATTTTTTGATCCAGCTCCTAGAGTAAGGGAAATAAAAACAAAAACAAACAAATGGGACCTAATGAAACTTAAAAGCTTTTGCACAGCAAAGGAAATCATAAACAAGACGAAAAGACAACCCTCAGAATGGGAGAAAATATTTGCAAACGAATCAGCAGAGAAAGAATTAATCTCCAAAATATATAAACAGCTCATGCAGCTCAATATAAAAAAAACAAACAACCCAATCCAAAAATGGACAGAAGACCTAAGCAGACATTTCTCCAAAGAAGACACACAGATGGCCAAGAAGCACTTAAAAAGCTGCTCAACATCACTAATTATTAGAGAAATGCACATCAAAACTACAATGAGGTATCACCTCACACCATTTAGAATGGGCATCATCAGGAAATCTACAAACAGCAAATGCTGGAGAGGGTGTGGAGAAAAGGGAACCCTCTTGCGCTGTTGGTGGGAATGTAAATTGATACAGCCACTATGGAGAACAGTATGGAGGTTCCTTAAAAAACTAAAAATAGAATTACAATATGATCCAGCAATCCCACTACTGGGCATATACCTAGAGAAAACCATAATTCAAAGAGACACATGCACCCCAATGTTCATTGCAGCACTATTTACAATAGCCACGTCATGGAAGCAACCTAAATGCCCATCGACAGACCAATGGGTAAAGATGTGGTACATATATACAATGGAATACTACTCAGCCATAAAAAGGAACGGAATTACATCATTTGTTGAGACGTGGACGGATCTAGAGACTGTCATACAGAGTGAAGTGAGTCAGAAAGAGAAAAACAAATATCATATGTTAATTCATATATGTGGAACCTAGAAAAACGGTACAGATGAGCCGGTTTGCAGGGCAGAAATTGAGACACAGATGTAGAGAACAAACGTATGGACACCAAGGGGGGAAAGCGGCAGGTGGGTGAGGGGGGTGGTGTGATGAATTGGGCAATTGGGATTGACATGTATACACTGATGTGTATAAAATTGATGACTAATAAGAACCTGCTGTATAAAAAAATAAAATTGAATTCAGAAGTTCAAAGAAAAACCCAGAAAACAAGTATCTTAGACATTTCTAAACCCATGACAGTATGCAGCACAATCAGTGAATATTTCCAAAGAGCCGTCAACAGATCAATATTTCCCAAGAGCCATCAACAGTGTGGCGATCTGATTTTTACCATTAAGCAGGACATCGGAACATTGCAGTAATCTCTTCATCATTTCTCACCATTGGTAAATGTAAGCTTGGAACAAAAATTTTCCCCTTAAAAAGCCTCTAAAATTAGAGTGTTCTAATTCTATAATCTGAGTATTGGCTGGCACATTGCTGACATTTAGAAAGAATGCAACTGCTAAATATCAAGTGCAGTTTCTCAAATCACCAGTTTGGGGGATGGTTTGCATCATGTCCTAAGTAGAACATTTTTGAAAGAATAAAATGTTCTTTCTTCATAACTAGAGCAGCTAGTAAAATTCTACGCCAATGAGACTGTTATCTTTCATTGGTTAAGTGCATTGTCATTAGATGTCCTTTCGGAGACGAAGGGGTGGGGGTGGGGTGAGTTGAGAGCATGTTGGGAGGGTGCGGGGGCACAGAGAATTCTCTTTCCATCAGCTTGTATAGTTCTAAGCAGATATTTTCTTATTAAATTCAGATGTTATTTTTCTAATTTGCCCCTAGATTTTTAAACAACATTTACCCCAAACAGACTTTAATAGCTCTGTGAAAATAATAATAAAATTGAACAGAAGTATTTAGTAAGAAGAAGTTGGACTCAAATTCATTTTCCCAGTCCCCTTCTCTTTTTCCTTTTGTGTTTTGCCACTGACAATAACACCAGTGTCCTAACAATGAGAGCCATGGGGAAAAGTCAAAATATAAATGATCTATGATCTATATTTATTTGGGTAATGGCTGGAGGAAAGACAACATCCCATTTGAAGTTCATTATTAGTTGAGATTAGATCTAAACTTTCCCAGTTAAAACTGATTTATGAGAGCTCTTCTGCTTCCAAAATCAGCTTGGAAAATTTATGATACTATTGTTTGAGAAGAGACATGTAATTTATTGAAACAATTCTAACCCTGGGTTGGATTCACATGTGCTAATTGCTTATTTGTAGGCAACAAAAACATTGAAGCTTAAGAATTAGGTGTTGTGGTTTATGGCATGTCTACCCATTCCTGTGTTCAGGTCAGACCCAGGCATATTCCGTGGCTCTAGTGTTCTCCTACCTCATGACAGCTATCCTCTGACTGCCAGGGTTACCTGCTAGGGTCTTCCTCCCAAGCCACCCCTCATTGAGTAGTGTTGCATGTTCCCAATGACACCACTGTTCTCTCTTTCCCTCCAGTAATACTCCTGAGCTTGAGTGCATTGACCCCAGCACACCTCCATGGTACCACTTACTTCACTATGCTGTCATTGGATTGATATCCGTGTGCCTCTTTAGAATATGAGGTATTTGAGGGCTCATATTACCTAGCCTCACGTAGTACCTGGAACATCAAAAGCGCTCATTATTTGTAGGAGGAAGGAAGAAAAGTAGGAAGAAAGGAATGGAGGTTGGAAGAAAAGAATCTAAGGGAGGAAGAAACAAAGAAAGAAAAGGTTCTAAGAGAAATACAATCCTAAATAAATATTTATTAAGATAAAAACAACTTGTGACCAACCTTAAAAGGTCAAAACCCCAGGGAATTTTTGAATTTTTGTAATTTTAAAAGACATGTGGGAGAACAAAAGAAAAACTATTAAAGATAAGATTTCAGGTTCTCTCCTTCATTGGTAGAACAGTTATTTAGGATCAGGAAGCCCCTTGAATGTCCCTTAAATCACCCCATATTTAGGACCCTAAAGTAAGAGTCCAAGTAGATGGGTCCCTGCCTCTGTTCCCCATTCATAGTTTTCTGTAACGGGGTTTTCAGAAAACTTGGAGAAGGGGTCTTTATGGGTATTAATCATTACACAGAGGATACCAATACCTTTACGGGTATTGACCATTACACAGAGGATAAACTAGCGAAGTCCTAAATGAAGATAACAAGGAGATGAGCAAGTGAATGTTGGAAAGTCAAACTTCAAATCAGTGGAACTGCTCTTGAGAAGTTCTGAAAAGTGAGGACTCTGAGTTCTCTGACATTATCTGGCTCAGCTGCCCTTTTCATATTTATCCTTCTCCTGCAATCTCAGAGAGGTCTCTCTCTGTCTTAGAGATAAGATTTCCTCTTGTGCCTTCAATCCCAACTCTTCTCATCTCTACAGATGCCTCTTTCCTGCAGTTAACACTTTGGGAAAACTCTTTAGCAGCCTCCCTCTCTAAACCATCCTCATTTCTCCTGATTTCAAACACTCTCAAATCTCTCCCATCTAAAAATGTAAGCAGTTCAATGCAGCTGTTCCTCCTGTCAACCCACCCATCTCCCTAATCCACTTCTTTTTTTTAACCAGCCATTCCTTGTAATCTGTTATAAACCCCTCATATCTATTGTGATCAATCTATAAAGTCAGCAATAATATCACTCTAAACAAATCCAAACATCTCAGTTGAGTAACCTTTTAGATATTTGACTATTCTCTTCTACCAGAAGCCATTGTCTTGACTTTCCTTCCTGTTTTGTTTCTTCTACCTCACTAACCAATTAATCTTTGTTTCAGTCCTCTTCTTCCTCTATGTCCTTCACTGAAAGGATGATCTTCAGGCCTCTGTTTCTCTTCCTGTATGATTTCCAACATCCTCTCCATCCCTAACCTCTACCTCTTGCCCAGCCTTCAATTACTGTACATTTGAATTATAGACTCACTTGTTTTAGACATCTGAAGATCTGGGGATGTGGGGAGTTGGGGGGACCCTAAGAGAAGTGGTATGAGGTGATGTGTCATGAATGAAATAGTCTACGTCTTTATACTTGTCACTTCAAATGTAATTGACATTGATAATTGATGTCTCATGTTCTATACCAAATGCTATGTAAAATATGTTATGAAAGATATAATGAAAACTACTCGGATATCTTTTTTACACAACCTGTGCATATTAGAGTATTACATGTCCCTCTAAATTTCCTCATTTGGGATGCTTAGAGTCATCCTTGAATCCCCTTCAAAGTCAAGGGGCTCTATTCCTTCCAAAATGCATCAGATTTCTCCCATCCTTTCCACGTTTACTCTTCACACCTTAGTTGGATCTTTTATTACCTTTTGCACCTATTGCTTTGATTGTGTCAATGGCTTCCTCTCTTGTGTTCTTTTTCTTGTCTTTCCATTTCCAATCCAGCCTCAGGTGCACAGACTGATTTATCTTTTTTAGAGAAATGCTTTCCATATTTTTCCTCATCTTAACAACTGGAAATGGCCTATTCCCAGGTCTAAGCTGAAGGTATTTCAAGGTAATTTCACTTACAATTTGTGGGAACAAAACTTGTAGGTAAGGGAGAATGTCTTAAAACATTTGACAAACTCTTTCAAAAGAAGCTTATAGACAAGGTGAAGAAATGTAAGCTAGGTTTTGGCAAAGTGAGAGGGACTTGTGCCTGACTGAAGAGACCCTGTGTTTCAGAGCTTGTGTTTGGCCTTATTCTAGTCCATGTGTTTATCAGTGACTCATATGAAGGCAAAAGCATGCTTATATCATCTTTAGAAAACCAATATTGTGGAGATCCACATCAACAGAACCAAAATTGAAAACATTCTCTCTGGGCTGGAAAATACAACTAATATTGACCTGAAGTTTTATGAAAGAAGGAATGTGGTTTGACAGCAACACTTGTGAGAATATAAAAGATTTTAGTTGATAATGAGCTTAATACTAATATAGATGAATAACACGACCTAGATAATGGAATCTAAACCTATCCTAATAGAATATTTTTTTCTCTGTAGAAGACAAAAAACTAATTTGATGGTCCCTAGGTTAAGAGATGAGGATTAGTCTGTTGTTTTTCTAACGGAAGAGCACTGATGGTTCTACATCTGTCAGCAAAGGAAAAATGCCAGTCTCCCAGTATCACCTTTTCTATTACAGTTCCTGGCTCCCAGTACATGTTCAATACTTGTTGCTTGAATAAATAAGTAAATGGACAGATGGTGATACAGCAGCAGACCTAAACCTACTGAGAACACCGTTAACCTATCTCACAGAAGTTGTAAATGTTTAAAGATTTCATATATGGGTATATATGACGAATACGTGTATAAAATAAAGAAGGTATTGACCTTCTTTGGAAAAGCTTGCAAAACTCAGGCAAGTACAGTTGTCATGCTTAAGGAATAATTTCTGAAAGTTGAAGAAATGTAGTAGGTAAGAAAGAGCAAGGCACGAGTGTTATCTATTTTGGCCAAAGTTATAAATTTTATTCTCAGAGAGAGATTTCAGTGTAACTGAAGCTGATAAAGGCTATTTTTCCAATTCCTAAAAACCTGACTTTTGTAAAGCCAAACATAATGAACCGATTTAGCATGGTAAAGCTACTCCAAAACTGCATAAAAATAACAATCTTCCCACTGAAGGGGGGCTTCCTGACCCCCCTCCAAGGGAAAAACAGTATAATCTCTCATTAAAATAAGGACTTAGTTGTATGGCACTGTACGTTTTGAATATCAATTACCAGTGGCGATGGTGTGAGAATTTGGAGCAAATCAAATGAGTAAGTATTTATTGAGTGCTTAAAGTTCCCTTCCTTCAAATAAAAGACTTGATATTTTCAAAGTTTTGTGAAAGAATGAGACAATGTGCTATATCAGGGGAAAGCTTCCAAGCTATTTAACCTCCAGCCAAAGGATATGCCAAAATATGGCACTAACAAAGACAAGGATCTGGGTTTGACAGAAATTTTGTATTGTAAAATAGAGATTTCTTAGAGGATAACTTAGTAATAATAGTATAGAAATAATAGGTATACATCTTGACCCCAAGCATCAGAGATGATAAGTGAGCTTTAAACTCATGAGCCAACTCTGATTATTGGTAGTGGCTGCTAAAATTACTATGATGAGAAAGATGAGTCTAAGCTAATCAGGAAAAATTATCATGTCAGTCATATCTGATGTGCATGGGAAATCAACAGCATAGTTCCTATGGCAATTCTAAACATATAACATGCTGGTGTGTAATGAAATCAACAAACATCCAAAAGCATCTTGTCTTAGTTTTCCCCACCAGGACAACCCTAGTTTAAAAAATAAAAAATAAATATCATGAAGAAGGATTTGACCTATTTATAATACTTTCTCTTGAAATGTTCTCTCCCTTCCCACCTCCATCACCCATGCCTACTGGCTGACATCTCTAACTTCCAGTAACCCAACTAGAGATTTTTTGGACTGGGGATTATGCTCCTAGGGTTTCCTGCCATTCTGCATTCAAGTGGGTATTTCTTATAGCTGTGTCACTCCTCTGAAAGTGTTCTCTAAGATGAATGCTAGGTAAATTGATCTCCTTAAGACTTACTTAAATTTAAAGAATACTTAAATCTTAGTGCCATCCCCAGAACTCTTCCCCCTTTTAAATACTGTCTGCCTTTTGAGAGACATTGCTTTTCCCCATCTGCTTCTCCCAATCTTACTACTTAACCCAAAGGAGTTAATCTGATAATGGAGCTTTAGGGGTAATTCAAGGCAAGAAGAGACTTAAAATACTTTTCTTTTCCTCCCCTACACCTTTTAAACTATACTCTCATCCCCATAAAGTTCCCAAATAAAATCTCAGTACATTAACTGGAATGTAACAGGTGTACCAAAACAATGCTTCCCTCACCCAATTCTAAACACATGCTGTTCCTATGACTAATATGGGCAAATTATAAAGATTATGTCAATTAAATAGGGCAAGCAAGGAGAGTCCCATCTGGTAGGTACTATCTGTTACCTCAGCTTAAAGGCCAAGTTACTATCTTAATGTAGGCACAGGAACATAATATTAACTAAAAACTGTCTCTGATACATATGCTTGCTTTGTGAACGCTTGTATAAAACATGAACCCAAGATGAGATACTTTTGATTTTCTTTTCCATGAACAGAAATGACACTAACATACGTGTTGTTTTATTCTTCTCAACACATATTCTTAACATGTCTCCTGAGCTACCTTCATGGTCACTAGGGTCCTTTCCAAGGACAGGTACCACTCTGGCTGCCATGGGAACAGATATGGTAGGATTCTAATTTAGTTCCCTGACATCACTTCTCTGAAAATCAATTCACTGAAAAACACTTTGTTATGCTTGCCAGCTTTGTTTATTTGCCAAAAACATGTTTAAGGATATTATTTTAAAACATATTCAAATAATTTGAATATACATTTCCTAGGAATATATGTATTCTTGAAAATTCACACAATATGTTCAGGAAGAATATTTCTTAAAAGAATTTTTTATGAATTGAGTAAAATTGGCAAATATGGTGAATTACTCATTTGGCATTTGATCCTTTAGCAAATGGGCATTTGGTGAAATTGGCTTGTATCAAATTGATTTGGGGTGGATCAACTTGCTTCCATATAGCAGAGACCATTCTGAGATGTGGTAGAATAGTGTTGAACCAAGATTTACTTAAGATAGAGCAGTTGTCTCAGCCAAGGAAGGTAATGTTCCCTCATGGACATTTGGCAATGTCTGGAGACATTTCTGTCGTCCCAACTTTTAAAGCTGTGGGGAAAGGGCTATTGGCATCCAGCAGGCAAAGGTTCAGGATACTGCTCAACATCCTACAATGCACAGGGCACTCCCGCTCTCCCCCCACCCACCATCAAAAAATTATCTAGCACAAAATGCCAATAGTGCTAAGGTTGAGAAACCCTGAGATATGGAAGACATCCCCCTCTAACTCCCTGCTACATCTCCATAACGTAGGGGTGAGTGTCTCCATTGCACAGCCTTAAAGTTGAGAATGATTTTATTTCAGTTGACTGGTTTTTGAGCCTGGCGAGTACTTGGAATGTGGTACTGGACAGGAAATAGACACTGAGCAACTGTGTCAGGCTCTTGGGATTGACAGTCTCATACAACTTCTGTACATCGGGCCCTAAGGGAAGCATGTCTAGAAGCAAGGCTGTAAAATCCAGAATTCTCTAAAATACACTCTCAGTCCCCTCTGACTATATGTGGCTCTTTGAAAAAAAATATGTGTTTTCAAGGTTTTAAGAGGAGAATAGGCATCTCTTTCCATGCGTTACCCCCAGGTCATTCATAATATAAATCTCCAAAATAGGAAAAGAGCCTGGGAAGGTAGTGGAAGTGGCTCATTTTCTCTCCTCTCCTCTCCTCTCCTCTTTTCTCCCTTCTCATTCTTTCAACTACAGACCACACAAGTGCTTTCATAAAGAGGAATATCAGGCTCTAAAAGAGCTTACAGATTGTTCTAGCAAAAACACAGAACCAAAGAAACAAGAGGAAAAACAAATAGAACATGTAATTACTAGGAACACAGTTTGGAACTGTTTTAAACAGTTCTGCTCACTCAGAAGAAAAGAATGTCCCTATTTCCAAAGGCAAGAGTGTGCCCTAACCCCTGATCCCAGTCGAGAGCCTTCACCAGGGTCTGTCAAGCAGGTTCTGGATACTGCAGGTAGAAGAAAACAACAGCCCCCTTCCTCCAGAGACCAGCTTGTCACTTCCTTCCTGTTACCTCCCAGGATCGCCAGGTGAAAGTGGCCAGAGAAAAGAAACCTGTTTGGTATCTTGGGAACAATTTTCTTCACTGCCCGGGAGTCAAAGGAAAAGGAATAGAAACAGAAAGATGATTTTCATGGTGTTAGTGGAAAGAACAGATGGGTTGACTGACTAAGAGACAATGCAGTGCCTCCCTTTACAGAGTCCGGAAACCCCAGAACACCAGGATTTCAAGCTTAGAAGGAAAAGGCCAGACAAGTGTGAGATAAAATCGGCTGAGCAAGAGAGGAGACACTGAAGTCATCCTGACCTGTCTCTAGCCTGTCTGAAGTGAGGAACAAAGAATGAGGCAGAATGTCAGAGCTGGAAAAGACTGCAAATTTGTCTGAATCTACACTCCCTATTTTGGAGATGAGGAAATAGATCTCTAGGGCTAAGACACTCGTGTTGTCACATGCTAGTAAAAATCGTAAGCAAGCCTCCCCACTTCCACACTAGTATCCTCTTGACCTCATTACCATTTTTGAACATATACCTACACTCCATGTGCACTTGACTACGTCAGCTCCCCTATCTTCACTATGGTTGTTTTTGTAGATTTGACAATATTTGGGATCAAACACAGGACAGTGTAAAGATGAAATATCAGGTAAAAGATACTAGCAAATTATATATGCAATTTACTCAACAATATTTTATAAAAACAAATCCAAGTTATTGACCTCATAGAAGACATCTAAGAATGTAGCATACAAATATTTCTGACTTTTTTTTTAACATCTTTATTGGAGTATAATTGCTTTACACTGGTGTGTTAGTTTCCACTGTATAGCAAAGTGAATCAGCTATATATATACATATATCCCCATATCTCCTTGCACTTGCGTCTCCCTCCCACCCTCCCTATCCCATTCCTCTAGGTGGTCACAAAGCACCAAGCTGATCTCCCTGTGCTATACAGCTGCTTCCCACTAGCTATATATTTTATATTTGGTACTATATATATATGCCCATGCCATTCTCTAACTTCGTCCCAGCTTACCCTGCCCCCTCCCTGTGTCCTCAAGTCCATTCTCTATGTCTGTGTCTTTCTTCCTGTCTTGCCCCTACGTTCTTCAGAACGTTTTTTATTTTATTTAGATTCCATATATATGTGTTAGCATATGGTATTTATTTTTCTCTTTCTGACTTACTTCACTCTGTATGACAGACTCTAGGTCCATCCACCTCACTACAAATATCTCAATTTTGTTTCTTTTTATGACTGAGTAATATTCCATTATATATATATGTTCCACATCTTCTTTATCCATTCATCTGTCGATGGACACTTAGATTGCTTCCATGTCCTGGCTATTGTAAATAGAGCTGCAATGAACATTGTGGTACATGACTCTTTTTGAATTATGGTTTTCTCAGGCTATATGCCCAGTAGTGGGATTGCTAGGTCGTATGGTAGTTCTATTTTTCGTTTTTTAAGGAACCTCCATACTGTTCTCCATAGTGGCTGTATCAATATATATTCTCACCAACAGTGCAAGCAGATTCCCTTTTCTCCACACCCTCTCCAGCATTTATTGTTTGTAGATTTTTTGATGATGGCCATTCTGACCAGTGTGAGATGATATCTTATTGTAGTCCTGATTTGCATTTCTCTAATGATTATGATGTTGAGCATCCTTTCATGTGTTTGTTGGCAATCTGTATATCTTCTTTGGAGAAATGTCTATTTAGGTCTTCTGCCCATTTTTTGGATTGGGGTTTTTGTTTTTTTGTTATTGAGCTGCATGTGCTTCTTGTAAATTTTGGAGATGAATCCTTTGTCAGTTGCATCATTTGCAAATATTTTCTCCCATTCTGAGTGTTGTCTTTTGGTCTTGTTTATGGTTTCCTTTGCTGTGCAAAAGCTTTGAAGTTTCCTTAGGTCCCATTTGTTTATTTTTGTTTTAATTTCCATTTCTCTAGGAGGTGGGTCAAAAAGGATCTTGCTGTGATTTATGTCATAGAGTGTTTTGCCTATGTTTTCTCTAAGAGTTTGATAGTGTCTGGCCTTACATTTAGGTCTCTAATCCATTTTGAGTTTATTTTTGTGTATGGTGTTAGGGAGTGTTCTCAAGTCACTCTTCTACATGTAGCTGCCCAGTTTTCCCAGCATCACTTATTGAGGAGGCTGTCTTTTCTCCCTTGTATATTCTTGCCTCCTTTATCAAAGATAAGGTGACCATATGTGCATGGGTTTATCTCTGTGCTTTCTATCCTGTTCCATTGATCTATATTTCTGTTATTGTGCCAGTACCATACTGTCATGATTACTGTAGCTTTGTAGTATAGTCTGAGTCAGGGAGCCTGATTCCCCCAGCTCTGTTTTTCTTTCACAAGATTGCTTTGGCTATTTAGGGCCTTTTGTGTTTCCATACAAATTGTGAAATTTTTTTTTCTAGTTATGTGAAAAATACCATTGGTAGTTTGATAGGGATTGCCTTAAATCTGTAGATTGCTTTGGGTAGTAGAGTCATTTTCACAATGTTGATTCTTCCAATCCAAGAATACAGTATATCTCTCCATCTGTTTCTATCATCTTTAATTTCTTTCGTCAGTGTCTTATAGTTTTCTGCATACAGGTCTTTTGCCTCCTTAGGTAGGTTTATTCCTAGGTAATTTATTCTTTTTGTTGCAGTGGTAAATGGGAGTGTTTCCTTAATTTCACTTTCAGACTTTTCATCATTAGTATATAGGAATGCAAGAGATTTCTGCTCATTAATTTTGTATTCCGCCACTTTACCAAATTCATTGATTAGCTCTAGTAGTTTCCTGGTAGCATCTTTAGTATTCTCTAGGTATAGTATCATGTCATCTGCAAAGAGTGACAGCTTTACTTCTTCTTTTCCGATTTGGATTCCTTTTATTTCTTTTTCTTCTCTGATTGCTGTGGCTGAAACTTCCAAGCCTATGTTGATTAATAGTGGTGAGAGTGAACAATCTTGTCTTGTTCCTGATCTTGGTGGAAATGGTTTCAGTTTTTCACCATTGAGGATGATGTTGCTGTGGGTTTGTCATATATGGCCTTTATTTTGTTGAGGTGCCTACTTTCTGTTGAGGTAGGTTCGCTCTGTGCCTACATTTTTGTGACAAAAAATTTGTCAGAATATTTTTCTGCATCTATTGAGATGACAGTATGCTTTTTCTCCTTCAGTTGGTTAATATGGTGTATCATATTGACTGATTTCCATACATTGAAGAATCCTTGCATTCCTGGGATAAACCCCACTTGATCATCGTGTATGATCCTTTTAATGTGCTGTTTGATTCTGTTTGCTAGTATTTTGTTGAGGATTTTTGCATCTACATTCATCAGTTTTATTGGCCTGTAGTTTTCTTTTTTTGTGACATCTTTGTCTGATTTTGGTATCAGGGTTATGGTGGCCTCGTAGAATGTGTTTGGGAATGTTCCTCCCTCTGCTATATTTTGGAAGAGTTTGAGAAGGATAGGTGTTAGCTCTTCTCTAAATGTTTGATAGAAATCATCTGTGAAGACATCTGGTCCTGGGTTTTTGTTTCTTGCAATATATTTAATCACAGTTTCCATTTCAGTGCTTGTGATTTTTCTGTTTATAGTTTCTATTTCTTCCTGGTTCCTCCTTGGAAGGTTGTGATTTTCTAAGAATTTGTCCATTTATTCCAGGTTGTCCATTTTATTGGCATAGAGTTGTTTGTAGTAATCTCTCATGATCCTTTGTATTTCTGCAGTGTCAGTTGTTACTTCTCCTTTTTCATTCATAATTCTCTTGCTTTGAGTCTTCTCCCTTTTTTTCTTGATGAGTCTGGTTAATGGTTTATCAACTTTGTTTATCTTTTCAAAGAACCAGCTTTTAGTTTTATTGATTTTGCTATTGTTTTCTTCATTTCTTTTTCATTTGTTCCTGATCTGATCTTTATGATTTCTTTCCGTCTGCTAACTTTGGGATTTTTGTTGTCCTTCTTCTTCTTTCTTTAATTGCTTTAGGTGTAAGGTTACGTTGTCTATTTGAGATGTTTCTTGTTTCTTGAGGTAGAATTGTATTGCTATAAATTTCACTCTTAAAACTACTTTTGCTGCATCCCATAGGTCTTGAATCATCATGTTTTCATTGTCATTTGTTTCTAGGTATTTTTTGATTTCCTCTTTGATTTCTTCAGTTATCTCTTGGTTATTTAGTAGTGTATTGTTTAGCCCCCATGTGTTTGTATTTTTTACAGATTTTTTCCTGTAATTGATATCTAGTCTCATAGTACTGTGTTCGGAAAAGATACTTGATATGATTTCAAGTTTCTTAAATTTACCAAGGCTTGGTTTATGACCCAAGATATGATCTTTCCTGGAGAATGTTCCATAAGGACTTGAGAAGAAAGTATATTCTGTTGTTTTTGGATGGCATGTCCTACAAATATCAATAAAGTCCATCTCGTTTAATGTGTCATTTAAAGCTTGTGTTTCCTTATTTATTTTCATTTTGGATGATCTGTCCATTGGTGAAAGTCAGGTGTTGAAGTCCCCTACTATGATTGTGTTACTGTCAATTTCCACTTTTAAGGCTGTTAGTATTTACCTTATGTATTGTGGTGCTCCTATGTTGGGTGCATAAATATTTACAATGGTTATATCTTCTTTTTGGTTTGATCCCTTGATCATCATGTAGTGTCCTTCTTTGTCTCTTGTAATAGTCTTTATTTTAAAGTCTATTTTTTCTGGTATGAGTATTGCTACTCCAGCTTTCTTTTGATTTCCATTTGCATGGAATATCTTTTCATCCCCTCACTTTCAGTCTGTAAGTGTCCCTAGGTCTGAAGTGGGTCTCCTATAGACAGCATATATATGGGTCTTGTTTTTGTATCCATTCAGCTAGTCTATGTCTTTTGGTGGGAGCATTTAATCCATTTACATTTAAGGTAGTTATCGATATGTATGTTCCTGTTATCATTTTCTTAATTGTTTTGAGTTTGTTATTATAGATCTTTTCCTTCTCTTGTTTTTCCGGCCTAAAGAAATTCCTTTAGCATATGTTTTAAAGTTGGGTTGGTCATGCTGAATTCTCTTAGCTTTTGCTTGTATCTAAAAGTTTTAATTTCTCCATCGAATCTGAATGAGATCTTTGCTGGGTAGAATAATCTTGGTTGTAGGTTTTTCCCTTTCATCACTTTAAATATGTCCTGCCACTTCCTGCTGCCTTGCAGAGTTTATGCTGAAAGATCAGCTGTTAACCTTATGGGGATTCCCTTGTATGTTATTTGTTGTTTTTCCCTTGCTGCTTTTAATATTTTTTCTTTGTATTTAATTTTTGATAGTTTGATTAATATGTGTCTCAGTGTGTTTCTCCATGGAATTTTCCTGTATGGGACTCTCTAGTCTTCCTGGACTTGATTTACTATTTTCTTTCTCATATTAGGGAAGTTTTCATCTATAACCTCTTCAAATATTTTCCCTGTCCCTTTTCTTTTCTCTTCTTCTTCTGGGACCCCTATAGTTCGTATGTTGGTGTGTTTAATTTGTCCCAGAGGTCTCTGAGACTGTCCTCAATTCTTTTCATTCTTTTTTTTTTATTCTGCTCTGCAGTAGTTGTTTCCACTATTTTATCTTCCAGGTCACTTAGCCATTCTTCTTCCACAGTTATTCTCCTATTGATTCCTTCTAGAGAATTTTTAATTTCATTTATTGTGTTGTTCATCATTGTTTGTTTTCTCTTTAGTTCTTCTATGTCCTTGTTAAACGTTTGTTGTATTTTCTCCATTCTGTTTCCAAGATTATGGATCATCTTTACCATCATTCCTCTGAATTCTTTTTCAGGTAGACTGCCTATTTCCTCTTCATATGTTTCGTCTGGTGGATTTTTACATTACTCCTTCATCTGCTGTGTATTTATGTCTTCTCATTTTGCTTAACTTACTGTGTTTGGGGTCTCCTTTTCACAGGCTGCAGGTTCATAGTTCCCATTGCTTTTGGTGTCTTCTTCTGGTGGGTAAGGTTGGTTCAGTGGGTTGTGTAGGCTTCCTGGTGGAGGGGACTGGTTCCTGTGTTCTGGTGGATGAGGCTGGATCTTGTCTTTCTGGTGGGCAGGACCATGTCCGCTGGTGTGTTTTGGGGTGTCTGTGAACTTATTATGGTTTTAGGCTGCCTCTGTGCTAATGGGTGGGGTTGTGTTCCTGTCTTGCTAATTATTTGACATTACATTGGTTGTCCAGCAGTGTAGATCGCTGGTCGTTGAGTGGAGCTGGGTCTTAGTGTTGAGATGGAGATCTCTGGGAGAGCTTTCACTGTTTGATATTACATGGGGCTGGGAGGTCTCTGGTGGACCAGTGTCCTGAACTTGGCTCTCCCACCTCAGAGGCTCAGGGCTGACACCCGGCCAGAGCACTATGACCCTGTCAGCCACACAGCTCAGAATAAAAGGGAGATAAGAAAGAAAGAAAGAAAGAAAAAATAATAAAATAAAGTTATTAAAATAAAAATATTATTAAAAATTAAAACATAATTTTAAAAAAAGAAAGAAAGAGAGCAACCAAACCAAAAAACAAATGCACCAATGATAACAAGGACTAAAATCTATCCAAAAAAAACAAAAAAAAAAAACCAGACAGACAGAACCCTAGGGCAAATGGCAAAAGCAAAGCCATACAGACAAAATCACAGAAAGAAGCATACATATACACACTCACCAAAAGAGAAAAAAAAAAGAAAAAAAAATATATATATAAAGGAAGAGAGCAACCAAATCAATAAAGAAATCTATCAGTGATAATAAGCTCTAAATACTAAACTAAGATAAACATAAAACCAGAAACAAATTAGATGCAGAAAGCAAACCCCAAGTCTACAGTTGCTCCCAAAGTCCTCCACCTCAATTTTGGGATGATTTGTTGTCTATTCAGGTATTCCAGAGATGCAGGGTATATCAAGTTGACTGTGGAGATTTAATCCACTGCTCCTGGGGCTTCTGGGAGAAGTCTCCCTTTCTCTTCTTTGTTCGCTGAGCTCCTGGGGTTCAGATTTGGATTTGGTAGTGCCTCTGTGTGTTGGTCACCTGAGTGTGTCTTTTGGGAAGTCTGAGGTCTTCTTCCAGAATTCAGTAGGTGTTCTGTAGGAGTTGTTCCACATGTAGATGTAGTTTTGATGTATTTGTGGGGAGGAAGGTGATCTCCACATCTTACTCCTCCACCATCTTGAAGGCACCTCCTCTGACTCTTTTTTATGAGCTAGTCTTCACATTAGTGCACTAGTGGCCTTCAGTACATGGTGTTGGTGCTGAAAACCAATTAAAAATATTTCTTAAAATGAAAAATTGTAATGTGAACCCCACAAGACGAATGCAGCCATATGGAATTTATTGTTTAGTGGAGCAACTGATATGCTTGCAATATCTACAACATTGTGAGAATATAATTATGACTGGGTTAAGTGTAGACAATCCAAATTGAGCCAGACCTTCAATGCACAGTCATGTAATCTTTCTTTAATAAGACTCATGAGATTATCCCCAGACTGCTTTCTTTCTCCAAAATCATTCAGCTCTCTAAACAAGAAAATTTAAATATTGGCTTCCTAAATTTTCAGCTGCCTTATTATTACTTTCTAATGCCATTTCAATCCCCTTCAAGGCATCCAAAAATGATCAGCTTAACTAACAACTAAATGTGTTCGACAAATTTGTTCATTGTCAAAATTCCTCCAAAATCTTTCAGAAAGGAGTGAAAAAAGGGTCACAAATCTTCTTAAATACTTTTTTTAAAATCAGTCAACTTATTTTCTTTGAGTTCTGAAGAAGTGGCCAATTTACCTTGGGGTCTTAATTAACCTATGACAACTTTTTTATTATGCATCTTGTTCTTCTATTGCTTTCTAAGGTATAGAAATAGAAACTAGCATCTTTGTTGTGACCCCCAAAAGACACAGAAAACCTATCATTTCAAAAGAAGCCAGAATACTTTATGAAACTGTAGCAAAGGTGCTCATAGCACTCTTTTCAGTAGCAAAATCAAGTGTTATATATAGTCTCAGGCAATGGACGGTGGTTTCCAAGAAAAGTTCAAAGAGGTTGAAATAAATGTTTCTCACCAATATTGGTGAGAAATTCTCACCACTCTCCTTCTCATGCCTTCTCTACAATAACATGGGAACTCAACTGGCTAAACTATAAAGCCTTTTACTGACTTATAAGACACTATTAAAATCTCCCACGCAGACTTCCCTAGATGTAGAAGGGCATTTAGAATAAGGATTATCAGCTAGCGTCACAGATACTTTTAATAATTGTTATTCTGAAGTCTGGGGCAATAAAGATTAGGCCAAGTAAGAAAGTAACATGGGCACTGTTATTTATGATCATCCGAGTAATATCAGGAAGTTAATATGCTTCTCAGTGTCTCTTAATCAATGGCTGGGCACTGCATTATGGTGACAGCCCCAGTTCCCTTGTTGTAGCTATGAGATATGACTTATGCTCCACAGTTGCTCTGTGCAATCAAGCTACAGGACTTTGCCTGAGACTGCACCCTTGCTGGGTTTCTTCCCCTTCCTGGCCCTGACTCTCCCACTCCCTTCCCAGTTTCCCTGGAAGACTTCCTAAATAAATTACTTATATACTAATTTTCAACTCAGGGTTTGCTTCTGAGAAAGCAATCCAAGATGTTTGCTCACATTTTAAGAATTGGTAGATTTCACATAAACCAGTTCTAGCTTTTCTTGAAATGTGGAAAGATCTGGCAACATGGAGCCAGGATCCTCATGTGCTAACAGTCAGTGTGATTGCTCCAGTTCACCACTGCCTTCACCCGCTGATCCCACTCATTTCAGTCACCTGCCTGTCCTATTGGCATTTGGGTTTGCTACTTATTCACTGGACCATAAGCTCTATGTAAAAGACAGAATGATGACCCCCAAGATATCCACGTCCTAATCCCCAGAACCTGTGACTATATTAATTTACAAGGCAAAAGAGACTTAGCAAATGTCATTAAGGGTACAGACCTTGAGTTGGGGAGAGTACTTTGGATTTTCCAGGTGACCCCAGTCTAATCACACAAATTCTTAAAAGTGGGTAACCGTTCACAGTTGTAGTCATTAGAAAAAGGTGATGAAGGGCAAAGAGACAGAGAGATACCACATTGCTGGCTTTGAAGATAGAGGAAGGGGGCCACGAGCCCAGCCTTTGGACCTTGGAAAAGGCAGGAGAAGGGATTCTGCTCTAAGGATTGCAGATATAAATACAGCCTTTCCAACACCTTGATTTTAGCCCAGTGAGATCCATTTTGGACTTCTGACCTATAGAACTGTAAAATACTAAATTTGTGTTGTTTTAAGCTGCAAGATTGTGGTAATTTGTTAGAGCAGTTATAGAAAACTGTTACACTCCATAAGGACAGAGATTATGTCTGTCTTGGTTATCATCATATCCCCATCGTCTGCCATAGTGCGTGACACATAAAAAGCATTAAATAAATGTTTGTTGAATTAATACATGACTAAAACTCCTCTAAGTTTTAATGAGTAAACCTTTAGTGAATAAGTTCCCATTTGCTCTTAGCATTTACAGTGAATGTAGAAATTTATATTCCAACTCAGTATCTTTTAACACTGAAAAGAAATTATAATCTTTTTCGCTGACCTTCTCTAATCAGTACAGGCTCTTGGTTTTTTTCACTCTTTGTACTTTTTCAAATTCTGTGTTGGGTTAAATGATCAGAACAGGCTACAGTATTCCAAAGACTAAAAAAATGTAGAAGTCTCTTCCCAATAGAATAGATAACAGAATTGTTTCAGGATGAATCCGTAGGGCCCAGGGGTATAGAGGAGCACGGGGGCGGTAGGGTGACTTGACATGGCTAATCTGGAGTAAAGGCACATATCTGAGATAGATAGAGAGGCTGCCAACATTTTTCATGTCCACAACTTCTCTTTAATTTTTCTGTAGAGAGTGATATAGGAAGTGGATATCTACTAATGAAGTGAGTAGGGGAAAAAAAGATTACTCTGACTTGTAGCATAGAGAATTATCTCCTCTTACTATATTTCACATTCAGTTGTAACCTTCCCTGGGGTAGAACTTTATAAACTGAAACTTTTAGCACAATGTCTTGTGCATAGTTTATAAATTGCTGAATTTCATTTTCTGCACATTGACGTATCAAAATAATCTCCCAGGGATAGCATTATTTTATAAGGACTGGAAAGACCATGTCTGACAAAAATCTTGCTAACATGAACAAAAGGTGTTAAAATAGTACTTTGAAGTAAAACCACGTTGCATTTTGGACAATGGCATTGTAGGAGACAAACACAAGCATAGGAATATTCAGAAAAAAAAACCCTGGGGGAAATATTGGGAATGACATGGTTTCAGATGTCCAGATGCCAATGCTAAGAGACTAAGAATGAACTCAAAATCTTTTAATCTTTTACCCTTTTAAGAGGGTACCACAGAGTGCCCAACCAGACCAAGGATATGAATAAATATTGGTTTTGAATCTGTTGAATGAACAATAGAAGCACTGATCAGGATAAGGTGAATGAAATAATCTTTGATTATGTGATGACCTCTCTTTTTTTCTCCACCACGTAGCCCTTTATCATAAAATTAATGACCCTGGAATCACAGAATTAATGTGAGGTAACTGCAAACTGAGATGTAAATTTGCATCAACAGACCATCAGGCTGGTTTTGAAACTTTGAGAAATACAGCCACCTGTTGGACTTATTCTAGTATCGCACTTCTATTTGCCATTTGTTTTTGAATGTTCTCTGCGAAAAAAGCTGGGTGTTTTTCTTTCATGAACAAAACTTAAAGAATAGATAAAAGCCTGGTTGCCACTGTTAGGGGAAACAAACACAATAAAAGGCAGTAGACTCCCTTATTTGGTCTGTTGAAAAAAATGGATCTATATATTAATAATGTGTTTTCTCTAGATATAGTCTAAGGAAGCTAAAAAGGGACATCCATAAAGAAAAATGGTGAATAAATAAATTTTTTAATCCCTTCCCTCACAAAAAAAGAAAAAGTAAAACTTTGTAATTTGTTCACTCCACTCCAGCACCGGCCTCTTGAGCAGGGGTTGGCAAACTTGTTTTGTAAAGTTTTTCAAAGAGTAAATAGTTACATTTTTGAAGGCCATAATGTTTCTATTGCAACTACTCAACTCTGGTGCTGTCATACAAACGAAACCATGCATAATGTGTAAACAGTGTGCATGGCTGTGTGCCCATAACTTTATGTACCAAAACAGTTTGTGGGCCAGGTTTGGTCCACGAACTAAGTTTTCCGATACCTACCCTAGAACATGGCAGGGAAGCACCCACTTCAAGGCCTTTGCCCTTGCTGTTCCCTCTGCCAGGAGCACACTCTTCCTCCAAAGATCCACACAGCTTACTCGTGCATTTTCACAAGTCTTTGTTCAAGTATCATCTTTTCAATGAGACCCCCTACCCTAACTACATTTAAAAGTTCACCTCTCTCTTTCTCCTGCTTTATCCTTTTCCATAGCACTTAGCACATTCTAATATATTATATGTATTATGTTCATTGTTTACAATCTATCTCTTCCCACCAGAATGTAAGCTTCATTATGAGATTTGTGTTTGATTTGCTTATTAAATATCCCAAGCCCTTAGAACAGTGCTTTGCATATAGTAGATGCTCAGTAAATATTGGTTGAATGAAAGGATGACTTTTTAGCATTTGCTCAAAAAAAAAAAAAACCTAGTTTTGTTTAAGAAAGTGACTCCCAAAGGGAGTAAATTTAGTTCAACCCAAAAACAAGCAAGCCTTGCACATAATTTCAAAAAATTTTCTAAAGGTCTGCTTTTCTCACACATGAAAGTGGCAGAAACACTATTTTTAAAGTCAGTGAAAATATCAATGAATATATAGCCCAGTATAGTTCCCAAAGCTATATATCATTTTACTTAAGCCTGAAAGTATCCTTACTACATACACCGTCTTATCCTTACCTTACAGATGAGGAAACTGATTCTCAGAGAAGTCAATAACTTGCTCACTGTCACAAGGTAGTATGGGACTGGGCCAGAATACAGGTATCTTGATTTCAAAGCCAAGTTTCTTTCCCCAACAGTGCTGCTGTCGGCCAACCTCGCCTCATTCTCAGCCTGCAGAGAACTCCTTTCTCCATAGCTGAATTAGCCTCAGCATGCCACAATCCCTAGGACAAACTTGATTTTAAGTAAAAAGGATTTAATGAGCTTTCACTCAAACCTTGTAGAACACAGAACCATTCACTTGAATTAAAGAAGGTGCTAGATTATCCTCCCCCATTCTGATAACCTGGCTTTGTTTTGATTCAACAAACTGATCCCCACCTCTAATCTATTTGGTGCTTAGTACCTGGTACACTCTTGTACACTCAGTTCCTCATCCTTGGCTGGAGACATTACTAGCTCATAACAGCCCCCCTCCCAAGATATAGACTCCTGCTCACTGCCTGAGCCTCTGCTCCCTGCTAACAGATTTCCTAGGTTCTCTTTCCCTCTCTGGATTTTCAAATATCACCCACTTCTCTAACCCACTTCTAAAGAGAAGAACCAATCTCAATTCTTTGGAGAACCTCTCCCTCAGCCATAAGTATCAACTCTTTCCCTGTATCTCTTCTATATACTGTCTGTAGCCATAACCTCTAGATATCATGTTCTCCTTTTATGCAAGTTCAGGTGTCCCCAAAATGCCTGCCCCAAAATAGGATTCAGTGTATAATGCATAAAAACCATCCTCTGCTTTCTATTGGAGCGTTTTAGCTAAAATGTCACTGGTTAGAAGGTCTTTTGTGAGGTAAGACCCCCAAGTAGGAATAAAGCTGAGCATGGTTCTTGCTACACTATCTCCTGACTTATTACTAAAGAAGAGAAGGTTGAACAGAGATTGATAGCAATGACAACAGAGTGAAAGAGGAAAACTGAGCTGTAACACAGAGGGAGAAATAATGAGGCTGGATGAAAAATTGAAGACAGCAGTAAAAGGTCACAGAAAAACAGAATAGGTCTACAAAATCTCCAGCCTCTGTGATTAGAGGAATGGTGATGCCACTGATGTCAGAAAGGAGTAATTGGAAAAGGGAGTAAATGTGGACATGAAGATAAATTCACTTGACAAATGTAGATCACCATAGAGGCAATGAAATGTAAATTAGAGTCTTCTAAAGTACAGTGTTATAGAATTTTTTAATTTTTTGTATTTTAATTTTATTGAAGTATATTTGATTTACAATGTTGCGTTAGTTTCAGGTGTACAGCAAACTGATTCAGTTATACAGATACATATATTCATTTTTAGATTCATTTTTTAGATTCTTTTCTCATATGGGTTATCACAGAATACTGAGTAGAGTTCCCTGTGCTATACAGTAGGTCCTTGTTGGTCATCTATCTTATATATAGTAGTGTGTGTATGTTCATCCCAAGCTCCTGATTTATCTCTCCCCCATGCTACGTTTCCACTTTGGTAACCATAAGTTTGTTTTCAATATCTGTTAAGTCTGTTTCTGTTTTTTAAATAAATTCATTTGTATCTTTTTTTTAATTCCACATATGGGTGATATCATACGATATTTGTCTTTGTCTGACTTACTCCACTTAGTATGTTAATCTCTAGGCCCATCCATGTTACTGCAAATGGCATTAATTTGTTCTTTTTCATGGCTGAGTAATATTCCATTTTGTGTGTGTGTGTGTGTGTGTGTGTGTGTGTGTGTGTGTGTGTGTATACCACATCTTCTTTATCCATTCATCTGTTGATGGACATTTAGGTTGCTTCCATGCCTTAGCTATTGTAAATAGTGCTGCAATGAATTGAGGTGCATGTATCTTTTCAAATTATGGTTTTCTCCAGATGTATGTCCAGGAGTGGAATTGCTGGATCATATAGTAGTTCTATTCTTAGTTTTTTAAGGAACCTCCATACTGTTCTCCATAGTGGTTGTACCAATTTACATTCTGATAGAATTTTTTAAATTGCTTTCACACTTATTTAGTGCCACACAAAGCCACCTGAGGTGGTTACATGCAATATATTCATCCCCTATTTGACAGATGAAACTGAGGCCCAAAGAGGAAAATAGCTTAGCTACGATCCCACAGACCTGGAGCAAGAACTTAGTTCTCAGAACTCCTTGTCCAGTAAGCTTTCCACTCCATCATTTGGCCTTCCAGGCCAACTATAACAATTGATAACTTTATCTGAATGTAATTCAGATAAAGTCATTCCAGTCGATAAAATACAGACAGAACTTGGCCAAGTGACTTCTTAGGTCAGAACCAGTTTATAATAAAAGTTACAGGTCATAAAATTAAAGTTTAAAGACCACGATATTTTATTTGATGAAAGAGAGAATAAAATAGACATGGAAAAAAATATTAAGCATCAGTATTACAGGACAGTTGGGTCAATCTGTCTTTCTCCAAGCATCCACAGATTCCCATTAACTTTATTAAACTCCATGATCAAGGGGCCAACATCTGTACTTTCCCATCACAAATAACCAAAACATTCATTTTTTCCATGATTATTTCATTTCAAATGTCAATGACATGCATGATTGTCTTTAAAATGACCCCGTTAGTTACATCTTTAAGCCAATATTTGCTGGTACTTTTATTTAATTTCCAAAGCAATGAAAACATTTTGCCTTCTGAAGCATTTCTTAAAAAGATAGTGATATTTTAGCAGAAACTAACACACCATCGTAAAGCAATTATACCCCAATAAAGATGTTAAAAAATATATATAATGATATTTTAGAAATAAATCAATACTTTTTTCTTACATAAAAGTTTTCACCTGAGAAGTGCAGCATGTCTTGGTTTTAAGTTTTTTTATTGCACTGACCTCTGCTTTTTTTTGGCCAATGGGAAATGCTGTTCTCACTTTACCAAAAGAGGAACCAAAGTCCAGGACTTGTCTAATGAAAAAATGAATTAATGACAGTTCTTGGAAAAGGAATCAGTACATTTGATTTTCAAGGTTTAAACAAATTTTTCATGCCAGGATATAATCCCTGTCCAACATGAAAGGTAGTTTTCCTACCCCAGGGCCAAAGACCGTGGAGAAGTTGGCATTCTTATGCTATTTATTAGTAAGTCCTTCTGTTTCATTATATGATCCTAAACCTTTATAGCTAAAAAGAAAAAGAAGAAGAAAGAAAAAGAAAAGAGGTTTCAAGGTTCTTAAGGTAATGAATAAACCCCCATGGCTCGGGGGAAAATTCACAAAAATTATTTTCTAACCACTGATAAGCAGATGGTCACTGACCAAAATTTTCTGTTTTTACCAAAGAACTTCCTGCTGATTAGGAGAATATCACCACAGATAGAAACAGGAGGGAGGACTAGCCTGGGGAGAAAGACAATGAATCTTGAGTTAAAAAGGGTCTCTCCTGGGGCAGAGTCAAGATGACAGACTAGGAGGACGTGGAATTCATGTCTCTGCACAACAAGGGCACCTACCAGGCACTGGTGGGGGACCGTGGACACCTAAGGGGATGGGAGGAACCCCCAGCAACTGGGCCGGAGGTTGTGCCTGAGCTCCTGTGGTGGGAGCTCCAAGTCCAAACCTCTGGGCTAACAGAGAACCTCAGGCCCCAAGGAATATTAATCACAGTGAAGCCTCCCATAGGTCCTCGTCTCAGCACCAAGACCTGGCTCTATCCAACTGTCTGCAAAATCCAGTGCTGGACATCTCAGGCCAAAGAACCAGTAAGACAGGAATATAGACCCACCCATCAAAAAAAAAAAAAAATGAAATGGCAAAAAAAATGTTACAGTCGAAGGAGCAAGGTAAAAACCTACAAGACCAAATAAATGAGGTGAAATAGGCAATCTACCTGGAAAAGAATTCAGAGTAATGACAGTAAAGATGATCCAAAATCTCAGAAACAGAATGGAGAAAATACAAGAAACATTCCACAAGGATCTAGAATAACTAAAGAGCAAACAAACAGTGATGAACAACATAATAACTGAAATTAAAAATACTCTAGAAGGAATCAATACCAGAATAACTGAGACAAAAGAACAGATAAGAGAGCTGGAAAATAAAATGGTGGGAATAATTCCCTTGTAGCAGAATAAAGAAAACAGAATGAAATGAATTGAGGATAGTCTCAGAGACTTCTGGGACAACATTAAATGCACCAACATTCGAATTATAGGGGACCCAGAAGAAGAAGAGAAAAAGAAACAGTCTGAGAAAATATTTGAAGAGATTATAGTCGAAAATTTCCCTAATGTGGGAAAGGAAATAGTCAAGTCCAGGAAGCACAGAGAGTCCCATACGGGATAAACCCAAAGAGAAATATATTGAGACACATATTATTCAAACTATCAAAAATTAAATACAAAGAAAAAGATATTAAAAGCAGCAAGGGAAAAACAACAAATAACACATAAGGGAATGCCCATAAGATTAACAGCTGATCTTTCAGCAGAAACTCTGCAAGCCAGAAGGGAGTGGCAGGACATATTTAAAGTGATGAAGGGAAAAACCTCCAACCAAGATTACTCTACCCAGCAAGGATCTCATTCAGATTCAATGGAGAAATCAGAAGCTTTACAGACAAGTAAAAGCTACGAGAATTCAGCACCACCAAACCAGTTTTAAAACAAATGCTAAAGGGACTTCTCTAAGTGAGAAACACAGAAACAAACCCAAATCAATTAAGAAAATGGTAATAGGAGCATACGTATTGATAATCACCTTGAATGTAAATGGATTAAATGCTCAACCAAAAGGCACAGACTGGCTGAATGAATACAAAAAACAAGACCCTTATATATGGTGTCTACAGGAGACCCACTTCAGACACAGGGACACATACAGACTGAGGGTGAGGGTATGGAAAAAGATATTCCATGAAAATACAAACACAAGAAAGCTGGATTAGCAATACTCATATCACACAAAATAGATCTTAAAATAAAGACTGTTACAAGAGATAAGGAAGAACACTACATAGTGATCAAGGGATTGATCCAAGAAGAAAACATAACAATTGTAAATATTTATGCACCCAACAAGGAGCACCTCAATACATAAGGCAAATGCTAACAGCCATAAAAGGAGAAATCGACAGTAACACAATAATAGTGGGGTATTTTAACACCCCACTTACACCAATAGACAGATCTTCCAGACAGAAAATAAATAAGAAAGCACAAGCTTTAAAGGACACAATAGACCAGATAGGCTTAATTGATATTTTTAGGACATTCTACCCGAAAGCAGAAGAATACACTTTCTTCTCAAGTGCACACAGGACATTCTCCAGAATAGATCACATTTTGGGTCACAAATAAAACCTTGAAAAATTTAAGAAAATTGAAATCATATCAAGCATCTTTTCCAAGCAACAGGTTATGAGATTTAGAAATCAATTACAAGAAAAAAACAGTAAAAACCACAAATACATGGAGGCTAAACAGTGCGCTGCTAAATAACCAAGAGATCACTGAATAAATCAAAGAGGAAATCAAAAAATACCTACAAACAAATGGCAATCAAAACACGATGATCCAAAACCTGTGGGACACAGCAAAGGCAGTTCTAAGAGGGAAATTCATAGCAATTCAAGCTCACCTCAAGAAACAAGAAAAATCTCAAATAAACAATCTAACCTAACACCTAAAGCAACTAGAAAAAGAGGAACAAAGAAAACCCAAAATTAGTAGAAGGAAAGAAAACATAAAGATCAGAGCAGAAATAAATGAAATAGAAACAAAGAAAACAATAGCAAAGATCAATAAAATTGAAAGCTGGTTCTTTGAGAAGATAAACAATATTAATAAACTTTTAGCTAGACTCATCAAGAAAAAAGGGAGAGGATGCAAATCAATAAAATTAGATAAGAAAAGGATAGACTACAACTAACACCACAGAAATACAAAGGATCATAAGAGATTACTACAAGCAACTATATGCCAAAAAATGAACAACCTTAAAGAAATGGACAAATTCTTGGAAAAGTAGACCCTTCCAAGATTGAACCAGGAAGAATTAGAACACAAAAATGGGCCAATCACAGGTAATGAAATTGAAACTGTAATTAAAAATCTTCCAACAAACAAAAGTCCAGGACCAGATGGCTTCACAGGTGAATTTTATCAAACAATACAAAAGAGTTAACACCTATCCTTCTCAAAAAAATTGCAGAGGGAGGAACACTCCCAAACTCGTCTATGAGGCTACCATCACCCTGATAACAAAACCAGACAAGGACATCAGAAAAAAGAAAATTATGGACGAATATCACTGATGAACATAGAAGCAAAAATCCTCAACCAAATACCAGCAAACAGAATCCAACAACACATTAAGAAGATCACACACCATGATCAAGTGGGATTTGTCCCAGGGATGCAAGGATTCTTCAATATACACAAATCAATCAATGTGATACACCATATTAACAAATTAAAGAATAAAAACCATATGATCATCTCAACAGATGCAGAAAAAGATTTGACAAAATTCAACATGCATTTATGATAAAAACTCTCCAGAAAGTGGGCATTAGAGGGAAACTACCTCAACATAATAAAAACCATATATGACAAACACACAGCAAACATCATTCTCAGTGGTGAAAAACTGAAAGCATTTCCTTTATGGTCAGGAAAAAGACAAGAATGTCCACTCTCGCCACTATTAGTCAACATAGTACTGGAAGTGCTAGCCACAGCAATCAGAGAAGAAAAAGATATAAAAACAATACAAATTGGAAAAGAAGGAGTAAAACTGTCACTGTTTGCCAATGACATGATACTATACATAGAGAATCCTACAGATGCCATCAGAAAACTCCTAGAACTAATCAATGAATTTGGTAAGGTTGTAGAATACAAAATTAATGTACAGAAATCCCTTGCATTCCTATACAGTAACAAAGAAAGATCCAAAGAGAAATTAAGGAAACAATTCCATTTACCATAGCAACAAAAAGAGTAAAATACTTAGGAAAACCTACTTAAGGAGACAAAACACCTGTACACAGAAAACTATAAAATACTGATGAAAAACATCAAAGATAACATAAACAGATGGAGAGATATGCCATGCTCCTGGATTGGAAGAATCAATATTGTGAAAATGACTCTACTACCCAAAGCAATCTACAGATTCAATGAAATCCCTATTAAACTACCACTGGCATCTTTCACAGAACTAGAACACAAAATTTCACAATTTGTATGCAAACACAAAAGACCCCGAATAGCCAAAGCAATCTTGAGAAAGAAAAATCGGGTTGGAGGAATCAGGGTCCCGGACTTCAGACTATACTACAAAGCTACAGTAATCAAGACATTATGTTACTGGCACAAAAACAGAAATATAGATAAATGGAAGAAGATAGAAAGCACAGAGATAAACTCACACACATATGGTCACCTTATTTTTGATAAAGGAAGCAAGAATATACAATGGAGAAAAGACAGCCTCCTCAATAAGTGGTGCTGGGAAAACTGGACAGCTACATGTAAAAGAATGAAATTAGAACACTCCCTAACACCATACACAAAAATAAACTCAAAATGGATTAAAGACCTAAATGTAAGGCCGGACACTACCAAACTCTTAGAGGAAAACATAGGAAGAGCACTCTTTGACATAAATCACAGCAAGATCTTTTTTGATCCACCTCCTAGAGTAATGGAAATAAAAACAAAAATACACAAATGGGACCTAATGAAACTTAAAACCTTTTGTAAAGCAAAGGAAACTACAAACATGATGAAAAGACAATCCTCAGAATGGGAGAAAATCTTTTCAAACAAATCAACTGAAAAAGGATTAATCTCCAAAATATATAAACAGCTCACGCAGTTCAATGTTAAAAAAAACAAAAAACCCAATCGAAAAATGGGCAGAAGACCTAAATAGACATTTCTCCAAAGAAGACATACAGATGGTCAAGAAGCACTTAAAAAGCTGCTCAACATCACTAATTATTAGAGAAGTGCAAATCAAAACTACAATGAGGTATCACCTCATACCAGTTAGAATGGGCATCATGAGAAAATCTACAAACAACAAATGCTGGAGAGGGTGTGGAGAAAAGGGAACCCTCTTGCGCTCTTGGTGGGAATGTAAATTGATACAGCCACTATGGAGAAAAACATGGAGGTTCCTTACAAAACTAAAAATAGAATTACAATTATGACCCAGCAATCCCACTACTGAGCATATACCCAGAGAAAACCATAATTCAAAAAGACACATGCACCCCAGTGTTCATTGGAGCCAGGTCATGGAAGCAACCTAAGTGCCTATCAACAGATGAAATGATAAAGAAGATGTGCTACATGTATACAATGGAATATTACTGGGCCATAAAAAGAAATGAAATTGAATTAATTGTAGTCAGCTGGATGGACCTACAGACTGTTATACAGAGTGAAGTAAGTCAGAAAAACAATTATCGTATATTAATGCATATATGTGGAACCTACAAAAATGGTACAGATGATCCAGTTTGCAGGGCAGAAATAGAGACACAGATGTAGAGAACAAACGTATGGATACCAAGGCGGGAAAGTGGTGGGGAGTGTTGGTGGTGGTGTGATGAATTGGGAGATTGGGATTGACATATATACACTAATATATATAAAATGGATAACTAATAAGAACCTGTGTATAAAAAAATATCTAAAATTCTAAAATTCAAAAAAGAAAAAAAGGGAGAAGACTCAAATCAATCGAATTAGAAATAGAAAAGGAGAAGTAACAACTGACGCTGCAGAGGATCATGAGATCATGAGAGATGAGTACAAGCAACTGTATGCCAATAAAATGGACAACCTGGAAGAAATGGACAAATTCTTAGAAATGCACAACATTCCAAGACTGAACCAGGAAGAAACAGAAAATATAAACAGACCAATCACAAGCACTGAAATTGAAACTGTGATTAAAAATCTTCCAACAAACAAAAGCCCAGGACCAGATGGCTTCACAGGCAAATTCTATCAAACATTTAGAGAAGAGCTAACACCTATCCTTCTCAAACTCTTCCAAAATATAACAAGGGAGGAACACTCCCAAACTCATTCTACGAGGCCACCATCACCCTGATCTTAAAACCAGACAAAGATGTCACAAAGAAAGAAAACTACAGGCCAATATCAGTGATGAACATAGATGCAAAAATCCTCAACAAAATACTAGCAAACAGAATCCAACAACAGATTAAAAGGATCATACACCATGATCAAGTGGGGTTTATTCCAGGAATGCAAGGATTCTTCAATATACGCAAATCAATCAATGTGATACACCATATTAACAAATTGAAGGAGAAAAACCATATGATCATCTCAGTAGATGCAGAAAAAGATTTCAACAAAATTCAACACTGATTTATGATAAAAACCCTCCAGAAAGTAGGCAGAGAGGGAGCTTACCTCAACATAATAAAGGCCATATATGACAAACCCACAGCTAACATTGTTCTCAATGGTGAAAAACTGAAACCATTTACAGTAAGATCAGGAACAAGGCAAGGCTGTCCACTCTCACCACAATTTTTCAACATAGTTTTGGAAGTTTTAACCACAGCAATCAGAGAAGAAAAAGAAATAAAAGAAATCCAGATCAGAAAAGAAGTAAAGCTGTCACTGTTTGCAGATGACATGATATTATACATAGAGAATCCTAAAGATGCCAGCAGAAAACTACTAGAGCTAATCAATGAATTTGGAAAAGTAGCAGGATACAAAATTAATGCACAGAAATCTCTTGCATACATATACACTAATGATGAAAAATCAGAAAGTGAAATAAAGGAAACACTCTCATTTACCACTGCAACAAAAAGAATAAAATACCTAGGAATAAACCTACCTAAGGAGGCAAAAGGCTTGTATGCAGAAAACTATAAGACACTGTTGAAATAAATCAAAGATGATACAAACAGATGGAGAGATATACCATGTTCTTGGATCGAATAATTAACATTGTGAAAATGAGTCTACTACCCAAAGCAATCTACAGATTCAATGAAATCCCTATTAAACTACCACTGGCATCTTTGACATAAATGACATAATGACATAAATCACAGCAAGATCCTTTTTGACCCACCTCCTAGAGAAATGGAAATTAAAAACAAAAATAAACAAATGGGACCTAATGAAGCTTAAAAGCTTTTGCACAGCAAAGGAAATCATAAGCAGGACGGAAAGACAACCCTCAGAATGGGAGAAAATATTCACAAATGAAGCAACTGTCAAAGAGTAATCTCCAAAATATACAAGCAGCTCATGCAGCTCAATATCAAAAAAACAACAACCCAATCAAAAAATGGGCAGAAGACCTAAATAGACATTTCTCCAAAGAAGACATAAAGATGGCCAAGAAGCACATGAAAGGATGCTCAACATCATAATCATTAGAGAAATGCAAATCAGGACTACAATGCGATGTCATCTCGCACCAGTCAGAATGGACATCATCAAAAAATCTACAAACAATAAATGCTGGAGAGGGTGTGGAGAAAAGGGAACCCTCTTACACTGCTGGTGGGAATGTAAATTGATACAGCCACTATGCAGAACAGTATGGAGCTTCCTTAAAAAACTAAACATAGAACTACCATATGACCCATCAGTCTCACTACTGGGTATATACCCTGAGAAAACCATAATTCAAAAAGAGTCATGTACCACAATGTTCATGCAGCCCTATTTACAATAGCCAGGACATGGAAGCAACCTATGTGTCCATCAACAGATGAATGGATAAAGAAGATGTGGCACATATATACCATGGCATATTACTCAGCCATAAAAAGAAACATAATTGATTTATTTGTAGTGAGGTGGATGGACCTAGAGACTGTCATACAGATTGAAGTAAGTCAGAAAGAGAAAAATAAATACCATATGCTAACATATGGAATTTAAAAAAAAAAAAAGGTTCTGAAGAACCTGGGGCAGGACAGGAATAAAGACACAGACATAGAGAATGGACTTGAGGACAGGGGGAGGAGGAAAGGTAAGCTGGGACAAAGCGAGAGAGTGGCATGGACTTATATACACTACCAAATGTAAAATAGATAGCTAGTGGGAAGCAGTTGCATAGTACAGGGCGATCAGCCCCGTGCTTTGTGACCACCTAGAGGGGTGGGATAGGGACGGTGGGAGGGAGACGCAAGAGGGAGCAGATGTGGGGAAATATGTATATGTTTAGCTGATCACTTTGTTATACAGCAGCAATTAACACACCATTGTAAAGCAATTATACTCCAGTAAAGATGTTAAAAAATAATAAAATTTTTAAAAATAGGGCTTCCCTGGTGGCTCAGTGGTTGAGAGTCCACCTGCCGATTCAGGGGACACGAGTTTGTGCCCCAGTCCGGGAAGATCCCACGTGCCGTGGAGCGGCTAGGCCTGTGAGCCATGGCTGCTGAGCCTGCACGTCAGGAGCCTGTGCTCCACAACGGGAGAGGCCACAACAGTGAGACGCCTGCGTACCACAAAAAATAAATAAATAAAAGAATAAAAATTTAATTAATTAAAAAATAAAAAGGAAATTAAAAGATAAGGCACTTGAGACTAGAGAAATTTTAAGTACGTATATCTGACAAAGAACTTGTATCCACAATGTAAAAGAACTCATAACTGAGTAAAGTAAGTTTTGCCAAATGTACCTAACCTTGTAATGACCTCTCCAATCAAGATATGGTACATTTTCATTACCCCAGAAAGGTCCTCTGTGCTCCTTTGCAGTCAATTACCCCTAACCCTACCACAGGCAGACATTGATTTGATTTCTATCATGGTAAGTTGGTTTTATCTGTACTTCATTAAAAGGCACCCTGGCAAAATGTCTGACCTCAGGTTGGAGAAGGAAGGGAAAATACAAAATGAACCTAGAATATCTTGTGATAGAAACTCAAGAAGTATTCAAAGAACAATGGGTCTTGTCAAAAAGATGAAGAAGCTAGCTTAAAGAGACTCCCACTAGGCAACTCTGGGAGAATTTGGGTACCAAAATACATAATAATAATAACAGGTTATTACCATTAAACTAAACAGGAAAACTAAATACGATATGTATTTATTTATATCCTATTTAGTTTTCCTGTTTAGTTGAGTACATTGAAAGTGATGAGGAAAGAGATATTTATATAGATTTAAAGTACCTTCCCTTAAAAAATAAAAAAAATATTTTTTTAATTACAAAGGGGGAAGAGTGTAATGTTACAGTAGAGAAGCATGGCAGATACAACTTTAGTCAAGTGATCAAAGTAAACATCATCACTAACGCAATAAGTTGAAAATGTGTGCTATGTAATAGGGTTTATGAGAAGACTACATCGTCTGTGATATTCCTGCTAAAGATGCATAACCTGCTGGATCTATTCCTAGAGGTGCTACCATATGTGTCATGTCAACTTGAATTTTTGCTGATAGCGAAATGCAGCAAAAATCTCAGGCGTTTCCTCCTACGTCAGCAGATACCCTATACTCAGTACATAGCACTGGATAATTCTTCTCCTTGTATCACTCACCCCTTCCTGTCATAAGGACCTCTCTGACCCATCACCTCATACAATCTATTTGCTGATCACTTTTACAGTTTTAGATATGCTGCACAATTTTTAATTAGAGCACTTCCCACTTCTTCAATATTTGGATAAAAACAGATAGCAACATGCATATCAGTGGACGATTTTACGTGGACACTAATCTCATATCTTTTAAACTATCAGGGCTCTGTTAAGTACAAAGCCTCCATTGGATGGTGGATTATAAGCATCTGGCACCCAATGGCCTGTGACTCAGTTACTGGCTGACATTTCAGTCTCTGAACTCAAGAGGCCTATAAATTATAATTTCTTCTAAGCCTCTGAAGTAAGGAGAGATTAGATAACACTTGAAAACTGAGAGCATAACCTGCATCTTGGTCATGCTTGGTCCTGCACAGAGGCTTTGTAGGAAACTCAGCCACTGAGGTCATTGCAAAATGACGGTGGCAGCTGCCATCACAGAGAAAAGAAATATGTCTTTCCTTACTGGAACACAGGGCCTGCTGGGCCCTGGCCACTTGTGACGAGAGGCGAATTCAATTCGTAACTTCATTGTGTTACTTGGGCAGCACATGTATACTTGCTGACTTCCGTAAGGGTTGTTAGTTGCTCAACTTCTCAGCCCTTTGTCTTTATTTGGGCAAAAAACACCAAACTCCACTTTTAACACCCCTATTAGGAGAAAATCAAATCTTTGGTCTCTGGGGTTCTCTGCAGACCTGGATATGATGATCCCAACCTGGGGAGATAGTCTCCCTGATGGAGCAAAGGCTGTAACAGAAATAAATATACAATTTGATTTTAAGCTCCAAAATGTGCCTAAATCTTTAAACATTCTATCTCTGCTAATCTGTTTTAGAAATGGAGTGAAAGAAGAAAATCCCTAAGGCTTAGATGAGTCTTATGCCACAGAGCCCAGCTAACTCACCACTTTAGGAGCCATGTTTAATGTTTTATTGTAAATTTAAGAATGCTGTGTCATTGTTCCACTGTCCTTTAAATGAAGTTATGCCATTTAATTATTATTCATGCAGCAGGGTATGTTTTTAATAATTATATTCCAAGATAAGCTCATTTCAGAACGAGAAAGCCCATAAAACAGATGTCCTGATCCTTTCAGAATGTATTGGGAAAAGACCTCTGACTTTATGGTCACCCTGCTTCATTAATTTGTCGCATGTGGTGAGATGGCCAGAATGTGCCTTCCAGAGGCTGGCACTCCTCTCCTGGGCAATACACTTATTTACAACTGAATAGCTCGTAGTTAATAGTACCTAATATACAAAGAGCCTTGAAAGTCTATTAAAAACAAGAAAACTGGTAAATTCAGGGAAAGGGAAATATAACTGGCCAAAAATATATTAAAAGCACTAAAACTAGTAATTTTAAAAATGCAAATTAAAGCAATCATATAGTATTTATTTCACCAATAATAATGCAGAAAAAAAGTATTCAGTGATAACACACATTGGTAAAGATGTGAGAAAATAGGCAGTGGGAGTGAAGCTGGTAAAATCTCCTTGGGGGGCAAAGAGATTTGGTATTTGGTATTATCTTTTAAAATATAAAATTAATATGTCCATTGACCTAGCCCTTCCATTTTCAGAAGTTTATGCTATAAACTCTCATATACATACATTGACATATATGATTTTATGTATATATGAAAAACACATATGCACACATATGCTAATTGCAGTTGTAGTTTTTAAAATTTTTGGAAGCAAACTAAATGCTCATTAATAAGAAACATGTTAAATATATATTCATATATATAGTGTAATACATATTTGAGATACAGTATAACATATTGGCACAGTCATATGTTAGAAAGCTATGCCACCATGAAAGGACCAGAGTAGATCTAAAAGGAGCAGTCTCTCTCAGGTACATCAAGATAAAGAATATATTTGGGTAAAAATTGGATGTATTTATGTCTATACATACACCTATATATGCTTGCATTAACCTAGAATATTTATGGAAAAAGCCACAGGAAACTTCACAGTGGATGCTTACGGTAAGGGAGAAAAAGGGTCTGAGCTATGAGGACAACTTACTTTTGTCATAATATACTCTTTTGAACTATTTGAATTTTTTTAATCATTTATATGTAGTACTTCTTAAATTTAAAAAAATGCCTTTGTTGAAATTTTTAAAAGAAAATGTGAGAAATCTAGTGATTTTGTAATGGTTACATGTGACTAGAGTATCCATGTCTCAAATAAAACAGTAGGTCAGAATATACATTCAAATAATCAAAGGTTTTAAAATAAAACCTGGTCCACTGGGTGCCAATCAGCAATCTACCCATTTAAGTGAAAGATCATCTCTTGCAGGTCATTTCCTCATCTTCCAAGCTCTGTGTTCCTCATGGACAATCTCTTCTTTTTGAAAAGCAGTGCAATACATATACGTTGTGACTTTTAATTTTTTTAAAAAGCCTGTTGACTTCCAATTGTTCTATTTTTTTATTCGTGTATTCTCTTTTCTAAAAAAAGAAAATTAATATTAAACAAGGAAAGGATATTACATCAACAGTGTTCATTTTATTATCAAAGAAAATTATTTCCTGCAATAATATGGATATTTAGGTTCCTATTAAGAAGCATTTAGTTTGGGAATAGCCCAATTAAAGTACTATGAATATTATTATACAAATCCTTTTGTGAATGTATGCAGTATTTTTGGCATATCCTGTTATAAACTGAATGTTTCTGTTTCCCTACAATTCATATGTTAAAATTCTAACCTCCAAGTGATGGTATTAGGAGGCCAAGGCCTTTGGGAGTTGATTAGGTCATAAGGGTAGAGCCCTCATGAATGGGATTATTGCCTGAAAGAGGAAAAACACTCTTAATTTCTTCTCTTTCTACTACTCACACTGAACACTTCTGTGACCAGATGCGTGCAGTTTTTCCCACACCAAGCAATTCTCCAATTCTCTGAAGGATATCCACTGGGCATCCTACAATTTAACTACATCTGACACAACTACCTGGGAATAGCATCAGATCTCACAGGTTAAGGGCTCAGTCCCAGGAGAGTGGCCCCACTTCAGATGCAAACACAAATCCCAGGTTGTCAGCTGTGCTTCTGACTGACCAGCTATAAATCAGAGGTTCCCATGACCCCCTCCTCAGGTGCAATTAACTTACTAGAATGGCTCAGAGAACTCAGGAAAACATTTTACGTACTAGATTACTGGTTTATTATAGAAGGATATAGTGCAGGAACAGCCAAATGGAAGAGACGCATAGGGCAAGGTACGTGGGAAGGGGAGCAAAGCTTCCAAGCCCTCCCTGGGAACCCACCTTTCCAGAACCTCCACGTGTTCACCAACCAGGATGCTCTCCGAACTCTGTACTTCAGGGATGTTTATGGAGGCTTCATTATGTAGGCATGGTTGATTAAATCATTGGCCGTTGGGGAGTAATTCAACCTCTAGCCCTTCTCCCTTCCCAGGAGGTTATGGGGTGGGGCTGAAAGTTTCAACCTTCTAATCACATGATTGGCTTCCCTGCGAACCAGCCCCCAAACTTAGGGGCTTTCCAAAACCCACCTCCTTAACAAAACTTCAGGTGTGGTTGAAAGGGGCTTGTTTTGACTGACAAAAGACACCTTCATTGCTCTGTCACTTAGGACGTTACAAGGACTGTGGGAGCTCTTTGCCAGGAACAGGGAAGAAGACCAAAGATATTTTTTTTAATTTGTATTTTATTTTTTTATTAATTTTTATTGAAGTATGCTTGCTTTACAATGTTGTGTTAGCCCCTACTGCACAACAAAATGAATCAGCTATACACATACAGATATCCCCTCCCTTTTGGACTTCCTTCCCATTTAGGTTACCACAGTGCATTAGGTAGAGTTCCCTGTGCCATACAGTATGTTCCCATCAGTTGTCTATTTTATACATAGTATCAATAATGTATACGTGTCAATCCCAATCTCCCAGTTCCTCCCACCCCACCCCTTTCCCCCTTGGTATCCATACATCTGTTCTCTATGTCTGTGTCTCTATTTCTGCTTTGCAAATAAGATCACCTATACCATTTTTCTAGACTTCACATGTATGCATTATTGTACGATATATGCTTTTCTTTCTGACTTACTTTACTCTGTATGACACTCTCTAGGTCCATCTACATTTCCACAAATGACCCAGTTTCATTCCTTTTATGGCTGAGTAATAGTCCATTGTATATATGTACCGTATCTTCTTTATCCATTCCTGTCGATGGACATTTAAGTTGCTTCCATGTCCTGGCTACTGTAAATAGTGCTGCTATGAACATTGGGGTGCATGTGTCTTTTTGAATTATGGTTTTCTCTGGGTATATGCCCAGTAGTAGGATTACTGGGTCATATGGTAGTTCTATTTTTAGTTTTTTAAGGACCCTCCATACTGTTTTCCATAATGGCTGTACCAATTCACATCTTATTATAACTCGTATATCACAGTGCTCTTAAAAGAAGAGACACAGCTGGCTCTCTGCTCTCTGACATGTGAGGATACCAAGAGAAAATGGCCAACTGCAAACAGGAAGTGGCCCCTCACCAGACACTGGATCTGCCAGAGTCTTCATCTTAAATTGTCCAGCCTCCAGAACTTATGAGAAATACATATTTGTTGTTTAAGCCACCCAGTCTATGGTATTCTGTGATAGCAGCCTGAACTAAGACACATTCCAAATTTAATATACTCGAGATTATCAGCATCATCTTCTCTCCTTCATTTCAATTCTTCAATTCATTGTCCTGTTCATCAAGATGATGACATTATTTTCTGCAAGATTCAATCTCTAGAATCTTCTTTGATTCCTCTCTCTCCTTCACTCTCTGGATATAGTGACTCTTTAAACACTGTTGTCTTCTTCCTATTGCAGCTCTTTCTGCTGTATAACAAACTAATCTAAAATTGGTGGTATAAAACAACAACCATTTTATTTTGCTCACAATTACAGGGGTCAGAAATGCATGAATAGCTTAGCTAGGTGGTTCTCACTTGAGGTTCCTTATATAGTTACAATCAGACCTCAGCCGATGCCATAGCTGTCTGAAGGGTTAGCTGGCCTGCACATTCAAGATGGCTCACTCACATAGCTGGCCGTTGATGGTGGCCATCTTCGAAGCACCTACATGTGTCCTCTCCAGCAAGGTAGACTCAAGGGAGTCAGATTTCCTATCAGATAACTGGTTGCTTCCCGAGCAAGCATCCCAGAAACAGTAGACAAAAGCCGTATGGCTTTTACTGACCTAGTTTAAGTCTTTTGCCGGTTGTCAGACATTGACTAGGACACCACTGATTTAGCTCTTCCTGCTTTGCTTTCTATGTCTGTGTACATGTGAAAAGTGTTTTGAAAAACCATAAAGTATTGCACAAAAGTAAGAAAAATTTTAAAATGATTATAGAAAAAAATAGGTCTTATCTCTGTGACAGGATAGCTTACTGAGACCTCAATTTGTGTTTCGATCTTGTATTTTTCTCCTCTTTGTTTCCATCAAGGTAGCCCCAGTCTTCTGGTCCTTCGATTTAGGGACATTATGGGACCAAAGTGAAATTTCCTGACAATTTGCCTCCTGTCTTTCATTTTCAAAAGACCAGCCTTTTTGAGAAAATTATGCTAGAGCATAATGAGGAAAAAAACCAAGTGCCTTTTGAGGAGTGAGTAGGAGAACAGGGGAAAGAAAGAGATGCATGATAGGTCCTACTTCTCATCCTCTTAGAGCTTTCCAAGGGGGCTACTGATAACCTACCATGGTATATGTCAGGAGCTGGCAAACTACAGCCCATGGGCTGGTGCCTGTTTTTGTAAATAAAATTTGTGGGGGATACATCCATGTCTGTGCATTAAAGTATTACCTATAACTGCAATTACAGTTGCAACTACAGAATTGAGTAGTTATGACAGAGACCTATGGCCTAGGGCATATTTGCTATCTGAAAAATTTTACCGCTGGTCTGTGTGAATGGTACCTCCTAGAGCTGAGTATAAAACCTGCACAACCAGGCAGCAGCCCTAAAACTACAGATCCCTGGCAAGTATATCAACCCTACCGAGGCTGGAAACCACTTCAAATGACATGTGAGCTTCGGTAGGATCATATTCATGAGACTTGTGAAAGGAAAATCAAAATGGAGTCGGTATTGCTAAGAGCTCTCTAAACTGGAGCTGGGAGGCCATTGAGGAAGTGTGACTTACGCACCTCTCAGCCTGGATGGAATCTGACCTTTTTACCCGATGAAGTCATCCAGAACACCTGCCAGAAACTCAAGATATCTACCAGACCCTTACCTAAAGTAACTCATCCCACTCTACTTATTGGACCCCTACCCTAAAACAACTTGTGATTCCATATGGACAAATATTTTCCGGCTGGCGTCAGAGTCAATTGCAGTTCTCACCAGGCAACTTTTAATAAACAACGTCCTGGCTTTTTGTCTTTATAAGCCCCTGACTTCTTCTCTTCCTCAGAGCACTCTTTCGGGTTTACCTAAATCTGTGTCTCCTGAATTGGAATTCTTAAGACCCCAAATAGACTCTTATTGGCAGCCTCCTGTATAATTTTTTTGGCTAACAGACTGTATACATTTTAAAAGAGGATAAAATCATGACTCTCACACAATGCAAAATGAACACATCAAGGATTTTATTTAACTCAATAATTAATGAGAGAACCAGTAAGCTATATAAAAACCAGTTCAAGTGGAAATTGGACTTCCAGAGATTTATAGTCTCTATCTGACAAAACTCACCTTCACTGCCATGAACAGGAATCATTTGCTTAGCTGTGCACAGGAAACATTTGCATTATTATTAGTGCTACAAGTTAACTTCTACCTCAATGGAGTTGTAAGATAACCTAGTCAAAGATAACCAAAAGCAGAGACAACCCACATGAATGAGCTTGCCGGAATGCCTACTTACATTACTAAGCTTTGCACAGTTTTCTCCTTTGGGACCAAAGACCACAGACAAGCCCCACAAATATTTTGCTTTATTTATTACCGTTGGGACCTTCAGATGACCCCACGGAAGCTGGATGATGAGTAAGATCAAATGATTTGCCAAACAAGTGTCTGGGTTTCAGTTTCAGAATACCTTTGATTTAAAGAAAATAAATTATGTTGATATTTCTTATGCCTCTGAGTGTCTGAAATAAAATTCCTATCTCTGTATTCAAGATCCTTGAGAACAGAGACCTTGTCTGATCTACTTCTGTTTTCTTAGACCTAATACCAGATAAATAGGTGACTGGTAAATATTTGCTAAATGGATAGAATGAATGCTAAGGAACAAGAGAAAACTGGGTATTTCACATAGTTAAATAAAACTTCCCTGGTGGCGCAGCGGTTGAGAATCTGCCTGCTAATGCAGGGGACACGGGTTCGAGCCCTGGTCTGGGAGGATCCCACATGCCGCAGGGCAACTAGGCCCCTGAGCCACAACTACTGAGCCTGCGTGTCTGGAGCCTGTGCTCCGCAACAAGAGAGGCCGTGATAGTGAGAGCCCCGCGCACCACGATGAAGAGTGGCCCCCGCTTGCCACAACTGGAGAAAGCCCTCGCACAAAAACGAAGACCCAACACAGCAAAAATAAATTAATAAACTCCTACCCCCAACATCTCCTTAAAAAAAAAAAACTTCTTTGGGGAAAAACTAACCATACACTGCCTCACATGTGTACTATGCAAATTCTTACCCAGGTTCACTGTATCCTGTGTCGGAGAAATAACAAGAAGCATCTGATATGGAAACCCAGAGTTTGCAGAGTGAGCCTTGGATCTGCCTGTTTTCTAAGAAAACTAATAAAGGAAAGAGCATCAAGCATAAAATTATTTTCTCTTATAGAAAAATTTTGTGCTTCCCTGGAAAACTATGCATTGTCTGGGCTCTAGGGAACACTCTCAGGATTATCTGATTCTAGTCTGTTATTGTCCTTGAGCTCTTTTGCAACTCTGTAAATTGAAGATAAGTAGTAACAATGCAAAATTAATTCTCGTCTATTGACATACAAATATCCTGTCCAGTAGAGGTGCAATTGATTTCCCTTCCCCTCCTGCGGGAAAACCAATTTTCTTGAACCAGTTGTAACATCTGCCTGGTACCATCATTGTAAGCAGATAGGGTAGGAGGCCCCTGGAGAAAGAGAACCAGGAATGGCTTTCATGACATAAGAGAAGCCATTTTGGCCTAAGCTGTTTTGTGATCTAAGTCTGGCCACAGTGCTTGCCCTTGAACAAGTCTCAGTAATGTGTTCTTAGGGGAAGTAAAGGAATGCAGGAACCCAGGGAAAGCAGTCAAGAAACAACAGTTCAGCAAAAAAAACAAAAACAGAGTCCTGCTTCCTCCTCAAGGGATATACATAACAATCCAATGCAGGTCTTTGAGTTCTGCAGGAACTAAGGCCCCCTGATGTTGACCCTGCCGACTTCAATCAACTAAAGCTTGGACACTGTAGACCTTTGCCCCAATTCTACACTGAATTCTCCTCTGCTCAAACCCCTCCATTATTATGCACGTACCCTTAGCTTAAAACTTTCCCCCTTTTGCTGTTCAGAGAGACACTTCTTTGGGAATGATCCCTGGTGTTCTCCTTACTTGCTGCAAGTAATAATAAATCCTTCCTTCTCCCAATCTTCAGCTTAGTGGTGTCTATTGGCTCGACACCGACCAACAGGCAAATCCAGCTTTTGGGTAACATCATTGGTTAATGAGGAGAATAAAATCTTTAACACCTATTCATTTTTCTCTCTTTGAGAGTCATGATTTTAACCTTTTTTGAAAATTAGGTTTTAACACTCTCCACAATAGTATTAGTTTTAGGAGAAAGTGAATATACAATTCAAAACAGTGGAGGGGGGAAAAAACAGTGGAAAAAGGACACCAAGCTTTCAAAATTAATTGGGAGTTGAGTTTGGAATAATTATTATTGTGCTGTAAGGATGCGTTTAAACATTTATGCACGTAATACGTGAAGCAAGCCCACTAGGATAGCAATGGTATTCAAGTAATACTCTGAAAACTGCCTGTAAATACATTGTTTTAATTATTTACCTCACTGCCTCCATCAAAATGTCCAGATGAATAAGGAGAGGAATCTAATCCAAACATCAATTTCTTTTTTCTCCCCTATTTACATGTGTTTCCTACTTCCTCCTCATGTTAAATATCAATGCAAAAATCACACCAGTGTTAATATGTGTAGATGTTATAGGACTGTTATCCTCTTAGAGTCTAATAAGGCACCTCCTCTTGGCTTTCCCAGGTGAGTCATTAGAACAGCCCACTTCCTCCAGGACTTTCTGACTTAACATTCCTCAGAAAACAGAAGTCAATGGGATAGCCTCAAGTTTAGGTCACAAGGACCTTATTAAGTCAGCTGAATTTGATACCAGATACCTATTATTTCTCAACTCTGCAATAATCTGCACCATTCATTCTCTGGGGAAACTAAGAGGAGGAGGGTCTCCAGGGATAAACACTGAAAGAGTATGTTATACTTTATATCCCACCTTGGGGAAAGAGGCTAGGTGGCCCGAGGACCAGACTCTTCCATTTTGGGGGAGGGGGCTCAAGGCCGCTGACACAAAGCTGGAGCTCAGGGACAGGAGTCGGGGGCTCTCTCAAATGATCACTCTGCTTTAAAAACGTTTATGGATTGCCTCTCATCAGATTCGTAGCCTTGGAGCCTCCTGTATCCCACACCTCCCCTCAGCCAGCTGTGCATGGGTCCCTAGAGTGGCGGTAATGGGGGCGGGGTGGGGGGCGGGACTGATGAGGGCCTGGCCCAGGAGAGGTGGTCAGGCCTTACTATGGTTCTGCTAGAGGTAGATTAACTGGAAGATGATGAAGCTTAAGCCCCTTTCTGTTCCCTATCTAAATAAATACTTTTAAACAAACAAACAAACAAAATTATACTTTAGAAGGATTCTAAAGTATAATTAGTTGGGCTCTGTGGAAAATAAAACACACGCTGGGAGAGAAATGCTCATTTGGTAAATAAATGCAGTCACTCCCCAGACACCAGGGCACTGTTTGGGGAAGAAAATTTCAGAATTGAATATGTGAGAAAATAAAAGATGATTTCCTTGGAGATTTCTTCAGGCTCTGAAAATAATGTGATATGTGCAAGAAAACACCAAATGTTCCCCTAGAATACAGAAACAACAACCCTAGTTGATTACTTTTTTTTTTTAAAGCTGCCTTGGTGGGGGGAGAAAAGTTACAGGCTTTCACCAGTAGAGGGGAATACTGTCCTAGGAAAAAACACAGAGTCTCTCCAGGCTCATTTTTTTTTTCACCATAATTCTTCCATGGTATAAGCAAGAGACGAAAGTTTCTACCTTGTTTTTCTCATTTATAAAATGTTTAACCACAGGGATTTTGTTCTCCTATGCCTAGAGCATAATTGTTTTGTGGGAGCAGAAAGGAGAAGCTGTGAGACGAGAGAAGAGTCATCCTGGAAGCTGCCAGGGTTAGGAGACCTGTGAGGCTGAGTTATAGAACAGCTCCAAGTCCGAAGGAATAAGGAGCTTGCCTTACATAGGTACTCCTTCCTCAAATGCCCCAGTGCAAAGCTTATTCTAGAATCTCCATGGTTCCTCATTGGCTCTTCCCTATGGGAGACTATTAGCCATTGTCAACCAATAGCAGCCTCAAAGGGATGGGCATTTATAATTTATCCTTCAGGAGCTATGGACTTTTAAATGTCTTGCTGTTCTCCACTTAATATCACGACGCCTTACATAAGGCTTTCTTTTCCAGCATTTCTAACACTGCAAAGCATTAAGAAATTGATTTCATGAAGGGAAGCTGTATCCTGCAGTGGAATTATATAGGAAATGTCACAGTGCTGAATGAATGGGAGGGTACATTTCCTTGTGAGACACTAGGACTGAAAAAGCTCCCTGCCAAACCAGCTTTAAAGCCCCTCCCATAGTCAGAGCCAGCAGAGGCCATGTTAGTCTTGGGAAAAGAAAGTGGAGTCTCTTCAGCAGAACACTAGGATGGCACCCTCAAGTTAGAGAGAGGTGCTGAAGTCTCACGTTATCCAGCCATCTTCCAAGCTGAAAGATAGAGAGAAAAAGAGAGGGTGGGAAGGAGGAAGGGAGGGAAAGAAAGAAATGGAAGAGAAAAAAAAAAACAGAAAGCTATCAGGTTGGAAACTCTTAGAGAGGAGGAAGTGGTCTGACACCAGAACCCATTGCATATTCTTTACGTGTTGTTGCAAATAAATATCATGTAGCAGTTCAGGTCCAATTAAGAGACAGAAACCACACAGTGATTTTTTTTTAATTGAAATATAGTTGATTTACAATGTTGTGTTAGTTTCAGGTGTACAGCAAAGTGATTCAGAATATATATATTCTTTTCCAGATTATTTTCCATTATAGGTTATTACAAGGTATTGAATATAGTTCCCTGTGCTATACAGTAGGTCCTTGTTATTTATCTGTTTTGTATATAGTAGTGTGTATCTGTTAATCCCAAACTCCTAATTTATCCCTCCCCGCCTTCCCCTTTGGTAACCATGTTTCCATAAGTTTGTTTTCTATGTCTGTGAGTCAGTTTCTGTTTTGTAAATAAGTTCATTTTTATCATTTTTTTAGATTCCACATCTAAGTGATATATGATATTTGTCTTTCTCTGTCTGATTTACTTCACTTAGTATGACAATCTCTAGGTCCATCCATGTTGCTGCAAAAGGCATTATTTCATTCTCTTTTATGGCTGAGTAATATTCCATTGTATATATACTACATCTTCTTTATCCCCCATTCATCTGTCAATGGACACTTAGGTTGCTTCCATGTCTTGGCTATTGTAAATAGTGCCGTTATGAACATTGGGGTACATGTATCTTTTCAAATTAGAGCTTTCAGCTTTTCCGGTTATATGCCCAGGAGTGAGATTGTTGGATCATATGGTAACTCTATTTTTAGTTTTTTAAGGAACATCCATACTATTCTACATAACAGCTGTATCAATCTACATTCCCACCAACAGTGTAGGAGGGTTCCCTTTTCTCCACACCCTGTCCAGTGTTTATTATTTGTAGACTTCATGATGATGGCCATTCTGACCAGTGTGAGGTGATACCTCATTGTAGTTTTGATTTGCATTTCTCTAATAATTAGTGATGTTGAGTATTTTTTCATGTGCCTGTTGGCCCTCTGTATATCTTTCTTGGAGAAATATCTGTGTAGGTCTTCTGCCCATTTTCTGATTGGATTGGATTTTTTTTGATATTGAGCTGTATGAGCTATTTGTATATTTTGGAAATTAACCCCTTGTCAGTCACATCATTTGCGAATATTTTCTCCCATTCCGTAAGTTGTCTTTTTGTTTTGTTTATGGTTTCCTTTGCTGTGCAAAAGCTTATAAATTTGATTATGTCCCATTTGTTTATTTTTGCCTTTATTTCTATTGCCCTGGGAGATGGACCTAAGAATACATTGCTACGATTTATGTCAGGGAATGTTTTTCCTATTTCTCTTCTAGGAGCTTTATGGTGTTGTGTCTTATATTTAAGTCTTTAAGCCGTTTTGAGTTTATTTTTGTGTATGGTGTAGATTTACACACAGTGATTTAAACAAGGAAAGTTTAACATTAAAGGATTATGAAACTATGGCCAAAGAGTAGCTCACAGTATTTTAAAAAGCTATATATGTTACCCTAGGGCTGGGACAGAGAGTTCCAAAGGAAGGCCAAGTTTGGAAGGAAGACCTCCTCCCCAAGGCTGAGTTCAGACCTCACTGGAGAAGGTGAGGTTGCAGCCCACAGCATAGCAGAGAAGTTTACTGGTGTGCCTGGACCGGATCTGGTCTGCTGTCACTGGGCCAACAAGGAAGCAACCTTCGGGGGGTGCAGGCTTGCCCCGGTCGGCACACTGACATGCAGAGATAGCCCTCCAGGCACAGGCAGAGTACAGGTGAGCTTCAGCTAGTGGCCAGGGTCACCAGTGTGCTGAGGGAGTAAAGGTGCCTATGCAGGCAGGAGACCTGGAGTGCACAGCATCTATGTTGAGAAGGATGCAGGAAAGCGATCACCTAGGTGGGCTGGAGCTGCAAGGGTGTGGAGGGGTCATACATGCTGGGTTCTTAGCTGGGGCAGAGCACAACCCTCTGTTTTCACACACACACCCGTGACTGAGTTTGCAATCTCTGATAACAGGAGATCCCCTTCAGCCTGCTATGTCCTTCTAGCGCCCTCTGCTGAGAAAGCCCAACATCCTCCTTGCTGTAAAGGAGAGATGTTCCTTGGAGTTCCATCTTTTAACACAGAGCAGATATTGGAGAGTAAAGTTGGAGCTGAGAGGCAATAAATTGATAAGTGGTACATGTGAATAAGAAGTTGTATGTGATCAAATACCAAATATGGGTGTAATGGTTTGCAAAAAAAAAAAAATTTGTATTTCTAAAGTTCTCAACTCAAGAACCCCTCCAGGTATTGATTAAGTAGATTCTGGGACTGGATGAATCCTAACTGATCATTAGAATTAAGGTTCTGGAGTCTAGAGTGTCAAGTAAGAACTCCCACCACAGCCATCTAGATGAGGGAGCTCTATCGTGCTTTCATAATATCTAATGTCATAAAAACCCTGTGATGCAGTTATTAAAATCCCTATATTGCACATAAGAGAGGCTAGTGGGGTTCAGGGAAAGCTAAGTCCATCGTGATAGGGATAGAAAATATCTAGGAAAGTTAAAAGGGCTTCAAAATATTTTTAGCGTTTATTTCTGTTTCTTATAAAAATTGAAGTCTTTCTAAACATGAGGGGATAAAATGATCCAGGACTAAAGGCACTAAAGGAAAATAATCAATAGAGGGAAAGTCTGGTAAGGTGAGAGCACTGTGGGAATGGTGAAGATGCTGTTTCTGGAAACAGACTGCTGGGGTTGAAATCAGGGTCTGTGTTATGCAAGTGGGGCTGTTCTTAGGATTAACTTTGTACGGCAGAAGTAGTAGGCAAACTCGAGAAGGATTTTGAAGGGTGAAACCAAAACCGTCTTAAGCTGGAAAGAGGAAGACTGTCACAAAAATGAAAACTGATTTAGAGATTGCATATCTCTTAGACATCATGAAGCATGAGGCTCCTCCCATAAAAGGTTAGTACAGAATTTTGATGGAAGTCATATTTTACCGCAGCTCCCAACAAATTAAGAGAGCACATCAGCAGATAGGAGGAGTCTGTTATTCTCTCAGAGGATTAAGCTGGAAAGAGGAAGACTGTCACAAAAATGAAAACTGATTTAGAGATTGCATATCTCTTAGACATCATGAAGCATGAGGCTCCTCCCATAAAAGGTTAGTACAGAATTTTGATGGAAGTCATATTATACCGCAGCTCCCAACAAATTAAGAGAGCACATCAGCAGATAGGAGGAGTCTGTTATTCTCTCAGAGGGGTCAGAGCAGACATGGCTAGTGGGTACCTACTGGAGAAGGCACCCGCTAGAATGGAATGGGATGCAGTCAAGTTTGGATAAGAAACTTTACAATGCAGATTCTTTATACGAGTGGGAGTTGGTTGGCTGGTTGATTTTACTTTCTTGGCTCCTAACGGCTTTCGAAAACCTCTAACCTTACTAAGGATAAATGAAAGAAAGCTGTCAGAATAGGTGACTGTGTGCAGCCTGAGGCCAGGAGGGGACAGTCATAGGAAATGGCCAACCTGAACTTCTCCAGCCTGAGGCGTAAAGGGTGAAATTTAATAGGCATCTAGTAGAGGCAAAGTCTCCTGTGGTCCTGGATTGTGGGCATTTTGTGATAAAATGTTATTATTTTGTCAGACCTCTTAGGTATGTTTTTAAAGCCCACCTTTTATTGTTAATACGAGTTATGAGGCTTCTTACTGGGGGTTATATTTTGGGTTTAGAATTTGCCATTCATCTGAACTTCTCTCACACAGGAAAAATAGTCATCTGCAGTCCTTACCAAATAAATCCACCTCTTTCTTGATGCCAATGACCAGATTATTTGTGTTCTCATTTCTGCTTATTAAATGAGGGACTTATGTCCAAACATTTTGCATCTAGCATTTAGATATTTTAAGGTAAACATACTCATTTCTAAATATTTCTATTCACTCTAACAATCCACTTGTTTCAATTGGAAATTTCTTGGTATGTCCCCAACTATAATAAGATACTTTTCTACTTTGAACTTCTATTGAATGATAACACAATTACACACGATGCTCGTGAAAAATAATTGGAGCTGGTCATGCTTTCTTTCTTAGACAGCCTCATTTTCTAGGAAGCAAATGAGTGGAATATAGGTCTTGCCCTTAATTTTCTCAATCCAACATGCTTGAAATGATTGCATAGTCCTGTGTTCCACTAGGACAATTCCATCAACTGTCTTATTCCTTATTCCGTGAGGATATTAAAAACCAGTATTATTTTTTTCTGGTGCATGTGGTGCATCTATTTTTGCTCATTTTTATTTTTCAATTTTCTACTAAAATTCCAGCCTCTTAAGTTTTTTAAAATTCTGCCCATTTATTTTATATCCTAATGAGATTATATATTAATAAACTAATGTACATTATACGTGTTAAAATAATCTGATTTCTTACCGCATTGTGAGGAAAGTATAAAAATATATTTAATATTGTTTCATTAAAACTGCTTACCTCAGGGGTCATTCTTTGGTGTAATTAGTGAATATTACATGTATATATAGCCCTGATAAATAAAGCACAGACACTAATAGGAAGCCCAAATCCAAGACCCTACTATTCATGGATTCAACTGCCCTTTGTTTACCAAAATGGTAAATTTCAGTAAATGGTATCCATTATTATTCCATAGACTCAATCTCTAGCCAAAGACAGGGCTGGGGTGGGTGCTCGGACAGGAGATGCAGCTACTCTATCTGAGCACATTTGTAAAGAAAATACATTAGTCTAACAGTTGTTGACACCATGATAAAAAGGCATTAGAGGAAAATGTGTGAAAGCAGGACTCCAGCTAAGTAGAAGAGGAAGTCCAGTTGTGGTGCTTTTGTTGTCATTGTTGTTTTGCTGTTGATTTTAGAAGCTTGCTGCCCATCCAGCTACCAAGGCTTCGGTTTCCCTCTCATCCCTTCTTTCCCGCAGTCCAGGATCCTTCCCCAGAAGTGAGAAGCACCCTACGTTTACCTCTGCCTCCAATGTGTCTGCCTAAAGTCTCACAGCTAATATGTGTCAAAACAAGATCCAAACTCAGTTCCCCTTGGCTTCAGTGTTCTCTGACTGACCTTTCAGCTCATCACAGAAATGCCCAGGGTGTAGCTGGCCTGGAGAATACAATGCAAATAGCACCTCAGTCCCTCATCTGGAATTCCAAATCCAAAACCTCTGAAAACCACCAGTTTTTTGAAGTCTACAGTAAATTCATTTGGTAGGAAATCTGACCTGAACTGACATGAGGATATCTACTGCCTTTATTTTTCCCACTTGGTGTGAATACTCATACGTTGCACCAGAGAAATACTAATGCGTTTCATTACTGTTCTCATCCCCTTGCTGTGGGTGTATATTGATATACTGCGTAAGCAGAGCCGTCACATGAGGTCCCACGCTTAGAAAAGGCCTGCACTTGGCTTAAAGCTCTGCTCTCACTATCTTGAAATCTTTAATAATTTTCGAACAAGAGGTCTTGCAGTTTTCATTTTGCACAGGGCCCTGCAAATTATGTAGCTGGCCCTGAGTATAAGCACTGAAGCATCTTTCTGAAATCTGAAAAATTATGAATTACAAAACACATCTGACCCTAAGGGACCTGAGCTGCTATGCCACCAGTGTTACTGCTATTATTCCTAACAATATGGATTGAATGCCTCCTATAGGCAGGTGATCTTCTAAGCGCTTTCTCATGTTAAATATAACCTTGTGAGGTACATATTCATTTTAAACAACTTTCTTCATTTTAAACAACTGAGTAAAGTAAGACTTAGAAATCTACCCTAAAGTTTTTAAAGTCATCCAGATAGTAAATGGCAGAGGTGGTATTCAAACTAAGGTCTGTCTGACCCTGGAACCAATGAAAGAACATTTACTACTCTCGGAGACAGATGCTTTGGAAGTATTAGGATGAGCCATGTGAGATCGCCAATATTCATTCATTTTGATGTAGAAAAACAGCATTTTCATCTGGCTCTACCTAATAGATGTGAAGGACTACTTGTAAAATACAAGCTTCCTTTAGTTCATTTATTTTTTTTTTAGTTTGAAATCATGATTAAACTAGTCCTTCTGCTAAATTAAATAAAAGATTGCAGTAAAGTAGAAGAAAAATTTATGTCGTTCAATTTAAACCAAGTTGTATGTCTCATCCTGTCTCACCAGAGATGACATCACTGCTCCTAAATGGGGAGAACTGGTCACAGGGGAGACCCTGTTTTTATTGTGATCAGCTGCAGACCATCAGCAAGTATGACCTCATCTGCAGCTGAGGAGGTTTGACCTTTGCCCCCTTAGGCATGTGAAGCAGAAAAAAAATGCTTCACAGGCCAAGGAATGTAAAACAGGCAAGCATCCTTCAGCCTGGCAGAGTTTATCAGGCAAGTGTTAAGTGCAAACAGTCAGACTTGGACATGATGTAAAAGCAATTAAGAGAAAAAACAGTGAGTAGCCTGGGAGTTGGGTGGGTCCTTTGGCGTTTCTTGGAAATATTAGAAAAATATATTTTTCATTTTCCAAAGGTAAAAGATAAGAAATGAGCCTTTTAAAAAATTGTGCTTGTATGAATTTTACACAAAGAGATGGTAGAATTTAAATCCTTATTGTAATCAGCTTCCATGAGAATATCTTAGACCTAATCAAACCAATTTGGTCTATCAATGGATAGGTTAACTGCCTAGTTTTTAAAAAATTGTGAGACATGCTCTTCAGCTAAATTTTTAAACTGTTGCCGTGATAGTGAAGATTCCATAATAAGGGCTTAGGTTAGACACATATGTCCAGTAATATGTGGAAGTTCACTGAGGGAAGTTGTCTATTCTTTCCCTGTCCTGCCTAATTCCACTGAACAACTCACAGACAGAAAAGCCTCCAATGTTACCGATTTCCTTCTATTCAAAAACTCCTTAATAACCATAAATTGTTTAATATTTTAGGACTTTTGACATGTATCCTTCAATGTAGCACTCATCTGCACCATGACTGGGAACTCTGAAAGTCAGTTTAAAAGAAGGGTGAACTTGTAAGATCAGAAAAGATTGTTCCTATCTCCTGGATGATTGTTAATCAATATCTTCTAAATCAAACAGCCTGTAGGAAGCAGACTTTGTGTTTCACTTGTACCTAATTGCAGAGATGGAAGCCTATCAAAAGAGTGCTGAAATCTGAAATATGAGAAATATTTCATCCAGGTAAATAAGGCAGTTCACTATCCTAATTTTAAGCTGGGCAGTTACCTAACCAACAGGCCAAGTCCTTTAAGTTTCCTGAGTGATTTTTATCTTACCTACTGCTTCCCACTCTCCAAGTGAAATGAAACTCATGCCCTCAAGCTGAGAATGAGAAGAACAATTGCTTTAAAAGATGTGAGAAAAACACCTGATGATATAGGTGAAAATTCTGGGGAAATCCTCACGTTCTCTTTTAAGAAGAGGGAAACTAATGGGAAAAACAATACAGCAGGATGATTGTTTAGACCAGAATTTCTCAAGTCAAAAACATCTGATCATTTAAGTGGTTAGTGTGTAATTATTCCCTTCATTCTTATTTTTTTGTGGTGCTAACAGGGGTCATTTTAATGCTTGTCTGATATATTTCTATTTGCTAAAATCCTGTTGAAAGTGAGATGTCAAATTTCAAAAAAGTTCTTATATTCCAGCAATATGTTTGGTAAGTAGAGATTCGAATTTCAGAGAGTTTTCCTTGGTTATCCTTCAGTACACCACAAAAAAAATAGTCACTACAATTTACCATCTGGGTCCAATAGACACTTTTAATTTGCATATTATGAATTCATTTTTAAATACAGAAGTAAACACACAGAGATAGTGTAAAACTTATTACAGAAAGAGAAGTTCAAAAAGGTATTGTACCTTATTGTCTCTTTTTTCCACTCTGTAAAGTTTATTGGATTTATAACTGGATGAAGTGAATGGATATAAATTGTGGTTTATCCATACGCTAGAATACTACTCAGCATAAAAAGGGCTAAACTATTGATACACTCAACAACATGAATATATCTCAGAAAAATTATGCTGAGTAAAAGAAACCAGACCAGGGGGAAAGTGGTAGGGGAGGTGGTGGTGGTGGGATGAACTGGGAGATTGGGATTGACATATATACACTAATATGTATAAAATAGATAACTAATAAGAACCTGCTGTATGAAAAGATAAATAAGATTAAATTAAAAAAAAAAAGAAACCAGAGCAAAAAATGTAATACATTCTATATGACTCTGCCAGTTATATGAAATTCTTAGAAAATGCAAACTAATCTGTAGGGACACAAAGCAGATCAGAGGTTGCCTGAGGATGATGGGAGGAGGGAGGCAAGGGAGGAGTTACAAAAGAGCAAAAGAAACTCCTGGGGGCGCAGAGTATGCTCATTATCTCGATTGTGTCTAAGGCTTCACGCGTTTATACACATGTCAAAACTTACCAAGTAGTATACTTTAAGGACGTGCAGTTTACTGCATGTTAATTATGACTCAATAAAGTTGCAAAATTTTTTAAATGAAATTAGGCATGAAAAAGACAAGGGCTAGGTCATGAAGGAACAAGGACTTGCAATCAGCTCTCTGACACTAAAACCCGCAAAGAGCAAAAGGATAACTCAGCCAAATGATAGGCTTGCCAGTGGGAGGGGACACCTTGCCTGGGGAGGTTGCCTGTGGATGAGCACACAGGTCAAGGATAGTTCAATAGGGAAGTCTTCTAAGGAAGAATTCCCAGCACAGGGAATTTAATGTGAGGGCCAGTCTTAAGTTTTGACACGTTTTCTATGCGATGCCTCTAAAATCCTAACAGTGATCTTAGTTCATCAGAGTAAAATAAATATGGATGATTTCATGTGGCTTTCCTCAACCAATGTATGGTTATGTAGCAAGTAAGTCTTAAAGGATCAGGAGGTAAACAGATACCACGATCCCGGAAATATGTCTGGGGACGTATTCACGTTCTCTTTTAAACATAGGGAAACTACTGGAAAAAACAATGTACTAGGATGATTGTTTAGACCAGGATTCCTCAACTTTAGCATTATTGACATGTGGGGTTGGACATTTCTTTGTTGTGGGGAACCCTGTGCATTATAAGGTGTTTAACGGCATTCCTGTCCTCTAACCACTAAATGCCTGTTGCACCCTTTCCCCAGTTGTGACAACCAAAAGTCTCTCCAGAGACTGCCAAACGTCCTCTGGGGTACAGGACCACCTCTGACTGAGAACCACTACATTAGATTTGCTGTCATGTTTGATACAAATTCAGAAATTATATATAAGCAAACAATGAATTTAGAAAAATTATTTGCTTAATAACAGAGGAGGTTGATACCCTTAACATACAAAGAGCTTTTTGCAAATCAGTTAAAAGTGTACAGCTAGAGAGGGAAACATAAAACCAATAATAATTTTAAGAATTCCAAGTCAGCTTACCACTGGTAAGGAGTTTTGAAATTTATAATCAGTGGTCCTCTTCACTGTTTAACGTGTTAGCAAACATTCTCAAATCTTATTGCCTACAGTATACAGCATATCAGCCAGGGGTATTAGCGGATAATTTCTCAGCCAACAAACATCTGATAGCTTCAAATCTTTCCCTAGACTTCAAACAACAGTAGCCATAGTCTTTAGACAATCCTAATGCCCCTTATGTAACATCACTTGGAATAAATTTCTCCTAAATGTCAACACAGAAAAATTATCACACTTGAAATGATCTTATGTTTCCATTAATCAAATGAGATTCAAATGGTCCTTCCTGATTTAGCCTGGACTGCAAAAAACCCAGACTAAAAGAAAAGATCAATCATATACCCGTGTGAATAGTATGTGTGAGGGTTATAATATTATTTTTGTGGGTTCTTTGTTGGTTTGTTTTTTAAAACCAAACCTGGGGCTCTTCTTTAGAGTAAAATAGGCTCGTCACTGTTTGTAAGGCCATTTCTGAGTTACAAAAACTCTCTTCATGTTTTCCCTATATTACCGTGTTTTTCTCCCTTTATTCCTCCATTTAATCTTGGCTGCCACAATCAAACAGAAAGTGCTAGAACACTTTTTCCTTGCATCTGTAGTAGAAACCTTAGCAGCAGACAGTAATTGTTCCAGGTCTATCAAATAGATGCAGATATTCTCTTTTAGGAATTATAATTTTCTATTTAAATCTAAAACTTTATTGTATACATATATATAAAACATTTGGGGGAGACTGGAGGGGTGTAAATAATGAATAAATTAACTAATTCATAATTCTCCTTTTGTTGAAAATGACAGTGGATAGAAGTTCTAATCCTAAGAAGCACTGTAAATGTTTGGAGAAGGTCTCTAAATGTGGATTCTTCAAAGCAACATTTGTATTCAGGGCCACTGATAAAAGATATATTGTACATATGATAATTTCAGACTCTTCCATGATGCAGAGAAAGGATTTATTTGCAAGCTAATGTATGCAAAAAGATAAGTAATTCCTCCCCTTCTTCTCCTGCTAAATACTGATCACAAAGCTTAGATTCAATGTCAGTCTCTGAAAGCTGGTACTCGAAGTCACTGCTGGGGAAGAGAAAAGCTTTATGTGTCTCGCTGGGCCCATGGACAAAGCCAAGGTTTTAGTCAAATACAAGGCTTACATTCCAGCTGTGCAATCATCTCCCTCTGTGACCTCAGACAAATGATTATACTTCCACATTCCTGTTTCTTCATCTATAAAAAATGTCAAGGAAAGTTTGGTGGGGGGGGGGGAAGAATCTCAATGGTCATCCTCAAACTATAGATCAAATTGTTATAATTAAACCCACAGCATAACCCAATCCCACAAACCTATAGTAGATGCCATTATATTATATCATTTGTCACTTAAAATCTGCTTATATTCCATCTGGTACAGACACAAAGGTGACGTATTATTTAACCAGCAGAGTAAATCCTATTAGACTGCACTACTAGCATTGCTCTTTCCCTGCACTCTTTTAACTCCTTCAAAACAAATGTTTTTCTGGGAAGCATGAAAAAAATGACTGAATATACAGGATGTGAAACATTTTTTTTAAGAGTGAATCAAGTTTAATTTTAATCAAAATCCCAATTCTACTTTTAATATTATCCTTTGAGAATGTTGAGAGAAAAAAAAAAACTTGGATTATGTTCTTAGATGAATAAGAGAAAATTGTTTCTAGTCCTAGTTCTATGAATAACCAGGTATGTGACCTCAGAAAATTATGGCTGAATTATAGGAGAAAATATTATATAACAGTTATTTCATACATTTAAGAGGCTTTATAATAACATTGAAAATAATTATAATATTAAGTTAAAAATCCTTTAGAAGTTTTTTTGCATTTTTAATAACTTAGGAAAGTGTTCAAATAATATTAAGTGAAGAGGCAAGAAAAGGGGTACTAATTGTATGTTTAGTATAATCTCAGCTTCCAAGACTAAAAAGGCCAAGACTAGAAGGAAATCCAACAAAATGTTAGCAATAGTTGTCTTATTTATTATGGTGGAATTGTAAATGACGTTTTTCTCTTCTTTCAACTTTTCTTTACAATATAATATTCACTAATACCCATATATTATCTTATAATTAGAAAATAACAAACTATTCATAAAAGAAAAAAGAAAGGCTTCCCTGGTGGCGCAGTGGTTGAGAGTCCGCCTGCCGATGCAGGGGACACGGGTTCGTGCCCCGGTCTGGGAAGATCCCACATGCCGCGGAGCAGCTGCGCCCGTGAGCCATGGCCGCTGAGCCTGCGCGTCCGGAGCCTGTGCTCCGCAACGGGAGAGGCCACAACAGTGAGAGGCCCACGTACCACAAAAAAAAAAAAAAGAAAAGAAAAAAGAAAATATACGACTCCTATGCAAAGAGAATACTTAAGCTTTCATCCATCTGTTAATCCTGCAAACAGTAGTGACAGTTATTCCTGAGAATGCTCCATAAACTTACACATCCCCAACATTTCAGAATCCCACACCTTGCAAAAACTGATTTCCAGGTATTGCTTATTTCCTCTGTTTATTACTGGGGTCAAGTGATGCAGACGCAGGGTTGGCGGTGAGGGAATAATCGCTCTTGCCACAGACCAGGAAGCCATTGACCCCGCTGCAGGAGGTGACGGTGGGCAGCTGTGACACACTGGGAAACACCTTAGTAATAGAGCCACAAAATAACTTCCTAAATGAGCTTAAGACATGCCTAGCCAATGTATCAGCAAACCTCTGTGGCTTTATTACCCAACCCTCTTCCTACAGGAAGCCACCTCCCTCTCCCACAGAGGAGTCATGAGGTCAGCTCTGGCGCTGCCACGGCTGCACACATGCTCCCAAAGGGCTCTCCAGTGTCTTCCTGAAATGTACACACAAAGCTCTTTCCTAGTACAACTGTGACCCATTCCTTCATTTATTCCATATTTATCAAGCGCCAAGTATGTGCTAAACCTAGGAGACAAAAATGCCTCCACGTTTAAACATGAAAGTTTAAAACAAGCAAAATTCGACTCACTCTGGCAAGTAGTATCTTGAAGTTATAACCTGGAGTTTGCCTCAAGGCATGATAGAAGGAGGTTGCATTTTATTTTATTATGGTTTTTTTAGTTAGTTTTTGTTCTTTCTTTTATTTTCAATATTTAATCTTCTCATCAGAGATTGCATTTCAGAGTCAGGCAGATCTGGGCTTGAATCCTGACAGAAAAAAATATTAATGGTTTGCCCTGGTTAATTTACATAACCTTTCTGAGCTTTGATTACTTATGTACAGTGGAGCTAATAAGATTGATGACATTTAAAATCCCTGGCAGATCATTGCAATTCTCAGTACATGTTATTTGCCTTTGCTGTTAGCAACATATATTTATTAACAACTAAACATAATAATAAAGTCATATTCCAACAAAAATCACTGCTACTTCAAAAGCACACAGAAAAAGAGAATAATCAATTTATCTGATCAGAGCAGTGTGCCCCTGAGGAACATTGATAGAGAATAGCCCATTAGTCCCTCAGATTCCTGTAATAAACTGAAATCATTGTAGACTTTTAAAATTTGTTTTTAGTTGTATCTGACAGAAGCACTAATTTCAGCATAGAAGTCCCCCAAATACGTAACTGACTCTAAAGTAAGGTACCCTACGAGAGAAACACCTCTCTCTGATCAGTCCAAACTACTAAGAAAAAAACAACCCAACACAAAAATCTCACTGTTGAATTTTGGCTAAAGCTAAACATGCCAGAAATAGGTAACCAGCTCGACTAGCTTAAACCACACTCATCAAGGAAACAAGAAGAGTCGCTCTGTATCCTCAACCATTGTTTTCTAGATAGTAGGGGACAACCTAAGTGATTCTGAATGAAAAGAGAAGGGATGCTTTCTGAAATATAAGAGATAAATTCCAGGTTAAACCTTCATTTTGCTGAAGGTGAGGGTACACAGAGGGATGTTGCAGGAATGTGGCTTGGAGGAGGCTGTAGATCGCAAGCTGAAGTACTTGTATTTATGCCATTATCATTTCATTTAAAACTTGTAACATACGTATGACCTAAGCATTTTAGAGACGTAGGTAAGGCCACCTTGCAAGAAAGGGGAAGGCAGGGTAGACACTCAATTTCCTGACTCCTAGGCCAGGGTTGATTCCCACCCTCCCATGTGGCCTAACAGATGTCTTGCCAATGGACTAATAAGCTCAATATTTGGCAGACTGGAATAGAGAAATTTGCCTATATTTGTTACACTGTTTTGTGTTACAGTCCTGTAGCATGTGAAATGACAAATTTGTTTTGGTTGCATCTTTAGGGTTAGTATAAACAATAGATGTCAACAGACATTATGAAGAAATATACAAAGAAATCACACGTGGATATAATTATTAAAGAATCACTTAGGTCAGCGCTCCCCAACCTTTTTGGCACCAGGGACCGGTCCATGGAAGACAATTTTGCCACAGACGGGGGTGGGGGTGGGGGTGTGTGGGGGGGTGCGGTGGGGGAGGGGTGTTTCAGGCAGTAATGCGAACGATGGGGGGCGATAGCGGGCGGCAGATGAAGCTTCGCTCGCTCGCGCGCCCACCCGCCCACAGCTCACCTCCTGCTGTGTGGACCGGTTCCTAACAGGCTGATGACCGGTACCAGTCCACAGCCTGGAGCCTGAGGACCCCTGACTTAGGTGATGAAATAAATCATCAAGATTTCCCTTTCTAGAGAAATGAGCAAACAGAGGGAAAACATGAGTTACCATGCCTGTCTTTCTTTGGATGGCGTCCCCTCAACCTTAAACGAACTATTTTACTTCCTACATATTTTCCTCCTTGAAACTCTTTGATATTCAGATTAACTAAAATGCGTGAAGCCCACTATTTGCTGAGAGTAAAGGAGAACTCTAACTCCATTCACAGCGCTTCGTCTGCTCTTTTTGAGCTGTGACAGTATCTAGAGCAAGACTTTAAAAATGCCATCTTTCTGCTCCTGCATACAGTGTTTCATCAGAGGCAGGCCCTGACTCATCCTGACCTCTATAGCCTTCTTTTCTGCATAGATAGAATTACTTGATCCCCACCTGAAGACTCCTTACCCCCAATCTAAGAGACCAATCCTGACAGTTGGCAGAAAAGACATAAATAATGCCAGCTCTCTATTCTGGCATTCATCCTGTGATACTTGCCCCTAGTTAGGTCATAAACTTGCATTCCAGTCTCTAATTGTGAGGAATTAGAGGACAGCAACTGAGTCTTGTTTTCCTTTGTACCCTCAGAACCTAGTATACTTATGGCACACAATAGTCATTCAGTGTTTGCTTACTGACTGACTGATTAATTGGACTGAGTTTCTGCCTTGTTGGTGAAACCCAGTCACCACCAGTTTGGGGACTCAGTCTCTGTTCTGATCCCTGTTGGTTACCTTTCTAGTACTGCAGCTCTTCTAGGACTCAGGGCCCTCCCTTTCTCACTCCTGGAAATTCACACACAGACCTTAATTCCTACCTTTGAGCATCCTACTGCAAATATTTGGCAGTGTTACAGTTTGATTAGCTTCTTGGATCGCCAAATGTCATCTCTCCCTGACTCCACCATCACTCTGACTTTGTGACTTGCCAGGAGACTGCATCGGCCTGCATAGAATCTCCTGAGGGGTATCTTTGCCCAGGCTATGGCTTTGACGAGTATAATGTGTACTGCCAGATGTCTTTTGCTTATCAATTTCACACAATAATTGATAAGCAAAATCACCTTCTTTTATAAAAATAAAATGATTTACATTTTACCACAGCCCATTCCATTTGCCTCTAAAACCTATGACTATCTGAACTATATCAGGGTTCCATGAAATAATCTGTCAAATGCAAAAAAGAGATAGGCAAAATAAATCTTATTTATCCAAACAGAACGATTAAGTCACCTCAAAGCTCCTCGTTTTCCTTACTAAACTTGTTTGTGTGTGCCTGTGTGTGTGTGTGTGTGTGTGTGTGTGTGTGTGTGTGGTTTTGTTTGAGTGAGTTGAACTGTCTCTACACTTTGTATTTCTTTCCAGTTTAAATAACAGGTCAGTCAACACATTTCCTCATATTGACAGTTTCAATCTTAAGCTCTTGCTTCCTCCTCTTTTTCATAAAGTCAAACAACCTAATGGACTAAAACAAATCAGAGTTCAGGGAGTTCCTGAAGTTCCTGAGTTCCTGGCTCAATTCATTGAGGAATCTGTAGACTCAAGTGTCTTGGCCTTGATACTAGAAACTTACCTCTAAGAAAACATCCCAACCGAAAAAACAACCTCTGCCCGCTCACTGCCTACAAACACTACGGTGAATAATTAGAAAAGTCCCCTAGAACTTGAGGAAAATCAGAGAAATTTGTTACCTTCACAAAATAATGGACAACATTATCATCAGTTTTTCAAAATTCTGTCTGAGTCATTGAGGAATGAATTGTTTTAAGAGCACTTTCACTTGCTAAGAGGAAGATGACTCATGGTTTCAAAGACAAGTTGGTGCCAAGGTTGAGGCAGAGCAATGCTTCCACTTTGTCTACCTCAATGCTCTTAAACCTAAACCAGTTGTTTGGAAAATCTGCTTAATCTTCTTCAAAGGTCTACATTACCAGAAGGATCACAAGGTCATGTTTGTCCATCTCATGCCACATCCTGAGGCCAGCAATGGCCAAGTACAGAAGTCCTCAGAGGAAAGGACACAACATTTTTTGTGAAGAGTACGATGAAACACTCAAGCGAAAATATTTTCTTCTAACATTGCTTCACCACATGAGTAAATAAAGGAGATTAAATTTAACATTTAAGGATAAAATGATGTTAGAGCAATTTTCTCCTTACCTTCAACTTCCAGATCTAACTGGGTCACAAAGCGTTAGAACTGGGTCATTTAAGTTAGGTCAGATTTGCCATTACCTTGATTTAAAGTCCAGGGGAAGTAAACTGGTATTGAGTTCTCATGCAATTATGGTAAAATATGATAATTACATTTAAATTTATCTCCATGGCTGATTAATATAGAAAGTCATGAGGTGAAAGATGGAGGTAGTGCAACAGTCATTTGATTGCTTTAATTGCCATAATGCTTCCATGTGTAGTAGGTCATACCTTTTTCTCAGATGTGGAAGAGGAAATAGCCTCCTTTGCCCTTTTTCTGAGAGTGCAAAGTGTTCGTCACTGGGCTGGGTTGAGGGAATATTATGAAGCACTTAACTGTGGCTACCCATGACACACAAAGCACAGGAATGAAACCACAACTGATGATGCTTTGTACAGATTTTCCAATAGTATTATCATATATCTTTAAATACTTTCATACTGGTCATTCAGAGTAGCAAAATTTTGAAATTCACCTACTGATTCATCCTTGGCCTTCACCCTTGAAAACATGCACCCTGGCTTCCTGTATGGAATCATGGGGATCCGAGGCAACTCCCTAACAAGTAGTTGATAGTTCCTCTCCAAAGAAAATGATTTGAAGGGCTGAACAAATAACACCAAATCTCTCAATGTATACAGCAACAGGAAATGACTGAGCACCTTGTCGGTTCTCTAAAGACAGAGGCAAAAAGGTAGGGTCAGGGACTTGACTTTTTCTGTATCCCACCCTTTCCCTCATTGTTCCAAAAGAAAATCCTGTTAGAACTGGAAAAAATAATTAGGACAAGTTCAGAGATGATTAAAAGACTGAAATTAATTAAAAGAATGGACTTGTGAGAAAATAATAGAAGCACTGGTCCAATGAGAGTAGAATCGCCATGTGTATGGAAGAATATAAATGGAAAGGAGAAAAAAAACATTGTGCATAAGAATGGTATAACAAAAAAGGGTGAGATTTATTAGCAATAGCAATAGTTAATTAGTGAACTCTGCTAAATGCTATACAAGCATTATCACTTTTAACCCTCACGACAACCTGGAGAGATAGATATTGGCTCCATTTTATAAATGAGGAAATAAAGACATGCAGAGGTAAAGTAATTTACCAGGACAGCTGGTAATTAGCTGGAATTCAAACCCAGACTGTTTGAATGCAGAGCCTACACTTTTAATCAAAACACCATATTGCCTCTTAGTCTCACTTTTTTTTTTTTACTGACAAGCTGTATGACAGTATCCATCTGCCTCAATTTTTTTCATAAAGTGCACAGTAATACATTATTTGTGTTTGTTTATGAACTTGGACAAGGTAGAGCACTATTCTAAAAAGGCAGAGTAGCGTAGTGGTTAGAGTTGATCTGAAATCAGACTGAAGGGGTTCAGTTCCCAGGTCTGGTTGGCCCCTTGCTCTCTGTGTGACTTTAGGCAAGTTATGTGACCTCTCTGTGCCTCTTCTTCCTCCATGGTAAAATGAGGATGTCAGTAATTCCTACACCATGGGTTTGTTATGAGAATTAAATGAGTTGTTATTGGTAAAACGGTCAAGACAGGGACTAGCACATAATAAGCACTAAAGTGTCTTAGTTAAATAGATTTTTAAAATCTGAATAGGTTAAGGCAAAAAGTGTTTAAACTTTAGTATGAATTGGCTATAATTAGCTCCGTTAAGCAACAGCTTAGCAATCGATACTTTTTATAGCCCCTATTGCCCTCTGCTAATTTTTTAACCAGAAATTTGATTTAAAATGCCAACTTCATCTTTAAAAAAAACCTCTGTAAAGGAACTTAAATATGGTCATCAGCACTCAGTCCTTTTCCTTCTCTCACCAGCACTTTCTTCTCTGTTTGCCTCTATTCTCAGGTTGGTTCTGTCTGTGTGGTTGTTCCCAGTACCCACGGGTCTCCCTTATCATCCTGAGGCTCAAAATCCCAGTGAAAAAGATTCTTATTACCAGTATGTTCAACCAAGTCCAGAACTGACTCTCATTGGCCTGAATTGGGTCACCTGATGATCTTAGAACCAATCACTGTGCATTGTAGCCAATGGACTGAATGTGCTGATTGGCCTCACCCATACCATGTGAATGGAGGGTGGGAGAAGGCGTATATCTTAAAGAAAATGAAGGTGTGTTTATGAGAAGAAGGGGTAACCAACGCTAGAGAGACAAGACAATAAATCTCTACCATAATAACCAATAATATTTTTGTGCCACAAAAGTTGCGTTGGGAAATAAAAAACTTGTTTTAAGTATTTTTTGGCTGTGCTGTGCAGCTTGCAGGATCTTAGTTCCCTGACCAGGGATGGAATCCAGGTCCTGGCAGTGAAAGTGCGAAGTCCCAACCACTGGACCGCTAGGGAATTCCCATTATTTACGTATTTTTAAATAATGACAAATTCTTATGCCGAGGTTAAGAAACTTGAAAGATTTTGTTCCTATGGCATTCTCCCCCTGCTGAGAAGAAAGATGCCTTTCATAAACAGAAACTTTTTAATATTTGTTTTCACTTTTTAATTTTGTTAACCATTTGCAAGTCTTATTTGGAAACTCCATTAACCTTGTTCCTTTTAGTTCTCTTATAAAGACTAAAGATAAACTCAAGCAAAGCATGAAAAGTCCAACTAACCTGTTGAAAGTGCAATACGTTTTTTGTTTTGTTTTGTTTTTTAATTTTACCGTGATGACTCCTAGAAAAGAATCACTGAGATTTATATTCCTTTCCAACCTTCCCGCCCCAGAGTGAGATCACAGCTCATTCTGTCCCATACATTTTCTTTACATTAATGCCCTCTTTCTACTCAGATGAACACATTAAATACATCCAGAAAAACTGGAATTAGGATGAATAGACAAAGAAACTTTAGTGTCAAAATTCGTGTAAGAGAAATGTTGCCATTTTATCTTCTTAAAATCAAAAGGAACAGTGCTCAAAAGCCAGTTTTACTTTCTTTCCATGAAATCTTAGTATAGTTAAACAGAAGCAGAAGATAAAAGTGGTATTTGGAAACTCCCTATATTCTATAATGTGGTTAATGTTGTCATACTGTCTTATCTAGGAATTCTTCTGTGCTCCTCTGAAGTGTCAATCGTCACATTTTAGAATGTTTATCTTCTACAGTTGTTTACCTCATCCTTTTCTAAGTCACTGGAATGATATTTCTAAAGAGTTACTTTAGATTAAATTTGGCATTGACCTTATTTTTTTTAAATGTAGGACATTTTACAAGCCATAGTGAATTCGTCCCAACACGAAACCGACATGACATATTAGCTTTGTGTAGTGATAACATTGGAGCCCATGAAATGTACTAAACTGCTTGCATTTCCCTGGCTCCCTAATGAGCCTGCATTCCTGCATGTACACATCTTATTTTCAAGTGAGGTGTAAGAATTGTTGAGCTCAGAGGTGTCAGTCCCCTGGCTCTGTTGTGTGTGTTATCTCCCCTACCAGGCATCTTTCCACAGGCAGGGCAGAACAAATATGCTGATATGTTTCTATGAATAGAGTAAAAAACTCACATCCAAATTCCCCAAACCTCATGCAATTCTGTGGGTGATTTAACCGAGCCCAACCTCCAATTCCAGATCTTGGGGGGGAAGAAAAGGTCCATTAGCCCTTTTTTTTGTTAAAGAACATAATAGTTTAACAGCTTGCTCAGCCTCAATTTCTTCCCTTCCATGTGTCTGGAACCTCTGTCTTATAACCCTCAGGAAACGTCTCATCTAGTAAATCCTAAATTTCTGGGGAGATGAAAAGACCAGAATCGGAATGATGTTCTGTGTGATTCTTCAGCATGTAATTTGGAGAAAGTAGATCGTTAGAATAACCATTAACTGCATGTTGGAAATCCTGCCTTGCCTCTTCGTATTTCTTATTCAGAAATGGAAGTCCTCAGGCCACTAGTAAGCTCTTTAGCAGGAGCATAGGAATAATGGTGACTTTGAAAATTCTATTGCCGTGATCTCAAAATAAGCATTCTTATATGAAATGGAAGGTTAAAATGTAAAAAGTCATTCTAATATATTCATTTAAAAAAAAATAAAGTATCAGTAGAGGTTTGCTTTTTTGTACCACACAGTTAATTAGGTAAAGCCCTAATACCTTTAGGGCTGCTATGTGAAAAACAATGTCTTTGTGCCATTGAGATGTCAGTGACAAACTTGAAGCAAAGGCAATTTAAGAAAAAAAAAAGGGGCAAGGATGAAGCCTGTGGGAAGTGAAGAAGAAAGAGAAGGGAAGGGAAATGAAGAAAAGAGAATGAAAGGAAAGGAAAAGAAGTGAAAGGGAAAGGAAAAAAAGGAGATAAAAGACTATATAAATGTAGCCTACATAAAAGGGTTCTTGACAGATTAAACCAGCAACTGTTCACAGAGGGAGGGAATGCCTGACCCATATACATGGGAAAGGTGACACAGTTCTTGGACCTCTGTAGAGAAGTGGGAGCCAGAGATTTATTTCTCTAGGCCAAGTCTAAGTATTAGACATTCTTTCCACTGTTACATTACAATTCACAACAAAACAATATATATATAGTCACACCTACTTATCTTCCTTCCTGAATAGCAAGGAATAACTTCCTGAATAGCTCAGTTCAAAAAACATAAGGTGGAGTCTTGTCGAGCCAGTAGCTCCCGTGGGGTGGGTAGGAGCAAGGGGCCACAGTGGCCTGGCAAGGAGGAAGAGCCCCAATGCTCAGTGAGGACGGTATCTATACATGGTGTTATAGTTGCTGGGCATAGGGCCAGGCTATTGGTTACATATATGGGTGTTGATCAAGTAAGTAGGTATGTTGGAACTGTGTGAGAACAGTGGGGATCGCTTTCTCACTGCCACTGAAAGGACAAGCTAGGATCAATCCTGAGGTGTCAGATTGAACTTGGAAGTATTGGTATAAACACATAGATTCCAGTAGATAGATGTTAGACAGGTAGGTGGGTAGGTAGGTAGATAGATAATGTTGTGGTAGCCAGCCTCTAAAATAGCCTCCGGTTTTCTTGAATCCAAGTATTCATACCTTCATGAAGTCCCCTCCTATCCTGAATGGGGTTCACTTGTGTAAACAGTAAGAGGTTATAAAAATGAAAGAGTGAGACTTTTGAGGTTAAGTCCTAAAAGACATCAAGCTTCCTCACTCTGGGGGAATCCAGCCATGCACTGTGGTGACACTCACACAGCACTGTGGAGAAATCTGTGACATGAGGAAAAGAGGCCTCCTGCCAACAACCAGTCTCAGCTTGCCAGACATGTGAGAGAGCCACCCTGAAAGCATATTCCTCAGTCCCAGTCAGGCCTTAAGGTGACTACAGTCCTGGCCAGCATCTTGACTGCAACCTCATGAGAGGGACTGAGCCAGAAATCACGCAGCTAAAACGCTTCTGAATTCTGACTAAACTGTAAGTAATAAATATCCATTGTTTTAAGGTACTAAGTTTGTTATGTAGCAACAGATAAAATATACATATACAGAGCACATACTTACATATATTCCCTAGCTCTATCCATTGCTAAGGTCTGGGTGCAATGACACTTTGAAACCTATGAGCTGTACCAAATGCCCAGATGTCAGTTTCTAAATGCAGTTCTCCACTAAAAGAAACCAGGGCTCCTTGGAGAAATGGCTGACTTCAGGGCTAAAGCAAGGAAAAATTAAAGGTGAGTATGAATATTTTATTAGGAAGGAAATGGTCAAGTAATTATAGAAGCCATCTTGAAAGGGCACCCACTGGCCTCTCTAAGGAACTGACAAGTTCATACTAATACAAATAAATAAGTGAAAAAAAAAATTGGAAGAATAAATTCCTTACAGTAGAATGTCAACTAATAAATACAGGAGAAATGGTCTAATTAGAAAATAACTATTTGGCAACCATCATAGTAATAATTAATTCAGCCATGAAACATCAATAGATGCTAAAATTAGTGAGTACAAGGTTGATGAAGAATGAAATGTTTACATAGTCTCAACTATCCACAAAATACTTATTAATTGCAATGAGAAAAGAATGAGTTTTCACTGGAGAAATTTGGCAGACACCACCTAAACAAATTATTAAAATTAATGTCATCAGTAAGCGGATAAATTGAAAACATGTACCATGTAACTGGATGCAATAAGAACGCAAAATCATTACTATGGTAGTCCAGCCCTAGAGGAAGCACAACTTGAATCTAACCCTAGGGAAACATTAGATAAACTTAAACTTAAAGATAGTTTATAAATTAACTCAGAAAAATGGTCAAAGTCATGAAAGTAAAAAAAAAGACTGAGGAATTGTTCCTGATCAAAAGGGGACTACAGAGATAAAATAAGCACAACATGTGATACTGGATTAAATTCTTTTTACTATAGGAGATATTTGGGGACAAATAGCAAAACTTGAATGGTATCTGTGATATAGGTGGTAGCAATGTATCAACGTTAATTTCCTAACTTCAGTGGTGTTACTATGGTTATGCAGAAGAGTGTACTTATTTGTAAAAAATACACACTAAAGTATTTGAAGATTATAAGGCATCTTATCAACCACTTGCTCAAATGGTTCAGAATGAAAAATCTCTTCAAATTATTCTTGCTACTTTTTGTAGGTTTTTAATTATTTCAAACGAAAGGGGAAAAAAAAAAGAAATGTACCACAGATCTGAAAATTATAACCCTCATTTGGCAGAGAATATAAAGGCAATTCAGAGACACACAATACTAAATAGAAATACACAGAAAGGGCATGCATAGCAGACATCATACACAGGTAAAGTGCCAACAACAACAGCAATGAAAGAGAAAGTAGGAATATGGGGGGTAGATTCAAATAGAGACGTCCACTGAATTACTTAGTGACCCAAGAGGAAACAGATGGTGTGTCAAAATAGAGTAATTTAATGAGCGTTTATTTGCAATGATGTGGACCAAGGTAACCATACATCGAAGACTTAGTAATAGTCTAATGCCTAAGCTATTAAGAGGGGAGGGAATAGTACAGGAACGCAGAGAAAGAGTCATGCCTGCTGCCTTGAGAGAATCCATGACTGCTGGAGAGACACAGCTAGCTAGAGGAGACCTGGCAGGAAGGGAGCCATAGCCTCACTCCCCTTTCTCTCCCTCCAATCTATAGTCAGCACTGTCAATTGGCAAAACTCAACCAGAAACCCCCTGGGAACCCACTGGTGTGATCTGTATGAGTCACCCTGTCTGGGCAGAAGACAAGGTACAGAATAATTGAGGGTCAGTCTGATGGGGGTCAATGGAAGACATCTGACCTGCCTACCTTAATTATATGAAATTAAGACCACCAATATTTAAGCTCTGTAGAAATAGCTGTCAATAAGGGTGCTGTTTAAAATCTTTGATACAATTTCAGAAAGAGAGATTGAAAATTCTTTGAAACTGCAAGTAAAACAACCATTCCAGTATAATTAGGCGGGTCATCCACAGCAAGGATCACAAAAATCATTAGATGATTCAACACTGTACAAAGAAGTACAGTTGAAAGAGACGAGAATCTGGAAAGCAACAGGAAGGAATTATTAGCCACATTTCCTTTAAGTATAACTGCCCACAAGTTTTACCAGTTCCCTAGTGAAGAGAATTGAAAGAAAATATCAAAAATTGGAGACACAATTTTGCTTAAATTATCTGTTTGGTAAACTGCATAGAGTTCTCATAACTTTGTGTAGGTTCAATCCTTTCCATTTAATCTTTTTGTTGCTGTATGAAGTTCAAAAGTCAAAACCTCTCCAGGTATATAAATCTGAATTGAGTAAATTTCATATTTAAATTGCAGTCAATAGTTGTTTTTTGGTTTTTTTTTTCCAACCCCAATTTGGCAGGTAAAGGGCTGTTCTCAAAAATGAAGCCTTAATAAGATTCCTACCTGGCTAATTGTGTCAAACATGCTTTACAGCACAGACAGGTGTAGAGAACCAGAACAGTTTGCAATCAGGTAAGTCTGTCTCATAGGTTTCCTCATGTTTAAAAAGCATTTAATGCAAATATGTAAAAGTTAGAGAAAAAAAAACTGTTTTATGATAGTAGTATCTTTGGCCTTTATAAAGAGCCTTTACTCATTATATATCTTTATTATAATATTTGTATTTTCATAGCAACACTGTGGAAGGCCCAGCCTATATTAGCTCCAATTTATATGAAGATATAAACTAAAATCTCTATAGCTAGTAAGTAGCAGAGACAGGATTCAAATCCAAATTTTCTGAATCCAAATCTAGTGACTTTCCCATTATATAAGTCTACCTAAAATTAAACCCAGAAGTACAGTCAAGTCACTTCACCTATTTTCTATGAACACTTTAAGATTCACTGTACTGTTACCATAATGAAGAAAGAATTTTCCTCCAATTAAATTGACGCAAGGAGGGAGAGTGTGGGGATGAAGAAGCACTGAAGAAGCAGATGAAGAAGCACTGAAATAAAGCAGATCTGAGGACGAGGTTTCAAAAGAGTGAGGTTACTGGTACATGAAATAGATCAGAAGCCTCCTCTGAAGGGAATAAATTGCCAAAGAAGCAAGAACTTTGACCAAAAAAGCATCTGACCTTAAAACCTCCAAACTTCCTTGATGAGAATGTGCTGAGAAAGCTTTTCAGCCCCCAAGGAGGGAATCCACTCCCAAAGCTCACTTCAGAGCCACTGAAGAATAAAAAGTAAAGGACACATCCTGTGAAGACCTGTAGACAAAGAGATTCCTCTAGAGACCAGAATCACAGCCCAATGAATTAAGGAAGCTCTCTCACCCCAGATACTCACAGTGTCCACTCAGTGGGATTTCAGAACTTCCACGGCCCAGTGACTGCTGGCTATCTCCATTTCCCCCTCTCCAAATCAGTGTGTCCTTTTTCTCCCCTTGTTATCTATTAGAGAGTAGGGAGAGAGGGAGAAAACCAGTCTTTGTAGTTCTTAGGTCTCCAAACCAGAGGAGCGACATCTGGACCTGACGGTAGACTTCACTGTGATGACATTCACTCAATGACTGCTGAGGTGATACACAGAAAGAGACAAGTTTTTCTTCTCATTTCAAATGTTTTGAGCTCTTACACTACTAGAATTTAAAACATTTGTGTTTTGAGTTTTAAGATTTTGTTAGATTGAATTTAGATATGGTAGAGAACCAAAGTGGATTATCCCTATTTTGTCTCTCTGATCAAGGATAAGAGAAATTTTGTAGAACCATAAGAGCAGATATTTTGGATCCCAGCCTGCTACTAGTAATCATACAGGCACGAATTAGGTATGACCTAATTACGTATGACCACAACCCAACAAAAATTAACTTCAGCAGAAAAGGAAGTGAGTTGACTCCTCTGGGAAGCATAACAAGATAGGTCATGAACTTGGAAGAGAAGCCCCAGAAACCTCAGAGACTGGATCAGGGCCTCAGGGCCACCACAAAGTTTGTCTCCATCCAGTTATTATTTCTGTTGTGCTCTGCTTCTCTTTGCATGTTGGCTTCTTTATTTTTTACTCCATGCAAGGTCTCTCCACACAGTGGAGAGGATAGCCACTGACAATCCAGGTTCATATCCGTACAGTTTACTAAGTGGAAGAAAGTGATTCCCCTCCAACTATAAGTTTCTGGTGAAGAATTCTGATTGACCTGATTTGAATAATATACAGACCCTTGTAAATAACTGTCCGGGTGGCTGTGGCACTATGATTGGCTCAGCCTGAGTCATGTGCTCAATCATGCCTGCAAAGGTAGAGGATAGGAGCGCCATGATCAGTCGGTGTACCAGGACCGTGTAAAGAGGAGAGGAATTCCCCCAAAGAAAGGAAATGCTGTAGCTATAAAAAGGAAAATGGAAAAGATGAGTGGGCAGAAACAAGAGCTACCAGATTCCTCTAAGATAACTTAGATACCAATAGCAATGCCCACCATGGTATATACCGAGAAAGCATACCTACACAGAGAGGCATGGACACTTCCATCCAGAGCATGTCTGACTTTGGTCAGTTCTAGCAGTTACCCAGTCTCCCTGTCAATTTCCCCACTGTGATTCACTCCCACTCTTCAGTAGAATACGCAGATCTCCTGGGACAAGTTCTATGATTATAGTGACGTTCTGCCTCCTTCTCATTACTCTTCCAGGCTTGGGAGTGACCCCAGATTAAGTTCACATGCTCTCTTCAGCACTAAAAACCACAATATTTACATAAGACTTACATACATTATGATTAAATGATTAAATGCTTTCTAATTACCAAATACTTTCTAATACCTCCACCAGATTAATGTTTCTACAATGCCACTTTGTGTCACCCCTCATTAAAAAAAAAAAAAATTCTAGTCTCTCTAAATCTTCCCATATAAACCACAAATTCCAGGCCTTCAAAGCACTCTATAATCTAAGTCCTAAATATCTTTGCAGTCTGACCTTTTACTAGTTTTTTATTCATGCCTTCTTTCCATACAAAATAGGCTACATTCCCTGTTTCTAGTGTACATATAATTTTTTTCATCCTTCCTCTTTCATTTTTGAAACCAACATATATTGGTTGCTTTCTTATGTGCCAGGTACTGTGCAATAAGTACCAGGGATGCAAAGATGAATGAAACATGAACCCTGCCTTCAAAGGACTCTAACTGTAGAAGAAACATACATTATAAATTATTATAATTCTCTGTGAAGCATGTCATAGGTATGAGGATATTGCTAGTCCAACCAACTGTATGGAGAATTAGGGAAAGTTTCCCCTTGAATATGATACTTAATCTGGGACTTGAAAGATAAGTGTAAGTTTGCCAGGTGGAAGAATAAGAAAGAGAATTCCAGGCATAGAGAAGAACGTATGCAAGGGTCTAACAAATAGGAAGATAGGCAGCTTGTTCAAGAAAATACAAGCTTAGTAGAAGCTTCCTTAATTTATGTTCACTAAAACAACACTGGAGATTAAACAATGCACTGATTTGCCTGTGTAAACACTGGCTGATGCATAGGACAGGCTAAATGATTACAAGTTAATATTATACTCTCCTATTCACCCATAGAATTCTATAGCTGCTAGTTGAGTTTAACACCTATTAAGAGTCAGTGGCCCCCTTTCCCAAATCTGTTGTACTTGTTATTATAATCACACAATTGAATTAAGTGTTATGTAAACCAGGGATTTTCAACCTCGAACTACTGACATTTGGGGCCAGATAATTCTTTGTGGTAGAAGACTATTCTGTGCTTTGTAGGATATTTAGCAGCAGCCCTGACCTCTCCCAGCAGATGCCAGGAGCACCCTCCCTTGAATTGTGATAACCAAAAATGTCTCCACACATTGTTAAATGTCCCATAGAGGGTGCAAAATCATGACTGGTAGAATTGGGCCAGATTATAAAGGGCCTTCTATGTGGACTTATTTTCTAAGTATGCAATGAGAACCATTTAATGTTTTTTAGTAGTAGAGTAACATATGTGGTAATGTATCTCAAAGGATAAATTGGAAGAGGCGAGACTAGAGACAGGAAGACCCATCAAGGAGGCAATTGCCATAGAGCAAGCGAGACGTAACGAGAGTATTGATGAGCACAGTGGTAGTGATGTTTAGAGACAAACTGAAGAGAGAATTTGGGGGATAAACAGATGTCATTCACTCCAACTTCTCTTCTTCCCTGTGCTCACCTATTAAATCCAACCTATCTTCAAGGTTCAGCTCAAAACTCATATCCCCATGTCAAACCAAACAAAATGACATGTCCTCCTTTGCACCCTGGTAACTCATTATTTCAGCTGCTCTTAGGCCACCTTGTAATATTGTTAATTCAATGCCTAGATTATAAACTAGATTTTAATTTTAGATTATAAAATCCTTAAATATAGGATCACGTTTTGTTCACATTTGCTTTCTACTCAGTGCTCAATACCATGCTTTCCATATAGCAGATGATCAATATTATTTATTGAGTGAATTTATGGAACTCTAGCCTAAATTGCTCCAATAGATTTATATGTGTCACTTGAATTCTCGCTGTAAGCATTGGGAGAGTCTGGGCATAAATTAACCAGCACTGCATTCTTTATATATCTGTTTCCCACAGTTCCTATCTATTCACATCACTGGAGGAAGTTCATATTCATTAATCTTATAGCTTTTCTTATAAACCACTCATTGGAGAAACTCAGGGAAACAACACCACATGATCCCTTCAAAAATAAAAAAGTAACTAGAGGTTAGATGGTATCAAACTAGTGACAAATGATATTGAGCTATGTTAAACACGACATGAATGAGTGTTAAGCAAAAAACACCCATCTGGATTTTTCTCAAGGTCAATGTTTTTTCCTGCCACATAAGTCACCAAGATCATTACTCACTCTATTCTTTCAACTATATTCTTATTCAAATTGCTCACAGCTATCTTATTCATTTCCATGAAAAGTGGCAGGAAATATTAATTGTGAACAAAGTTTTCATTACATATTAGGAGATCAGGTACCTGAGAAATAAAGCTCTAGTGATAGAGGTTAGGACAGATATGAAAAATCAAACTGAACCGCAGACACTCTGTGTATTGGAATTGTCTTTCTGCAGCAATGAAAATGGCCAAATTGTTTAAATCAATGGTTTTTTTGAATATGTATTACGAGTTTCATACTCTATGGGCAAAGCAGGAAGTACAAAATGAACAAAGTCAAGACGTCTGCTAATAAGGCTCTTACAGGGGCACAAAGGAGACAGATGTAACTCATATCCGTGGTAGCATGGGGCATACAGGTGGGATGGCTCTCCTGGTGACATTTGCTTCAAGCTCCTTTTTCTACTATTTCAACTTATGGACCATCTTGGGGTTTTACATATGTTGTCTCTATTCCACACCAGATAATCCAGACATCGTATCTATGTGATTTTCACAAAATTAACCCCAACACATAATGTCTTTGTGCACATTGCCAAATATATTAATGGGTTAAGGTGACAGCAGTGCTAAAAGAAAATAATTGAATATTAGATACACCAGCATTTTTAAAGTCCCTTGGCTGTTTCTATCAACTTTGCTTCAGTCTCCAACCTCTTGCCTTCCCTTCAGTTTCTTGCTTATTTGCTCTACGTTTCTCTACTTTTACTCCTTTCTCAAAGCCAAAAAAAAAAAAAAATGCAAGGCATTCCCACCTTCTTCTTATTTTGTCTTTTCTTCCAGACTCTTCTCAGGAGCCCTCTTTTCACATTCATTAGGATATTTTCTTAAACACATACAGTTACCTACCTTCACTAAGTGAAGTTGCGGCACCAGCTGTTAGGATAATTGTTTTTTATCTGGTTACATCTTCATAAGCAGAACCAAGTGCCAAACTACTGATAATCAAATGTGAGATTTCAGAACTGAGAGGCCAGAAGGATAGGTGGGACATTATTCCAGTTTGGAAAGCAGAGATCGCCTAAAAAAGAGGGAAAAAAAAGGCTTGGAGGAGGAAATTTACATGATCAGGAAAGTAAAGAAACTAAAGAGCATAATGGGTTTAAAGATGTGGTAGAATAAAACTGAGAACCAAATTTGCATATCAATTTGAAATAATCATGTTTTATTTTTCATCAATTAATATTTACTTAGTACTTGTAATAGTAGTAACAATCAAAAAGTTATAATGAAACAAATAGTGATATCTACTATATAATAGGCGCTGAGCTAGTTTCTATAGTTACAGTGGTAAAGGAAGTACCATATTTCCTTGGCCCTTACATGCATGTTTTCCCCAAAATTTTAATATTTCTGAAATTAGAATTTATTTTAACTTTTCAGCTATATCTTTTTTTCCCTAAACAAATATTATTAAATAATGAGCCCTTAAGCTCATGGAAATACAGTAATTCCTCAGTTCAAGAGGCTTGCTTGCAGTCTAGAGGATGTATCACTGAAGGTGACTGAGGAAAAAATAATATAATAAATGAGTTAAGGAAAATGCATCTGAAAGTGACAGTTTAAGATGAGTGGGGATTGGTGGCAGGGAGCAGAAGAGGCTTAGACAGATGTGAAGTGTGAGCAGCTTGGCCCAGGATTGTGATATAGCAAAGGAAAGGCAGGAATGGACGTAACGTATAGACATGTTAATTCAAAGTATGAATAAGTCAATATCACTGAATTTTTGGAAAATTTGAACAAAACTTGAGAAATTGGTCAAAGATATTGCTAAGTCTTCAAATATGACTGACCAGGAGGATGACAGTTCACTGAAAACTGCAGAGAATTCAGATTCAGCACATGGGGCATTGAGTTTTGCTTAGACATATTGAATAACCAGATGGAACAACACAATAAGTAGTTGAAAATATATTAGGGAGCAAAGATTAAGAAATAAAAAATGTAAAGTCGATGGTTGTTTGTCAAAGTTTTCACTTTGTATTATTCTAATGTGTAAATGAAGTTCTAGAAAATCGTTGTTAATTTCCTTTCCTGATATTCAAAATGATGTTTCTGGTATACTGCCCAACTGGGGAAGATGTCTTTTACCCAACTAAAGAAAAAAAATAATCACACTTTCCCACAGTAAGACTACATTATAAATAACCTATAAATTATTTAAAATAAAATTATTATTATTTATTTTATTACTAATATTTTAAATAATACATAATTTATTTAAATATTATTTATTTGTTTAAATTATTATTATTATTATTCACTGGACACCTCTAAGTGCCAGGCACAGGATAGGTGTTGTAGGATAGAATCATGAACCAAATCTTTGCCAAACCCACTGAGTGAGACTTAGGAAAAGTAAGAGGGTTTTTTTTTTTTTAATTTATATATTTTTATTTTTGACTGTGTTGGGTCTTCGTTTCTGTGCAAGGGCTTTCTCTAGTTGTGGCAAGCGGGGGCCACTCTTCATCGCGGTGTGCAGGCCTCTCACTGTCGTGGCCTCTCTTGTTGCGGAGCACAGGCTCCAGACGCACAGGCTCAGTAGTTGTGGCTCACGAGCCTAGTTGCTCCGCGGCATGTGGGATCTTCCCAGACCAGGGCTCGAACCCGTGTCCCCTGCATTAGCAGGCAGATTCTCAACCACTGCGCCACCAGGGAAGCCCAGTTAGAGGGTTTTTAACAGGAGGATTTTACATGTCAAAACCAAGGGGACGGGCTTCCCTGGTGGCACAGTGGTTGAGAGTCCGCCTGCCGATGCAGGGGACACGGGTTCGTGCCCCGGTCCAGGAAGATCCCACATGCCGCGGAGCGGCTGGCCCCGTGAGCCATGGCCGCTGAGCCTGCGCGTCCGGAGCCTGTGCTCCGCAGCGGGAGAGGCCACAACAGTGAGAGGCCCGCGTAGCGCCAAAAAAAAACAAAAAAAAACCAAGGGGGCTAACCATGGGTCGTTTGTAACCATAAACTTAGGCAGTTCCATTAGTCTGGCAACAGCAAGCTGTCAGAGAGAGGTTTCTTTATAAGTATATTAGGAAGGTACAAAAACCATCTCCACTCTGTAATGATCAACATGAACAATTTTACTAGGAAATCCATCCCAAAGGAGAATACAGTTTAGCAGATGGGACCAAGCTAACCAAGCTTAACAATTCAAGTGCTAACGTGAAAAGTTTTCTGAATGAAGAGAGGCAAACCTTTCTCCATCACTTGGCCCTACTTTCTAACCTAATTATAATACTTTGGCTTTGAATTTTTCTGGAAGCCTACACTGTACATATTGGTGTACATATTCCACCATTCTCCATATACATATACCCATTAGGTTACTCTTTTCAGGAATTATAGCACCAAGGATTGTAGTGAGACTGAACTAAATAAGTCCCAGAGAAAAGGCATGAATCAATTCCTTGGTATGGGATTCATGTCTCCTGACCATTTCCTTTCTATGCCCACCCCAGTTTGGGGTTGTCGTATAATGTTCTTTCCCTGACATTGATTTATCCAAATTATTGTTTGGCAAGGCCACAAGGTTTTATGTCACTGAGACAAAAAGAATTGTAATATTGGAGATAGGACACAGGTTTTATGTCACTAAGACAAAAGCAATTGCAATATTGGGAATAATCCATCCTTAAGAATGCAAATAGTAAGACTGAATGTTAATTTACAGGGAACATAAAAATCATTACATCGTTTTTCACTGGAGTTCTTTTGTTGATCATGTAGGGAAAAAAATCTTCTATTTTGTGTTCTTATGAAAAGGACAATGAGTTTATATATCTTTAATGGTTTTAATTTGAAAAAAAAGTGAAAAGTGTCTTATGGTGTATAAAAATCTAGTTGTAGCATTTCCATTTTATTATATAAAAGTGAAAATTACATGATTTAGGGACTAAGTGCTTTCTAACTCTCATGGTCGGTCTCTAAAAGAGAAGAGACAACCACCTAGCTGTGATAAATGCTGCCCATTATAATATTTCATTCTTATTAATAAAAATGCTGATAATACTCAGGCATTAATTTAAGCACTTTACATATGTTAAAACAGTTAATCCTTGCAATAAACCTTCATAGTAGGTACATTATAGTTATCCCATCTTATAGACGAAGAAACAAAGTTTCTTCAGGGAACTTGCCCAAGGTCGTACAACGAGCAAGTGTCAGAGGTAGGCTTTGAAAACCAGACCACCTAGCATCAGACACCACACATTTACCCACACTGCTGGACAGCCTCTTTACTCTAGTGATACTTTTTCTGCTGCTATGACTGCCTCTGTAATTCACTGTATCCATGAATTACCACGCTCTGCTTCTTCAAGTCAATACATCACTCCAATGGTACTTAATCAAGGACTCTCAGGTGTGCTGGTTCCCCTCAGGTGTGCTGCTTCCCCTTTGGCCATGATTATCATAAATTGGTCTTACTGCCACCCAGACAAGAACGCCTCTGTATTGGTCCATTTGGGCTGCCCTAACAAAATATCACAGACTGAGTGGCTTAAACAACAGAAATTTATTTTCTCCCAGTTCTGGAAGCTAGAAGTTCAAGATCAAGGGACCATTAGGGTTGGTTTCTGATGAGGGCTCTCTTTCTGGCTTGTAGATGGCTGCCTTCTTGCTATGGCCTTTCTTTTGTGAAGGTACAGAGAGAAAGAGAGCTCTGATATCTCTTTCTCATGTAGGATTAGGGCTCCAGTCTTATCGAATTAGGGCCCCACTCTTATGATCTCATTTTTCCTTAATTACCTCCTTAGAGTCCCTATTTCCAAATATAGTCATATGAGGGGTTAAGGCTTCAACATATGAATTTGGAAAGGGGAAGAACACAATTCAGTTCATAAGAGCTTCCTTGTACCAAATATTCTTTCTTGAAAGAAATGAAATCCCTCTATTTCAGGCGCTCCTCCTGGCCTACCCTTCAACACCATTTTCATCATTTATATCCTCTATATGTTACTCCCAACTTCCAAGTTGTTTACCTGTTGGAATAATATAGTCAAAGGACTGTGTAAAGGGTTTTTGTGTGCTTCAGTGTTTCCAAAGCACAATATATCTGTGCACACACACAAAATACACACATACGCTCAGACACATATAGATTCATAACTTCAAAATGGAGCCCACTCACTTTAATACTCAAATGAAATGATTCTGAGCTCCCATCACACTTCTTGCAAGAATGTCCCTTTTCTCAGGGTCTTCCTTCTTGTGATGGCACCAAGGGATGGATTATTTTGCCATTTAAGAAGTCAAGCAACTTGGTTACTATCATCTAAAGGAGAGAAATCAGAAATTATTATCAGATAACTGACGAGTTTTGCTGTTTTCCACCATTGCTGTCAGAACACAGGTGATTTAGAAATAGATTCTCCATGTTTGGTGTAAAAGAAGTCTCTCTTGAGTATTATGGAAAAAAACTGATGCTACTATAGGTTGTGACTCTCAATGTTTCAACAGTTTAGTTCCCAAAGCTCTTTTAACTAATACTCACAGATATCTTCCTTACTGCTAATCTATACTCCAAAGAGGTCTCCACTATAAAGGCCCAGCACCACCTTTCTCCACCTCAATAACCTAACTCTGAAAGTGGAGAAATTCCCTCTTTTGTGTTCCAATACCAATCTAATTTCCTGTCTCAGAATGAGTGACATTTATATCCTGAGAGAACCCTATCTTATTAGATCCAGTCCTACTATGGGTAGGAGAAACAGCTGTTATTATTTATCATATTTAAGAAATAAGAAAACCTGAGGTCAAGGAAGTTAAATAACTCATTTGAGGTCACAGCACTAGTAAGGGACAGCCTAGCCTCAGTCTCAGGATTTCTGACACCCCACTGCTCTCTTTACCATCTTCATGTTCTCTCTCTCCCTTCATTGTGGGGTCCTGCTGTCAGTCAATCCTTCTGATAAATACTGCCTTTTCTCAACAAAATCTTTCTCTTTTTTTCCTTGATATCATCTGACTATTCCCAATAATACCTACTAGTTTATCAAATGCCCCTTTGTTACATCTACTGCATTAACAAACCATCCCTCTATAAGCACTGTTAATCTTGTTAATGTAAATGATCAAATTGGAAATTTCAAGCAAGAATAAAAATAAACTTCTAATAAAGTAAAATTAACCAGCAAGCTAACATGACTGCAAAACACCCCACATTTGACATCATTGTTATGTGAGATCATAAAACAGTCCTCACGCCGTTTCCCAAAGGACTAGGTCTACATCGCACTACACAGTATCATCTACCTAAGCACTGATCTTTCTGCCTGTGGAAAGAGAAGATTCTGCATGCCACAATTTTTACTGGGGAAAGAGATTTCCCAGAATCTCCTGTGGGCAGTGTTAAATGCTTCTGCCTATTTCTGCACGATGCTGCCTCTGACTCAAAGGTCTGTTATCAACCCAAAGGAGACTCTTACATTCCCTGCAATTACAATGACCATCTTTTCCAGACTCTAACCAAGAGTTTTTATGATTTCTAAACTTTTAGGCCAAGAAGTCTTACACATATAAACACCAGACAACTTTTGAAAAGAACCCTAGATAATTTGGCCAGAAATAGGTTTTTTTCTTAAACATTTTGAGTACAAGCAAGTTGGTCAACATTATAATTTACCCTTAGCAATGACTTTAAAAAAATGAATGGATATCTTCTGTGTTTGGCATCTTGTTTATTGTGAATTATGGTGAATTTGCCCTCCTTTACTCATTTTTGTCTGCTTTTCAGAATCCAGCGGGAGTGGGAAGCAGTGGGGTTCTCACTTTTTTGTTTTATAATTTCGAATTGACTTTCAGAAAATTATTCCTGCTTTAAACTGATTTTAGTAGTGGAAAGTTGGAACACTAGCGTCCAAAGAGCCATATTATATACATGCAATAAGTGTTTGTTTAATGTTGGAATAATCTAAGTACACACCTGACCAAAGGCCTCCACTGTTACCTACTCTGGAGTCTTGTGGGTCCTTCCACAACTGTTTCTGTGTTCTTTTTTTAATTTTATTTTAATTTATTCCACAAAATAATATGATGGTACACATACTGTTTGGTAATTTTCCATAATTAAGTAGCCCATGAATCATTGGGTTAAAATATTTTCATCATGATTTTATAGATGAAAATATTGGAGGCTCAGAGAAGTTAAGTTACTTAATACCTGTTTGACTTTTAGCAGCTCAACTCCTGTCATTGTTTCCAGTGTTCAAAAGTTAATGCTATTTCCATATTACCTTTTTACATGACTTGTTTTTTGCTGAAGTGGTGGTATTCACTGAACTATTCTAATCGTCTGTGTTCCTTTTAGATCCTTGTGTGGTGCCTAGCTAAAATTAAAATATAATTCAGACTTTGAAACATTTTTCTTCAACCCTATAAGGTCAACTAATCCAAGTAAAAATTAATCTATTAGCTGATTTAATTCAACTTAATTGCATGCAACAATTATTAGTGAATATTTAATATATACTTAACTCTTAGGTACTGTTACTGTAATGTGAGCGTTATTAATACCATGTTTTAAAAACTGAGACAGTATAACTGAAGCTAGATTGTGTAGACAATTAATATACCTTAGAAAGACTAATAACAGCATGAGAATATTTTTAACTTTTCTGTGAAATATCAGATCCCATTAACTCGGAATTTGGGAATATTCAATCCTAAAATTGACCAATATTCTATGTGTAACATCTATGAAAAAAAAGGTTTGCCAAGCAAATTAATGTTAACAAAAATCCAAGAAAAGCGGCAGCCTCTTGAGAAAGTTGTCTGTAAGCAAGCACATAGTAGTATCATTTGCAAAAAACTACTAGTTGAAGACTTTGGTCTTATTGATGTGTCTGAGGAATTTTGTGGGTTCTATTGTTAGCCACCTGTTTGCTGAATCTTCATAAAAGAATAGCATTATGTTCATTTCAAAAGAGTCTATATCAAAACCTTTTAAACTCTTTCTCCTTTGCTTTCCTCTCCTCCCCTCTGATCCTCTACCCATTTGCCAATAGTATAAAATTAGGAGATTTTTACCATATTTATTTAACAAGCACCTTACTCTATAAATGAATGATCCTTGGTCTACTTAGCAAATGCATTTTGAGAATGACTTATTCTATGATGCCATGGGGTTACACTGGGGATAGTGGGTGAGACTCACAGAAAGATAATTTTAACTTTAAGAGAAACTTTTTCATTGTCAGATCAGTCCACAAATAGAATCAACAGCACCAGTAGAAACAAGTTTTCCTTATGGGAGGAAAACTTATGGGAGGTATTCAAGCACTAGGTGGGGAGGTTGAAAGGAGAATTGAAACTTTGGAAAGTGTTGAACTACATGATTCTTAAAGCCAAGAATGTATAATGTTGATGAGGATAATGACATGAGTGTGAGGAGGAGAGAAAGGAGGAGAAATTGGGGGAAAAACAAATAACTTTATAATTCTTATTTATAAGTAACTATACTCTGGGTTGAATGTGATTCCCAAGAATAGTGATGTTGTTCAGTGATGTAGCAGTATTGAACTGGAATCAAACTTTGCTACCTTTAAATAATTCTACTGAAGAAATTTGTTTGCTTTTAATAAATAAGGGGTTTTATTGACCTAATTTCTATAATGTTGATGTATGCATATGCTTTGGAGCTAGGCAAATGTAGATACAAATCATTGCCATGTGATCTTAGGCAAGTTAATTTACCATTTATGGTCTCAGTTTCTTCACCTACAAATGGACATCATAATAACTGCACTGACACCATAGTGTTACTCTGATCATTAAATGAGATGCATTTAGCACAGAGCCTGGTACACAGCATGTTTAGCACTGTGTCTGGCACATAGAAAACACTCCATTAGTGATGTCTATTATTAAAATATCTTAAGTTAATAAAAAACTATCTACCACACGTGAATTTCCCCAGGAGGCCATTGCTTTCTAATCTTCATCTTCTTCAGGTGGGGGGTGGAATTCCAATAATGAAACCATAGCTTCATGTGGGATTTTTTTACTGAACCATAGCTTCATGTGGGATTTTAATGGGTATTTCCACTGAAGGATAATTTTTTTTTATATGATGCTGTATAGATTCACCAAAGGATGACTCACTCTTCTCTTCTACATTTACCTGCTGGTCACTGATTGGTTTTCAAAGGATTTATTAACTTTTTTATTTTTTAAAAATACAAAATCATATTTTCTTATGAGCAATATCCATATGACATTAAATCAAAAACAGAATTCTCATAAACTCTAAACTTTTGCATTCCTAGACAGCAAAGAAAGATGGTCAATGTAGTGCGGGATTTCAGAACATTCACATCTGTAACCAAAAAGGTTTTAGAAAAAAATAATCACAGGATAAAGTGTCATTCATTCTGATTGTACAGAAATATTTCAAATTCCCCTTTCCTCTTTTTCTATGCATTTGCTGGTGTTTGTGTTTCAGGCAACAGTTTTTCTCATCTCAGTCATTATAATAGATGTATACACACAAATTCAAGGGTTCACAACTGGACAAGTGTGAGCACCATCAATGTCAATTAGTTCATTCCACCTTGCTGGAGACTGGAGAGGTGGAATGATTGATTTTCAGGCTTAATATGTTTTCTTCATAGAGGTTTGACATATATTGGTGGAATGACCAATTTTAATAAAGTACAGAGGCAAGAAGACCAAATATCCCCTGCATGCCCCTCATTCACCAGAAGACACCTTCCTTTGCATAGCCCTTATTCACAACTAATTTTTAGCCTGGGTCATCTTTTCTCATTCCTACAAATCCGAAAGGTCCATAGACATTTCCTGTAAGAGTTCATCCTGAGTAATTATTGCCTCTGATTCAGCCCCCAGGAGTCGAATTCAAGCCTGGGTGTGTAGCTAAATTTTTCAATAAGTGAGCATTTCTAATGAGGAAACCTTGTAGTAGCAAGCCCGCCATTGCAATCTGCAGCTCTTACTTTGAAACAGCGAAGCACAAATGTTGTCTTTCATCCCATGCAAAATAAGCCTTGAATATTTGCAAGACTAGAGGGACAGGCTCCACTTTTATAGAAATGATTCACATACTTCTGTCATCTTGGGCATGCATGTTACTAACCTGACTTTCTTGGAGCCATTTCCCTAAATTAGCTGATTCATAAATACAACATATCCAGATTAGGATTTTGTTTTTTTTCAATTTTTGAATTTTATTTTTTTACACAGCAGGTTCTTATTCATCATCAGTTTTATACACATCAGTGTATACATGTCAATCCCAATCGCTCAATTCATCACGCCACCACCACCACCACCACCCCGCTGCTTTCCCCCCATGGAGTCCATAGGTTTGTTCTCTACATCAGTATCTCAATTTCTGCCCTGCAAACCGGTTCATCTGTACCATTTTTCTAGGTTCCACATATATGCGTTAACATACGATATTTGTTTTTCTCTTTCTGACTTACTTCACTCTGTATGACAGTCTCTAGATCCATCCATGTCTCAACAAATGACACAATTTCGTTCCTTTTTCTGGCTGAGTAATATTCTATTGTATATATGTACCACACCTTCTTTATCCATTCTTCTGTCAATGGGCATTTAGGTTGCTTCCATGACCTGGCTATTGTAAATAGTGCTGCAAGGAACATTGGGATGCATGTATCTTTTTGAATTATGGTTTTCTCTGGGTATATGCCCAGTAGTGGGATTGCTGGGTCACATGGTAATTCTATTTTTTAGAATTACCATGTGACCCAGTAAGGAACCTCCATACTGTCCTCCATAGAGGCTGTATCAATTTACATTCCCACCAACAGTGCAAGACGTCTCCCTTTTCTCCACACCCTCTCCAGAATTTGTTGTTTGTACATTTTCTCATGATGCCCATTCTGACTGGTGTGGGTAATACCTCATTGTAGGTTTGATTTTCATTTCTCTAATAATTAGTGATGTTGAGCAGCTTTTCATGTGCTTCTTGGCCATTTGTATGTCTTCTTTGCAGAAATGTCTATTTAGCACTTCTGCCCATTTTTGGATTGGGTTGTTTGTTTTTTTAATATTGAGCTGCATGAGCTGTTTATATATTTTGGAGATTAATCCTTTGTCTGTTGATTCATTTGCAAATATTTTCTCCCATTCTGAGGGTTGTCTTTTCGTCTTGCTCATGGTTTCCTTTGCTGTGCAAAAGCTTTGATGTTTCATTAGGTCCCATTTGTTTATTTTTGTTTTTATTTCCATTACTCTAGGAGGTGGATCTAAAAAGATCTTGCTGTGATTTATGTCAAACAGTGTTCTTCCTTTGTTTTCCTCTAAGAGTTTTATAGTGTCTGGTCTTACATTTAGGTCTCTAATCCATTTGGAGTTTATTTTTGTGTATGGTGTTAGGGAGTGTTCTAATTTCACTCTTTTACATGTAGCTGTACAGATTTCCCAGCACCACTTACTGAAGACTGTCTTTTCTCCATTGTATATCTTTGCCTCCTTTGTCATAGATTAGTTGACCATGGATGCGTGGGTTTATCTCTGGGCTTTCTATCTTGTTCCATTGACCTATGTTTCTGTTTTTGTGACAGTACCATATTCTCTTGATTACTATAGCTTTGTAGTATAGTCTGAAGTCAGGGAGTCTGATTCCTCTGGCTCCATTTTTTTCCCGCAAGACTGCTTTGGCTATTTGGGGTCTTTTGTGTTTCCATACAAATTTTAAGATTTTTTGTTCTAGTTCTGCAAAAAATGCCATTGGTAATTTAATAGGGATTGCATTGAATCTGTAGATTGCTTTAGGTAGTATATTCATTTTCACAATATTGGCTCTTTCAATCCAAGAACATGGTATATCTCTCCATCTGTGCGTATCATCTTAAATTTCTTTCATCAGTGTCTTATAGTTTCCTGCAACAGCTCTTTTGTCTCCCTAGGTAGGTTTATTCCTAGGTATTTTATTCTTTTTGTTGCAGTCGTAAATAGGAGTGTTTCCTTAAATTCTCTTTCAGATTTTTCATCATTAGTGTATAGGAATGCAAGAGATTTCTGTGCATTAATTTTGTATCCTGCAACTTTACCAAATTCATTGATTAGCTCTAGTAGTTTTCTGGTGGCATCTTTAGGTTTCTCTGTGTATAGTATCATGTCATCTGCAAACAGTGAAAGCTTTACATCTTCTTTTCCAATTTGGATTCCTTTTATTTCTTTTTCTTCTCTGATTGCCGTGGCTAGGACTTCCAAAAGTATGTTGAATAATAGTGGTGAGAGTGGGCATCCTTGTTTTGTTCCTGATCTTGAGGAAATGCTTTCAGTTTTTCACCATTGAGAATGATGTTTGCCGTGGGTTTGTCATATGTGGCCTTCTTATGTTGAGGCAGGTTCCCTCTATGCCCACTTTCTGGAAAGTTTTTATCATACATGGGTGTTGAATTTTGTCAAAAGTTTTTTCTGCATCTACTGAGATGATCATATGGTTATTCTTCTTCAATTTGTTAATATGGTGTATCACATTGATTGATTTGCATATATTGAAGAATCCTTGCATCCCTGGGATAAATCCCCCTTGATCATGGTGTATGATCTTTCTAATGTATTGTTGAATTCTGTTTGCTATTATTTTGTTGAGGATTTTTGCATCTATATTCATCAGTGATATTGATCTGTACTTTTCTTTTTCTGTAGTACCTTTGTCTGGTTTTGATATCAGGGTGGTGGTGGCCTCATAGAATGAGTTTGGGAGTGTTCCTTCCTCTGCAATTTTTTCGAGGAGTTTGAGAAGGATGGGCGTTAGCTCTTCTCTAAATATTTGATAGAATTCACCTGTGAAGCCATCTGATCCTGGACTTTTGTTTGTTGGAAGATTTTTAATCACAGTTTCAATTTCATTACTTATGATTGGTCTGTTCATATTTTCTATTTCTTCCTGGTTCAGTCTTGGAAGGTTATACCTTTCTAAGAATTTGTCCATTTCTCCCAGGTTGTCCATGTTATTGGCATAGAGTTGCTTGTAGTAGTCTCTTAGGATGCTTTGTATTTCTGGGGTGTCTGTTGGAACTTCTTTTTCATTTCTCATTTTGTTGCTTTGAGTGTTCTCCCTCTTTTTTTTTTTAACATCTCTTTTGGAGTATAATTGCTTTACAATGGTGTGTTAGTTTCTGCTTTATAACAAAGTGAATCAGTTATACATATACATATGTTCCCATACCTCTTGCCTCTTGCGTCTCCCTCCCTCCCACCGTCCCTATAACACCCCTCCAGGCGGTCACAAAGCACCGATCTGATCTCCCTGTGCTATGCAGCTGCTTCCCACTAGCTATCTACCTTATGTTTCATAGTGTATATATGTCCATGACTCTCTCTCGCTTTGTCACAGCTTATCCTTCCCCCATCCCATATCCTCAAGTCCATTCTCTAGTAGGTCTGTGTCTTTATTCCTGTCTTACCCCTAGGTCCTTCATGACATTTTTTTTTCTTAAATTCCATATATATGTGTTAGCATACGGTATTTGTTTTTCTCTTTCTGACTTGCTTCACTCTGTATGACAGACTCTAGGTCTATCCACCTCATTACAAATAGCTCAATTTCGTTTCTTTTTATGGCTGAGTAATATTCCATTGTATATATGTGCCACATCTTCTTTATCCATTCATCTGATGATGGACACTTAGGTTGCTTCCATCTCCGGGCTATTGTAAATAGAACTGCAATGAACATTTTGGTACATGACTCTTTTTGGGTTATAGTTTTCTCAGGGTGTATGCCCAGTAGAGGGATTGCTGGGTCACATGATAGTCCTCTTTGTAGTTTTTTAAGGAACCTCCATACTGTTCTCCATAGTGGCTGTACCGATTCACATTCCCACCAGCAGTGCAAGAGTGTTCCCTTTTCTCCACACCCTCTCCAGCATTTATTGTTTCTAGATTTTTGGATGATGGCCATTCTGACTGGTGTGAGATGATATCTCATTGTAGTTTTGATTTGCATTTCTCTAATGATTAATGATGTTGAGCATTCTTTCATGTGTTTGTTGGCAGTCTGTATATCTTCTTTGGAGAAATGTCTATTTAGGTCTTCTGCCCATTTTTCGATTGGGTTGTTTGTTTTTTTGTTATTGAGCTGCATAAGCTGCTTGTAAATCTTGGAGATTAATCCTTTGTCAGTTGCTTCATTTGCAAATATTTTCTCCCATTCTGAGGGTTGTCTTTTTGTCTTGTTTATGGTTTCCTTTGCTGTGTAAAAGCTTTGAAGTTTCCTTAGGTCCCATTTGTTTATTTTTGTTTTTATTTCCATTTCTTTAAGAGGTGGGTCAAAAAGGATCTTGCTGTGATTTATGTCATAGAGTGTTCTGCCTATGTTTTCCTCTAAGAGTTTGATAGTTTCTGGCCTTATATTTAGGTCTTTAATCCATTTTGACCTTATTTTTGTGTATGGTGTTCAGGAGTGATATAATCTCATACTTTTACATGTACCTGTCCAGTTTTCCCAGCACCAATTATTGAAGAGGCTGTCCCTTCTCCACTGTACATTCCTGCCTGCTTTATCAAAGATAAGGTGACCATATGTGCATGGGTTTATCTCTGGGCTTTCTATCCTGTTCCATTGATCTATCTTTCTGTTTTTGTGCCAGTACCATACTGTCTTGATTACTGTAGCTTTGTAGTGTAGTGTGAAGTCAGGGAGCCTGATTCCTCCAGCTCCATTTTTCGTTCTCAAGATTGCTTTGGCTATTCGGGGTCTTCTGTGTTTCCATACAAATTGTGAAATTTTTTGTTCTAGTTCTGTGAAAAATGCCAGTGGTAGTTTGATAGGGATTGCATTGAATCTGTAGATCGCTTTGGGTAGTAGAGTCATTTTCACAATCTTGACTCTTCCAATCCAAGAACATGGTATATCTCTCCATCTATTTGTATCATCTTTAATTTCTTTCATCAGTGTCTTATAATTTTCTGCATACAGGCCTTTTGTCTCCTTAGGTAGGTTTATTCCTAGATATTTTATTCTTTTGTTGCAATGGTAAATGGGAGTGTTTTCTTGATTTCACTTTCAGATTTTTCATCATTAGTGTATAGGAATGCCAGAGTGTATTCACTGATTAACTCTAGTAGTTTTCTGGTAACAACTTTAGGATTCTCTATGTATAGTATCATGTCATCTGCAAACAGTGACAGCTTTACTTCTTTTCCGATTTGGATTCCTTTTATTTCCTTTTCTTCTCTGATTGCTAAAACTTGGCTAAATTGCTACACTGTGGCTAAAACTTCCAAAACTATGTTGAATAAGAGTGGTGAGAGTGGGCAACCTTGTCTTGTTCCTGATTATAGTGGAAATGCTTTCAGTTTTTCACCATTGAGGACGATGTTGGCTGTGGGTTTGTCATATATGGCCTTTATTATGTTGAGGAGAGTTTCCTCTATGCCTACTTTCTGCAGGGTTTTTATCATAAATGGGTGTTGAATTTTGTCGAAAGCTTTCTCTGCATCTATTGAGATGATCATATGGTTTTTCTCCTTTAATTTGTTAATATGGTGTATCACGTTGATTGATTTGTGTATATTGAAGAATCCTTGCATTCCTGGAATAAACCCCATTTGATCATGGTGTATGATCCTTTTAATGTGCTGTTGGATTCTGTTTGCTAGCATTTTGTTGACGATTTTTGCATCTATATTCATCAGTGATATTGGCCTATAGTTTTCTTTCTTTGTGACATCCTTGTCTGGTTTTGGTATCAAGGTGATGGTGGCCTCGTACAATGAGTTTGGGAGTGTTCCTCCCTCTGCTATATTTTGGAAGAGTTTGAGAAGGATTGGTGTTATCTCTTCTCTAAATGCTTGATAATATTCTCCTGTGAAGCCATCTGGTCCTGGGCTTTTGTTTGTTGGAAGATTTTTAATCACAGTTTCAATTTCAGTGCTTGTGACTGGTCTGTTCATTTTTTTTTGTTTTTGTTTTTGCAGTATGTGGGCCCCTCACTGTTGTGGCCTCTCCCATTGCGGAGCATAGGCTCCAGATGCGCAGGCTCAGCGGCCATGGCTCACGGGCCCAGTCGCTCTGCGGCATGTGGGATCCTCCTGGAGCGGGGCACGAACCCGTGTCCCCTGCATTGGCGGGCGGACTCTCAACCACTGCGCCACCAGGGAAGCCTGGTCTGTTCATATTTTCTATTTCTTCCTGATTCAGTCTTGGCAGGTTGTGCATTTCTAAGAATTTGTCCTGTTCTTCCAGGTTGTCCATTTTATTGGCATAGAGTTGATTGTAGTAATCTCTCATGATCTTTTGTATTTCTGCAGTGTCAGTTGTTACTGCTCCTTTTTCATTTCTAATTATATTGATTTGAGTATTCTCCCTCTTTTTCTTGATGAGTCTGGCTAATGGTTTATCAATTTTGTTTATCTTCTCAAAGAACCAGCTTTTAGTTTTATTGATCTTTGCTATTGTTTTCTTTGTTTCTATTTCATTTATGTCTGCTCTGATCTTTATGATTTCTTTCCTTCTGCTAACTTTGGGTTTTGTTTCTTCTTCTTTCTCTAGTTCCTTTAGGTGTAAGGTTAGATTGTTTACTTGAGATGTTTCTTGTTTCTTGAGGTAGGCTTGTATAGCTATAAACTTCCCTCTTACAACTGCTTTTGCTGCATCCTATTGGTTTTTGATCGTTTTGTTTTCATTGTCATTTGTCTCTAGGTTTTTTGGGGGGTTTTTTTGGAAAATTTCTTACAGCAGCTTTGCACCTTACTAGCAAGTCACTGATGTCAGCATAATTGAAATGTATCATGCTGTTTTGTACACTGAGCAGACAATTCATAAATTTACTTCCATATTTTTATTATAAAAAATCAAAGAATGCCACTTATATTGGAAAGTGGTACACACATCTGAAGACATCCACAGTAGCTGAAAGAGGAAGCAAAGAATGATTTAGTAACATTGAGGTTGTAGTTGGCTACCTCCAAAGGAACCATGGGAATCACATTTTAAAGAAGGAATTATAAACTAACCTTTACTGCAAAGCTGTTTAGTATGGGGACAGGGTACACTGGCATGGAACATTCTTTTCACAGTTCATTATATGACTTAAACTATAATTAGAACAAGATGGGATGTACAGCTATTTTGTGAGCAGAAAATTTATTCTCCAGAGAAAACAGATTGTTTAGGATGTGTTGATAATTGCTGTGGTCTTTTTCTATGAAGAGAAAAATATGATTTTATTTCAGAATATATCTCTATGATTGCTTCTCTAATATGGTTTTAAGAATATTCCTCATGCCCAAACTACTAAGAAAAAATAATGAGGCAAATGAGCCAGGAGGTACTCAACTTGGTGAAGAAAAACCTGTCACAAAGACAAATCCAATGTCTTTGGCTTATAATAAAACCTCTCTCACATAACTCTAAAGATACTCAGCAGATCACGAGAGGAGAACAAAAGAAGAAGAAAGCAGAGAAAAAAGACCTGCAAAAAATGCTACCTCTCTCAATTAAAGTGACAGTAAAATAATAAGATTATAATTCTATTAATTTATAAACATAAATACATGTATATGAACTCATTCAGTTGGTTCCTTTGAACCTGGTGTTATTGTCACTTTGTCTCTAGAGATCCGACAAAAAGCTTAGCCGGGTTTTGCTGTAGAAAATATATCCTGATCCTTCATGGATCACTCTTTTTCATCATCCTAATTTTTATAGTTGTTCATTTTCTCATGCTAGACAGAAAATATAATAGCAGAATATCCCTGTCCTTCTATGCGCATGGTCAGTATTCAGATTCTAAGTAAAAAATTTCTTTTCAGAGCCTCCTGAAAATGTCTCCCAACTGGGGCTGACATCATTGGCTCTTTATGACTTCATGTAGCCCTGTCAGCTATTCTCCTTGGCAGTAACAGATGAGATTTTACACTTTAAATATTTCACACCTACTTATATGTAAAGTACAATTATAGATGGTATTACTAGCTAGGCTAGAAATTTCTCATTGGAATTCTCCAAGACATCATTTAAAACAAGTTTTTGTATTTTTAGGCAATAGATTTTAGATTTTTTTTTTAAAAAAAGCATCATCTACATCTAAATCTCCCTATTTAATTTATCTCAATGAATGTGATCACAGCAGTAGGATTTATAATAAAGTGCTTGATAGTGCAAATGTTAACATTTGTCTGTGAATCGAATCTATTGTTATAAAAGGCAGAAATTTAAATACTGTAAAGTATACAGAAATATTCTTGATGATATAAAAACACTTTTAAAGGACAATAGTGAATGTTATTTTTGAGACTCCAGCTTAGGTGGGAAACAATAAAAAATTTCTAAAGTCTCTTTCTGATCTAAAATTATATAATTGTAATTTTAGATTTTAGTCCATTTTTTAAATTTTTGAGTCAGCTTTGCAAGTTTCTTGAATTCATTCCCATCTTGCAACCTTCTCTAAGGTTGGGAACTTGGATCATGCAAAACCTGTGGTCATCCAAAATATTCTGTCATTTCAGAGAAAAACAAAACTCTGAGAAAGCTCCTAGAGCTGATTTAGGTTTCACAAGGTCCTAAAACTGTGACTCATCGATGTCCAACAAGACTATTGTCAACTGCAATACACTAATGTTTCATAAGCTATGGTAATGGTTGTCTGTTCATTCTCTGCTTAGAATGACTGTTAGCGATCATGGTACTGGCACCCCCTTCAAAGAGCTTTAGACAACTTCCTACATGAAAACTCTCACCTTCTCACAACCTTCTCACTTTGCCCCATACTATCTCCTCACCTCCTGGTCAGATCTTGCCTTTACCCAACTCCTTTTGGATTCATCTCTAGTTCTCAGCCCCATGCTTGCCCCTATAACCTGAAGAATAGATCTGCCCTCTTGAATTTTGAGTTATGGATCTTATCTTTCCTGACCCAGTTTGTTGTGGCTCCACCTTTTCTTCCCAGGAAATAGCCCTGACATCAGTCGGCTTGACTGACAAACATTTAGGAGGCAGAAACAATTCATCCTATTTCACATCTCCTGCACCATACCAGAATTCGTGCTCTAGCCCCTTAACCATTCTCCTAACTTGAGGTTGTCCCTTTCCAGTCTTTTCTCCATATCTTTGCTATTATCATCCTAAAACACTTCAATATCTCCTTAAAGCCTTCCATGATTCCATGCTGTTTTAAGGTCTACTCCAAACTCCTAAGCCTAAGAGTACCTTCTATATTCCTTTGTTCCAGCCACAGCTGTCTCCTCACTCTCTCCAGAACATACCAAGCTGATCCTACCTCCCACTTAGTATGCCCACTTTGCCACTCTCTTAATCTTACCCAACATTCAGGTCCTAGCTCAAGCTCACTTCCTTCACAAACTTCTCATAACTGGTCCACATTCCTCTACCCCTATTTGAATACATATAGCAAAGGGATTGCAAGGGTATGTTGTCTGTAGTATTCATTGTGATACTTAACTAAATAGAATTGCCCTATGTTGTTACATTCGGTCATCTAATGTGTAATGTGAATGACCAGTTTTTCTAACAGTAGGTTCCAGGAAGATAAGAACTGTATCTTAAAATTCTTTAAACTGTTCATAATACTAACAAGTAAATACTTGTTGAAAAAAGAACCCAGAAATTCAAATGACTTTCAAGATTTTTGTCTAGTCATCCTTGGGTTAAGACAAATAATGGGTTAGAATATCTCATAAAATATTTTCTATCCCTGTATTTCTCAGATACTAGACTTTCAGGGTTTTATTTATGGAAGTTATAATTACAATTCATGTTTCCAAATAACCAGATGGACTATTATCTCAATGCATCTGCTATATTTCTTATTTTGCATGGGTTTTTAATTTCCATGAGTAATTTGATTCACACAAATTGTCTTCCTTTCAAATACTTCTAACCTGAGCTCTGATCAAGAAGAAGAAGAGTAGAATGATTAAGATTTGGGTTTAAATCTCTGGCTTTAAATTCTAACTCTACCAACGATGAGTTGCATATCTTAAGCAAGTAGCTTAAACTTATTTTGCCTTTATTTCTTCATCTGTAAAATGTAAATATTAATAATAAGTGGATCTACCTTATTAGGTGGTGTTAAGGACTAAATAACATATGCATTAAGCAGTAATTATATATATTATAATTATAGTAAACACAAAATACATGTTAGATCTTATTTTTATCAATCATTTCTCTGTAGGCTAAGAGCCAAACATGGAGACAACATATAGATTTTGATGTAATTCTTTTTCTAGAACAGTCAGCTGCTACCAATATTTTCCATAGTCTGACCTAATTCACAACTTTGAAGCAGACTAATGATAATGAACCTGATTCTTCCCTCAGTCACAGAAAGGGAAGGAAGTGAATTCACGTCATCCACATGGTTTCAGAGTGCAGAGAAAAGGGGGCAAGGCCAAAAAGACAAGGTGAAAGCAGAGAAATGGTTTTCTGACATTCTTTTGGAGGCTCCCCTTTCGGTGATGTGTTCAAGCCTACACTTAAAGCCTTGAGTAAAAAAAACATCAGTATTTCTCACTCCAGTCATCTGACCTGATTGTGTTTTATCTAACTAAACTGGCATGTGGGTTAGCTGAAGTTAATGAATTTGGCACGATTGATTGGTTGCTTTTGTCCTAAGTTCATTCAGCCATATCGTTGTATGCCCACAGAACTTGTCAAGATGAAAATTGGTCATTTAAAGCCAAATTTCATTCAAAATTTCCCTTGTCTTAGCAACCCAATTATTCTTTATAACTCCTTAACTAATAAAAATTTAATATTTAAAGTGTTTTTGAAATCACAATCATTTTTATTAACTATATTCAGTTAAACAAACACTAATTTGCCATGAAAATGTATTATTGTCATCAGTGCTAACATTTATCCATATGTGTCTTAAGTAACCACAGAAACAATATGGAGTGAACAGAAAATAAGTCTGAACAATAAATGTAGTTACTGAAATATAAGAATGTTGAATGTTGAGAAAGTTATTAAGGAAAAGGTTTACTCCAAACCATTCCAACTGGGCCATTTATCTCCCCTATGGCTTCTCTTCATCTTCATCGCTTCTCCAAGGTTCTCCCTCTATCACTTACTTATCCAAGGTTCTCCCTCTATCACTTACTTATGGTTTCTCATAAGTCAGCAGGAATACATCATTAATGATAGGTTTTACTTGTGTTAAATCAAACATTTTAGTGAACTGTTTGGAAGGACATCAGTATCTAAATCCTCTACTGCATTTTTCCAAAGTGTATCTGAATTATCAGTTTTTTAAAAAAAGTTCTCATCAAATAGACCTAAGAGAATTATAATGATTTGTACATCCTTTGAAATGTTGGGATTCAGTTCACTTCATGTAATATTGATTTTACAAAGCACTAGGAGGCCCATTTCTAGTACTGAGTCAGTACCAGTCTAGTCATCTGATCTTGAGGAAATTACCTAAACTCTTTGAATCTCAGATTTTTTTTAAATCTGTACAACAAAATCGCTAAATCGAACAATTTTTAAACTGCCTTCTAAATTTATTTCCCTATTTTTTTCATGGGATAAGATCTCCAACCCATATAAGAAAATAAATCACAACAGTAAATTTCAGTTATGTCTCATCTATCCTTCTGCTGTTGCTCTGGCTACAGAGTTTGAGGTGAGAGAATGAAAACTTTCCACTTGGAGGTATTTTATTTGATAAAAATTTATGATAGAAATGACAACCAGTATAATAACTTGATAATTGTAAATAAAATACTCAGAGTGTGTAAGCACCAAGTTATATATTGATAATGTGCAATGCCCTCTTTAAAGGAAACAACTGTTAAGAGACCTCATCTATAAATTCATCCTGTGGCTGGAAATTTATTTTCAACAACATACATCCTAATTCAGAGTTAATGCTAAAGACGGTAAAGAGGAAGAGATTGGTGGAGTCAGGAATAGTAGTTAAAGCAATTTTCATGTTGCTGAAATGTAGCTAAGAATATCTGCTATAGTGGTTGAATGTTCTCCAGGACACTGTGACGTAAATTCAGTTGCATCATTTAATCTATAAAGAGATTAGATGAGGACATGTGGCTCCACTCTCTAATACCAGAAGGAGAGCATTCTCTGGATGCACTGAAGCAGAGATTGGGTTTTACATGATGCTTTTACTGTGGGAATAAGCAGAAGTTTAAATCTGACAGAAATCAGTCTGATGAAAATCAGTCCAAAGTCCTGAAGAAAACTAAGCAGTGACCTTGAATAAGTACAATGCACTATGCTTCTTGCCATTCCTGTTTCCTTCTAAATATTTTGCCTGGCCCCTTGAGTTGGCAGAGGTACCATAAAATGGTGGCAAAATGCCTGGAATGAGGCAGCTGTACACCAGAATTGTTCATTTTGCTGTTCTTCCTGTACAAAATGAATGTGGCCAGCCAATCCTGGAGGCATGGGGCCTAGCAATCTGTGTTTTAAAAAAGCTCCCCATGTGATTGTAATACACACTCAAGTTTGAAAACATCAACACAGATTTCATAGTTTCACCATGCTTCCTCCCCATACCCACCCCATAAGAGTAACAAGGCTTAAAATGACTAGAGATATTAGATCCAGTTTCTAATTTCAGTTCAGTTTTACTAAAAGAATCAGAAAGATCTGACACCTTGGTTTTTTATCCTTATTAAAATCCTCTAAAGCATCACTATTAAAACCTAAGCATTCTTTCCAAGTATCAAATGAATAGAGTATTTCAATAAACATCTGTCGATCTTACCAACTTTATCTTCCAGACAATCTCTGAATTAAAGAGAAAGGTGATGATAATGAATTTACTCTTTAATATTGAGAAGAACCCTAGCAATATGCCATCACAGATATGAAAGGAAGAAAAATCTCTCCTTGTGTTCTCTCCTTTGCTTAGCTAAAAGTGGCAATAACTCCAGGAATTTTATCTCTTAGTGGACAAAGAGCTATGTATAACAAAACTAAGATCTTATTTTTTCATTTTTCTTATATGATAAAGAAGACTAAAACTGAAGGATAAATTCAGCTGCAAATAGATTAAACAATTTAGAAATGTATTTGTCTCCAATGTAACAGTCTGGAGGCAGGTAATCCAGAGCCCACGGTGCAGTCCCAGGTGTCAGAGACTCAGACCCTTTCTATATGTTGCTGTGCCACGTGTGGCTTTCATGTGGAAATCAGTGTCCAAAATGGTGGCTGATCCATCAGCCATATCTACATTCTGAGCAGCAGGTACAAAGGGGAAAGAAGACATGCCCTTTACTTAAAGAAAACATTCCAGAAACTGCACATACCATTACTTTTAGGTCCCATTATTTTTATTTATACATACCATTATTTTTAGCTCCCATCATTAGACCTTAGTTATATTGCCACATCTAGCTGCAAGAGATGCTGGAAGAAGAAATCTTTATTCTAAGCCGTCTTGTGTCCAGCTAAAAGGAAAAAAAAAACTGAGGAAGATGGCTATTGAGACTCTTGTCACCAGTGGTAATATCCAGTGCTGGCAAAAGTGTGGGGAAATAGGCTTTTAAAAAAAATATTGCTGATAAGAGTATAAATTGGTGCCATGTTTCTATGAACACTTTGGAAATATGCATCAAACACTTTCAAACATGACCCCAATACTTTAAAGAAGTTATCCTAAATTTATTTTAAAAAGGATATGTTACTATAATACTTAAAATAGTGTTTTTTCCTAGTTGTGGTAAAATAGACATAAAATTTACTATCTTAATCATTCTTAAGTGTACAGTTCATTAGGGTTAACTAATTTCACACTGTTGTGCAACCAATCTCCAGAATGCTTTTCATTTTGCAAAACTAAAACTCAATACCCATTAAACAACTACTCATTCCCTCCTTCCCCTTTCCCTCTACTCTGCTCCCAGTCCCTTTACTGCTCCCAGACCATTCTACTTTCTGTCTCTGTGAATTTGACTACTCTAGGTATCTCATGTAAGTGGAAAGATACAATATTTGTCCTTTTGTATCTGTTTATTTCACTCAGCATAAGGTACTCATGGTTCATGCATGTTGTAGCATGTATCAGAATTTCCTTTACTTTTTAAGGCTAAATAATACTCCACTGTATATATATGCTACATTTTGTTTATCCTTTTATCCATCAGTGGGCACTTGAGTTATGTCTCCCTTTTGGCTATTGTGAATAATGCTGCTATGAACATGGACACATACCATACTGATTTTTTTTTACCATAATGATTTTAAGAGCACAGTTTTTGCTCTTACTACTTATTGATGGGAAAATACATTGCTACAACAATAACAAAGACTCACAAAGAATTGCATAAAATAAGCCTCTACTTATGACCTCGACTTATGAAAAGCATTCTCATAGGAAGCTGAAGCTGATCTAAGCATAGAAGTCATATGGTACTAGTATTGTTATTATCATTGTTCTTGTTAATCTTGTAATGCCTTTGCCATGTTTTACTATTAGGTTAGTGCTGACCACATAAAGTGAACTGGAAAATGCTCCCCTTCTATTTTCTGGAAAAGATCGTGTAGAACTGATCATCTTTCTTCCTTAAATGTTTGGAAGGATTCATCAATGAAAACATTTGGGCCTGGGGCTGGGAGGATAGTCTAAATTATGAATTTGATATCTTTAATAGTTATAGGATTATTCAATTGATCTATTTCATATTGGGTGAGTTGTGGTAGTTTGTGCTTTTTGAAGAATTGGTCCATTTCAACTAAGCTATCTAATTTATGTGTGTAGAGTTCTTTGCAGTATTCCCTTGTTATCCTTTTGATGTCTGCAGGGTCTGTAGTGATATCTCCTGATTCATTCCTGGTTTATGTAACTTGTGTCTTCTTTTTATTTTTTATTGTTGTTAATCTTATTAGAGGTTTATTAATTTTATTAATCTTTTCAAAGAATCAGTTCTTTGTTTCACTGATTTTTTCTCTTTTTCTGTATTCAAGTTCATTTATTCATGTCCTGTTTTTGAATTTTATTTTATTTATTATTTCATACAGCAGGGTCTACTACTTTTCCATTTTATACATATTAGTGTACAAATGTCAATCCCAATCTCCCAATTCATCACACCACCACCACCCTGCCACTTTCCTCCCTTGGTGTCCATACATTTGTTCTCTACATCTGTGTCTCTATTTCTGCCCTGCAAACTGGTTCATCTGTACCATTTTTCTAGGTTCCACATATATGCGTTAATATACGATATTTGTTTTTCTCTTTCTGACTTACTTCACTCTGTATGACAGTCTCTAGAACCATCCACATGTCTAAAATGACCCAATTTCATTCCTTTTCTGGCTGAGTAATATTCCATTGTATATATGTACCACACCTTCTTTATCCATTCATCTGTCGATGGGCATTTATGTTGCTTCCATGACCTGGCTATTGTAAATAGTGCTGCAAGGAACATTGGGATGCATGTATCTTTTTGAATTATGGTTTTCTCTGGGGATATGCCCAGTAGTGGGATTGCTGGGTCACATGGTAATTCTATTTTTAGAATTACCATATGACCCAGTAAGGAACCTCCATACTGTCCTCCATAGAGGCTGTATCAATTTACATTCCCACCAACAGTGCAAGACAGTTCCCTTTTCTCCACACCCTCTCCAGAATTTGTTGTCTGTAGATTTTCTCATGATGCCCATTCTGACTGGTGTGAGGTGATACCTCATTGTAGGTTTGATTTTCATTTCTCTAATAATTAGTGATGTTGAGCAGCTTTTCATGTGCTTCTTGGCCATCTGTATGTCTTCTTTGCAGAAATGTCTATTTAGGTCTTCTGCCCATTTTTGGATTGGGTTGTTTGTTTTTTTAATATTGAGCTGCATGAGCTGTTTATATATTTTGGAGAGTAATCCTTTGTCCATTGATTCATTTGCAAATATTTTCTCCCATTCTGAGGGCTGTCTTTTCGTCTTGTTTGCAGTTTCCTTTGCTTTGCAAAAGCTTTGATGTTTCATTAGGTCCCATTTGTTTATTTTTGTTTTTATTTCCATTTCTCTAGAAGGTGGATCAAAAAAGGTCTTGCTGTGATTTATGTCAAAGGGTGTTCTTCCTATGTTTTCCTCTAAGAGTTTTATAGTGTCCAGTCTTACATTGAGGTCTCTAATCTATTTTGAGTTTATTTTTGTGTATGGCATTAGGGAGTGTTCTAATTTCATTCTTTTACATGTAGCTGTCCAATTTTCCCAGCACCACTTATTTATTTATTTATTTTTAATTAATTTATTTATTTTTGGCTGCATTGGGTCTTATTTGCTGCGTGCAGGCTTTCTCTAGCTGCAGCGAGTGGGGGCTACTCTTCGTTGAGGTGTGTGGGCCTCTCATTGCTGTGGCTTCTCTTGCTGCAGAGCACAGGCTCTAGGTGCGCAGGCTCAGTAGCTGTGACCCACAGGCTTAGTTGCTCCATGGCATGTGGGATCTTCCCAGACCAGGGCTCGAACCCGTGTCACCTGCTTTGGTAGGCAGATTCTTAACCACTGCGCCCCCAGGGAAGTCCCCCAGCACCACTTATTGAAGAGTCTGTCTTTTCTCCTTTGTATATCCTTGCCTCCTTTGTCACAGATTAGTTGACCATATGTGCATGGGTTTATCTCTGGGCTTTTTATCCTGTTCCATTCATGTATATTTCTGTTTTGTGCCAGTACCATACTGTCATGATTACTGTAGCTTTGAAGTATAGTCTGAAGTCAGGGCGTCTGATTCCTTCAGCTCTGTTTTTTCCCATCAAGACTGCTTTGGCTATTTGGGGTCTTTTGTGTCTCCGTACAAACTTTACGATTTTTTGTTCTAGTTCTGTAAAAAATTCCATTGGTAATTTGATAGGGATTGTATGGAATCTGTAGACTGCTTTAGGCAGTATGGTGACTTTCAAAATATTGATTCTTCCAATCCAAGAACATGGTATATCTCTCCATCTGTTGGTATCATCTTTAATTTCTTTCATCAGTGTCTTATAGTTTTCTGCATACAGGTCTTTTGTCACCTAGGTATTTTATTCTTTTTGTTGCAGTCGTAAATAGGAGTGTTTCCTTAAATTCTCTTTCAGATTTTTCATCATTAGTGTATAGGAATGCAAGAGATTTCTGTGCATTAATTTTGTATCCTGCAACTTTACCAAATTCATTGATTAGCTCTAGTAGTTTTCTGGTGGCATCTTTAGAATTGTCTATGTATAGTATCATGTCATCTGCAAACAGTGACAGCTTTACATCTTCTTTTCCAATTTGGATTCCTTTTATTTCTTTTTCTTCTCTGAATGCCATGGCTAGGACTTCCAAAACTATGTTGAATAATAGTGGTGAGAGTGGGCATCCTTGTCTTGTTCCTGATCTTAGAGGAAATGCTTTCAGTTTTTCATCATTGAGAATGATGTTTGCTGTGGGTTTGTCATATATGGCCTTTATTATGTTGAGGTTTCCTCTATGCCCACTTTCTGGAAAGTTTTTATCATAAATGGGTGTTGAATTTTGTTAAAAGCTTTTTCTGCATCTATTGAGATGATCATATGGTTTTTCTTCTTCAATTTGTTAATATGGTGTATCACATTGATTGATTTGCATATATTAAAGAATCCTTGCATCCCTGGGATAAATCCCACTTGATCATGGTGTATCATCCCTTTAGTGTGTTGTTAGATTCTGTTTGCTATTATTTTGTTGAGGATTTTTGCATCTATATTCATCAGTGATATTGGTCTGTAATTTTCTTCTTTTGTAGTATCTTTGTCTGGTTTTGGTATCACGGTGATGGTGGCCTCATAGAATGAGTTTGGGAGTGTTCCTTCCTCTGCAATTTTTTGGACGAAGTTGAGAAGGAGGGTGTTAGCTCTTCTCTAAATATTTGATAGAATACCTGTGAAGCTATCTGGTCCTGGACTTTTGTTTGTTGGAAGTTTTTAAATCACAGTTTCAATTTCATTACTTGTGATTGGCCTGTTCATATTTTCTATTTCTTCCTGGTTCAGTCTTGGAAGGTTATACCTTTCTAAGAATTTGTCCATTTCTCCCAGGTTGTCCATTTTATTGGCATAGAGTTGCTTGTACTAGTCTGTTAGTATGCTTTGTATTTCTGCAGTGTCTGTTGTAACTTCTCCTTTTTCATTTCTAATTTTATTGATTTTAGTCCTCTCCCTCTTTTTCTTGATGAATCTGGTTAATGGTTTATTAATCTTGTTTATCTTCTCAAAGAACCAGCTTTTAGTTTTATTGCTCTTTGCTATTGTTTTCTTAGTTTCTATTTCATTTATTTCTGCTTTTATCTTTATGATTTCTTTCCCTCTACTAACTTTGGGTTTTGTTTGTTCTTCTTTCTCTAGTTCCTTTACGTGTAAGATTAGATTGTTTATTTGAGATTTTTCTTGTTTCTTGAGGTAGGCTTGTATAGCTATAAACTTCCCTCTTAGAACTACTTTTGCTAAATCCCATCAGTTTTGGACTGTCGTGTTTTCATCGTCATTTGTCTCTAGGTATTTTTTGATTTCCCCTTTGGTTTCTTCAGTGATCTCTTGGTTATTTAGTAACGTATTGTTCCACACAGCCTCCATGTGTTTGTGTTTTTTAAGTTTTTTTCCCTGTAATTGATTTCTAATCTCATAGCCTTTTGGTCAGAAAAGATGCTGGATATGATTTCAGTTTTCTTAAATTTACTGAGGCTTGATTTGTGACCAAGATGTGATCTATCCTGGAGAATATTCCACGTGCACCTGAAAAGAAAGTAAAATCTGCTATTTTGGGATGAAATGTTCTATAAATATCAATTAAATCTATCTGGTCTATTGTGTCATTTAAAGCCTGTTGTTCTTTACTAATTTTCTGTTTGGATGATCTGTCCATTGGTGTAAGTGAAGTGTTAAACTCCCCCACTATTTTTGTGTTACTGTCAATTTCCTCTTTATAGCTGTTAGCAGTTGTATTATGTATTGAGGTGCTCCTATGTTGGCTGCATATATATTTATAATTGTTATATCTTATTCTTGGATTGATCCCTTGATCATTATGTAGTGTCCTTCCTTGTCTCTTGTAACTTTCTTTATTTTAAAGTCTATTTTATCTGATATGAGTATTGCTACTCCAGCTTTACTTTGATTTCCATTTGCATGGCATATCTTTTCCCATCTCCTCACTTTCAGTCTGTACGTGTCTCTAGGTCTGAGGTGGTCTCTTGTAGGCAGTATATATATGGGTCATGTTTTTGTATCCATTCAGCAAGCCTGTGTCTTTTGGTTGGAGCATTTAATCCATTCATGTTTAAGGTAATTATCGATATGTAATGTTCCTATTACCATTTTCTTAATTGTTATGGGTTTGTTTTTGTAGGTTCTTTTCTTCTCTTGTGTTCCCACTTAGAGAAGTTTCTTTAGCATTTGTTGTAGAGCTGGTTTGGTGGTGCTGAATACTCTTAGCTCTTGCTTGTCTATAAAGCTTTTGATTTCTCCATAAAATCTGAATGAGATCCTTGCCGGGTAGAGTAATCTTTGTTGTACGTTCTTCCCTTTCATCACTTTAAATATATCATGCCACTCCCTTCTGGCTTATAGAGTTTCTGCTGAGAAATCAGATGTTAACCTTATGCAAGTTGCCTTGTATGTTATTTGGTGTTTTTCCTTGTTGCTTTCAATAATTTTTCTTTGTCTTTAATTTTTGTCAATTTGATTACTATGTGTCTTGGCGTGTTTCTCCTCGGGTTTATCCTGCCTGGGATTCTCTGCACTTCCTGGACTTGGGTGACTATTTCCTTTCCCAGGGAATAGTTTTTGACTAATAGGGAAGTTTTTGACTATAATCTCTTCAAATATTTTCTTGGATACGTTCTTTCTCTCTTCTCCTTCTGGGACCCCTATAATGCGAATGTTGTTGTTTTTAATGTTGTCCCAGAGTTCTCTTAGGCTGTCTTCATTTGTTTTCATTCTTTTTTCTTTATTCTGTTCCGTGGCAGTGAATTCCACCTTTCTGTCTTCCAGGTCACTTATCCGTTCTTCTGCCTCAGTTATTCTGCTGTTGATTCCTTCTAGTGTATTTTTCATCTCAGTTACTGTATTGTTCATCTCTGTTTGTTCTTTAGTTCTTGTAGGTGTTTTTCTTTAATTCTTCTAGGTCTTTGTTACACATTTCTTGCATCTTCTCTATCTTTGCCTCCATTCTTTTTCCGAGGTCCTGGATCATTTTCACTATCATTATTCTGAATTCTTTTTCTGGAAGGTTCCCTGTCTCCACTTCATATAGTTGTTTTTCTGGGGTTTTATCTTGTTCCTTCATCTGGTACATAGCCCTCTGCCTTTTCATCTTGTCTATCTTTCTGTGAATGTGGTTTTTGTTCCACAGGCTGCAGGATTGTAGTTCTTCCTGCTTCTGCTGTCTGCCCTCTGTTGGATGAGGCTATCTATGAGGCTTGTGCAAATTTCCTCATGGGAGGGACTGGTGGTGGGTAAAGCTGGCTGTTGCTCTGGTGGGCAGAGGTCAGTGAAACTTTAGTCCACTTGTCTGCTGATGGGTGGGTCTGAGTTTCCTCCCTGTTGTTTGTTTGGCTTGAAGCTACCCAACACTGGAGCCTACCCCGCTCTTTGGTGGGGCTAATGGTGGACTCTGGAAAGGCTCACGCCAGGGAGTACTTCCCAGAACTTCTGCTGCCAGTGTCCTTGTCCTCATGGTGAGCCACAGCCACCCCCTGCCTCTGCAGGCGACCCTCCAACACTAGCAGGTAGGTCTGGTTCAGTCTCCTATGGGGTCACTGTTCCTCCCCCTGGGTCCCAATGCATACACTATTTTGTGTGTGCCCTCCAAGAGTGGAGTCTCTGTTTCCCCCAGTCTTGTCAAAGTCCTGCAGTCAAATCCCACTAGCCTTCAAAGTCTGATCCTCTAGGAATTCCTCCTCCCATTGCCAGACCCCCAGGTTGGGAAGCCTGACGTGGGGCTGAGAACTGTCACTCCAGTGGGTGGACTTCCATGGTGTAAGTGTTCTCCAGTTTGTGACTCACCCACCCAGCAGTTATGCGATTTGATTTTATTGTGATTGCGCCCCTTCTACCATCTCACTGTGGCTTCTCCTTTGTCTTTGGATGTGGGTATCTTTTTTGGTGAGTTCCAGTGTCTTCCTGTCGATGATTGTTCAGCAGTTAGTTGTGATTCCGGTGCTCTCTCAAGAGGGAGTGAACACACGTCCTTCTACTCCACCATCTTGAACCAATCTATTTGTGTCCTTATTTATTATTTTCTTCTTATGCTTGCTTTGCAGTTATCTTACAATTCTTTTTCTAATTTCTTAAGATAGGAAGTTATATTATTGATTTGAGACTTTTCTTTTCTAAGGTATCCAGTGCTACAAATTTCCTCTCAGCACTGCTTTAACTAGATCCCACAAATTGACATATGCTGTATTTTATTTTTCATGAAACTCAATGTATTTTTTAAATTTCCTTGAGATTTAGCAGCATGGAAAATCCTAGGCTGCCAGGGTTGCTTGGTTCACCAATAATGATTTAGACAAGAAATAAAATTATATAAAACATACTGACAATTATATTTTCAAAATAGTATTATGCTTTCCTTAAAAATTGGTCTACTTTCTGTAATTATTTGTATACAAATTAGAAAAGTAAAAATGCATATTATAAAATGCATAAGATGTTGACCTGGGCTTCCCTGGTGGCGCAGTGGTTGAGAGTCCACCTGCCAATGCAGGGGACGCGGGTTTGTGCCCCGGTCCGGGAAGATCCCACATGCCGCGGAGCGGCTAGGCCCGTGAGCCATGGCTGCTGAGCCTGCGCGTCCAGAGCCTGTGCTCTGCAGCGGGAGAGGCCACAACAGTGAGAGGCCCGCATACCATAAAAAAAAAAAAATTGTTGACCTATATTAATTTCACTATTTGACTTATTTTCCCTACAAAAACATTAGTTTTTTATATGAAAAAAATATGAAACTTCGTTTCATGTAGTTCAACCTAATAATTCTCATAATGTGATGCATACAGTCCTTCTTTAATCATTGCCTCTCAATATCCCATTTCAGGATTCAGGATAACAAAGAAAAAAAACTGTGTGATGTAGATCAGAGTCAGCAGCATGACTCAGAACCAGCTGAGGTCATAGGTCCCCTAAGTCTCCCAGATAAGAGAGTAAATTCTTGAGAGCTAATTGAAAGAGAAAGATGAAGCCTTGACTGGCTAACTCAAGTCTTTTCTAGAGTGTCCGAGAGGTCAAGGTATCAGAATGAGAAGACAATGCCAAAGATGAGGTCTCAGATAAAGGCTGCTTGCTCCATTTTGAGTTACAGGTGACAATCTAGTATGTCCTAAAGAGGGTAATGTACAGAATTAGCTAGATAGAAATCTGTCTCTGTGACTTACAGTGTGACATTAGGTAAGTTTGCATTTTTTTAACCTTGTCTACAAAGCAGGGATCATAATGCCTAACTCGTAGTGTTGTTGCAGAGATCTAACTAGATAACATATGTTGAGTGCCTGGCACAAATTAGGGGCCCAGCATATGAGTTCCCTTCATCAGTGTCTAAGGAAGTCATGCTCTGGAAAACCCTAAAGTTAGAAAAATGGTATATGTCACTGGTTCAAGCATGAACTTTTGAACCATGGTGCCTGTTTTCAGATCTCATTACCATGTGACTGTTGGAAAATTATACAACCTCTCCATGCCTTGGTTTTCTTTCTATGAACGATGTAACAATACTGCATACCTCCTCAGGTTGTTGAGGAGATTAAATGAGCCAATATATGTAATGTGTTTAGTACACTCCCTGGCACATAGCAAGCACTATATAAGTGCCATTTTATTAGTAGTTTGAGAAATTAATTGGGGTAGAAAAAAATTCATTTTGAAGGGAAACATGAATTCCAGAGGCAGAGGGGAAAGGAAGAGGAGGAGGAAGGGGGGGAGGAGAAGGAGAAGTAAGAGGAAGGGAGTGGAGGGAAAGGAGGAAGAGAAGAGAGAAAAAAAGGAGAGAAGAGAAGAGGAAAGGAGATTAAGAGGAAGAAATATATATATTTAAAATATTCTCTTTATTTTTCTAAGAAGTTGGGAGGGATAGTATTAACACTGTGCCAGACAGGATGTTTTCTACATGAAATGTAGAATGGTACGAAATGGTAATGAAATACAGAGTGTTTTTGTTTGTTTTTGAAGAAAAAAAAAGCAGGTAATGAGGACAAGTCCAGAGAAAAAGACTTTCACAATTAATGAATGAGAACGTAGATAAAATAGCAAATGGAGAGGGAAAACTGCTATGCCCCTACATCTCAGACACTGTGGATTCCATTTCAGAGAAGAGAAATTGTGAGTGACAGATAATCACTTCATTTACTTCTTAGGTCTCTGGAGATAGTTCTTGATGTGAGAGTATCTTTGAGGAGTTCCTTAGTGATTTTTCTGCTTGATGGATTGACATCTTCATAGCACATTGTGAAAATTGGTTTTGCTTTATCTCCTAAATGCATAACCTTTCGGTTTTCTTTTTAATAATTGTTTGCAACTAGCTTGTATGACAGCACTGAACACAGATACCACTGATGTTGATGAATGGTTGGAGGAACGCAGGTTGCATTGTACTGAAAGGGTAACACATTATGTCTATGTAATTGCTTCATCTCCCTTGGGGTAGACAAAGTTCAAAGAAATGTGAACATAGATGACTCACAGATATGTTCTTTGAGGTTGTCCCGAATTCATTTCTCTAATTACATTAACCTTTTCTCCCTTCATCAGTTATCACATGTGCACTCGCTGTACAGGGCATCTTGACAGGGTATTCAGCCACTTAACTTTACTACTTTTATTTATTGCAGCATTTTCTCAAAGACAAAGCACTTAAAAACACTGAAGTGGCAGGAAAACATCCATATATTTTTGCAAAACATATGGTAAGGAATTTAGGAGTATCATTTTAAGTATTATTCTTTCAAATGTCATGGTAATATTGCTCATTATTATATGGTTAATATGAGTTTTGAAAAGCTTTGCTAATTTGATGTTTTCCAGTTAACAATTGTGTGGAAAGCTGGTTTTTGGCTAAAAACTATGTTTGAAAAGCCAGATTCCTAAAACACCTTTGTGGGAACAGTATTCCAATTAACATTATTTTCCCACGAATGAGATGTTCAACAAATGGTCATCCAGACACTTCTTGAACCTTCTATTGCCTAGGAGCCCACTGCTTAATAAGGCAGCCCTGACTACTGCAGAAGACTTTGAATATTTAGATGATTCCTTTTGGTCTTGAGCTGAGATATTAACCATACCATACACCATACCTCTTCCTTGTGAATATTCTTGGAATATATGAAGACTGCTATTATATGTCCTCTTTGACAAGCTTCTGTCTCATTTCATATTGAGTGGTCACTGGATCAAACATCATTTTCGCTAATATCCTAAACATCTTGAGTCTGATAATATTGCCCGTGAACTCTGACACCAAGATAGATGAAATATTCCAGCATAATCTACTGGTCAGAGTAGTTAGAATACAGTGGAACACTTACCTCCTCTCTGCTGAATCATATTGTTCTTTACCAGAAGTCTGGGGTTGTGATAACCTTTTTAGAAGCAGCTTATTCCGATTCAAATCCAGTTTATGACCAACTAAAAACCCTTGTCCTTTTTCATATAAACTATTATAAAATCAGTCCTTTCCTTACCTACTGTATTCTGCCGTTTGTTTTAGCAAATCTAAAATATCCATTCTATTGGCTTAACTATCAAAACAGAATGACTAAGAGCATGTACTTTACAGCCAGTCTACTTGGATTCAAACCTTAACTCTATCCTTTCCTTGCCGAGTGGCCTTGGGCAAGTGACTTGAAGTTCCCCGTCTATGAAATATGAATTAAATGGGCTAATGTGTGTAAAGTATGTAGAAGAATGGATATAGTAAGCACTAGACAAGGGTTTGCAGCTATTATTTTATGTTCAGCTGTTTCTCCCAGCATTGTATCATCTGTAGACCAGAATACTGTGATTTCTATTCATTAATCCAAGTCATTGATAAAAATGCAAATAGGATAGCAGTAAGGACAGACCCATAGATTTCCCTTTAAGTTTGAGTTCTAAGGGTAGAGGAGACAGTTGCCTAGCTTTCTGTCTAGAATGTTGGAAGAGGCGGTTTTACAGAATTATGGAGAAGGCTATAGAGATAGCAGCACAGCAGATCTATCCATGAGAGGACCAAAAATAATCCTCCTCAACTTCCCAAGTCTTCCATGACCTGAATTAGTATAGAGAGCAGTCGAAAGTTTCCATGGGCTCTGAGTAGAATGTGGGGTTTAGGTGAGCATGTGCTAGAGAGAAAGCAAGATGATGTGCCTTTCCAGCATTCTTCAGTGTGAACGAGGGGTGGGTATCAGAAAGATACAGGGTGGATAGTCCTCCACTAAGATTAGGATTTAGCTGTGTCTTTGTAGATTGTAAAGGCAGGGGCAGAACTCAAGCTGGGTTGGTGCCTACAGACCATCCAATTGCCAATGGCATCAAATCAGAAGAGTTACCTCTAGAGCAAAAGGCTAGTAAGGACCACTGTAGATCAAGACCTAAAAGCAGATAGCTCCCTGCCCAGTGACGTCTTGAGGCAGTTGCCTCATAGACATTCCTGATTATATTTCTTGTATACATGACTTTTTCTGAACCATTGTGAAACCATAAATGCATACACTGCATAATTAAAGACCCCCCCACCATGCACACTCCCTAAGTTTCCCACCACCACCTCTTTTTATGCGATACCACTATAAAAGGGTTCAAGGGCATTCCTTGTATTAAAGTGAAAAGCACAAATTATTTAACCACTGTAGATGAGGTAAAGTACACAAATACATCATTATCCAGTTATACTGAAATGGCTTTAACCATGAAACAGTTCATTTAAACATTCCCTATGATACTTCTCCCTTTAATGTGGTATAAGCCACTGGCTCTCAACTTTGGGGGTCACTATATCCATTCAGATATGATTGTTTAAAAGTAACAGAAAACCCTATCCAAGTTCGTTTACATAACATTTATCAGTCACAGGAGGGGAAGTCCAGATGGAGGTCAGGCTTCAGGATGTGGTTGAACTAGGGGCTCAACAATGTCATGAGGACGCCAGTTCTTTGCATCTCTCTGCCCTTCGATCCACAGTCTCAGACTCATCCTTTCATAGTTGTAGGCTGGTTTCCAGGCTGGGCCACATGCTTCCTCAGACTGTGCCTTTAGTTGAAGAACAGTTTTTCTCTCTCAAGAGTTAGGAAAAATGCTCAGCGATGGGTACATCAAGCTTATTTTTCTATTCTCTCTAATTTAAACCAATTATTGCAAAGAGGTGCAGGGTTATCCTTGGGTCAAGCACACCTCCCTAGAGCAGATATTATTTCCCAAAACTATATCGCTGCTACACAGTGGGGAGCCATAGAATGAGGAAGTTAACTACCAGGACTGCTCTTGTTGAATCTGAGGAACACAATGGAGCCTGTTCCCAGAAAACACAAATATATACCAAAGTTTTCACACAATTTCAGGGGGTTCGCAGGAGCTCCTGAAGGACACCTAACACCTTCTCTAAGGGTCCATAGACCTCAAGGTTATAAACTTCTCATCTAAACACTGAACCTGGGGTGCAGTCATTCTAACATTATGCCTTTCTTCTCTCTCTAGGGCCAGAAATTGCCACAGTTCTCCCTTTCATCTTCAGAGAAGCGAGGGCATCATGTATATGCCAGGATGCTCTTTGGTCTTAACGTGATATATGAAATCAACTCCTCCAGGAGTGCCAGCTTCATTCTTTCTCCTTCCTTCATTCTGTGCTTTTCTTCACCTCTCCACACGCTCCATAGACCCCTGTGCATGGATGCCCATCCAGTTTTCAGATCACATTTATCCTTCCTTTTTCTTTGCCTTAAATTCTTTCTTAAAAATTATTTCCTTAGTACCTACATTCTGCATCAAAATATCCCACATTCTAAAGTACAAATTTATTAAGCATTTACTGTGGAGCAGGCATGCTAGTAGGCATTTTGTGTACATTAAGTTGTAAAATCTTGACAACTTCATAGAAAAAGTATTATTTGCTTTGTTCTAAGGCGAGGAAGTCGCTGTACAGAGAGGTTAGTTAGCAAGGGGCAGAGCTGGGATTTGAACCCAGATTTTCATTTGACTCTAGGTCATGTGCTCTTTCCGCAGCATCACCACATTCCTAGACTTTCTATGCTCCCCTTATGCCTGTCTGAACCTCAGTTCTGGGCATGACAAAAAAGACAGCAAATTTCCAAAGAAGTCTTTGCTAAATACCTCTTAGCATGTTAAATATTTCAGGTCTCATATTTATATAAAGCCATGAATATATCAGTTCTTGATCCAGAGCTCATCCTTCAATTCACAACTGCTGTGTGGGAAATTTTATCCTAGTTTCATAACTGATGCTCTCAAAAAAGGGAATTTTTTTTCACCAATCACAAAATTTCAATTTTTTCTTTTTCTCTACTTCTTCTCAGAAGGTCTTAATTTGACCTAGTAATCTGAAATATTTGGCATGTGATTTTTGAGCAAAAAAACCACAGTTGTTTTCTTCCCTCCTTTTAGCCCTAACTCTCTGAAACTCTCCTTTAGTTTTCCTAATCTTATTCATGGAGACCAATCGTCTTCTCCACATTCCAGTCAGGGGAGTGGATTCACAGACAGAAACAATCTTTCTAAAATGCTGTGATTATGAAGAGAGACAGAGCTCTCCTTTCAAAGCCCCTTGCTTGAAGTAACCATAATCACACTGCGGTTCTATGATGTTGATAACCAAATCAAATACCCTCCTCTCCTTGAGTCAGAAAAAAATATCTTGCTATTTATGATGTATATAAATAACAGCTACAAAATTGAATATGGCAACTTCAGAGAAAACTGAAGCTTGGGTATCTTCACAGTCCTGAGACTAGGTTGATAGAATGACAATGTAAGACAAAAGGAGACTCTGTAGGTAGATAGTAAAAGGACCGGGGTAATATCAAAAGTATGGTATGGTACAGGCCCCTATCAGAGCAGATGCAAACCTTAGGCCTCGTACTGGCCCTAGAGGGCCTCCAGCCATGCCAAGGCCATCCTGTTTAGATGCTGGAGAGTAGAAGGGGTAGGGAGCGGTCTGGAGAGTCCTGGGGGAGGTGCCATGATAGTGAGGGTGCATTGGCTACTTATTTACTGAATAGAAATATCCCATACAGAGCTTCTACCCTCAAAGGTGTGAACCTGCTACACATCAGTCTGGAGAAAGAGAAAGGTAGGTGATCAGACACCCAAGAGTACCCAGGACAGTCCAGTTTGTACTTGTTATTCCAGTGTCATTATCAATAGCTCCTTCTTAGAGAATCATGTTTGGTCTTTGTGTCCTTGTATTAGGATGACCATATGATATATTTTAAAGTGTCCTCGATTGGACAGTATATGATACGGTCACCCTAATAAAAGGACACAAAGACAAATTATGGTTCTCTTTGAAGCAAGAAGTCACAGGCAGGGGAAGACCTTGGCATCCGAACAGAGAAAAAAATGGTAACAGAGAAAATATCCCTACTAATCGCCCAGCAAAGACTGTGGGTATATGAATGTCAGTTTTCAAGGTAATCTAGGGACTCAAGGACACAGCCAAAGACAGCCCAAGATAACAGGGCTGCCAACAGATGCCACTGCCAAAGCTCCAGGAAAAGTAAGAGCTGGAGGAAAGGCAAAATACACAGGGAAACTTGGCAAGAGACTCCTTCGGCTACAATAAGCAAAACAAAAGACAACCCAAAGAATGGCTTGGGCTGCTTTGTATGGCCTTGGAGGCCGTGCACCACCCAGTGACAAGGGTGCCATCCCACAGACTACGATGAGAATGCTACTCTCTAGAGTTGAACAATACACAATCTACATGTGGCAGCCTCAAGAGTAGCATTATTCCAGCTTCTCTGTGCCCACAGAGAATATAATTTTTGATATGCACACTTTTAATTAATTACATTTCTTTTCTGAAATCCCTACAGTCTGTTCAATCATTCATATGGTTTATTCAGGTTATGTGCCAAGAAGTCCATGGTATTCATTACTTGGCAGCCTTGAAGAAAGGTAATCTCTCCATCCCACCATCAAGGAACAAAGTATATCATAGACTGCATTTAAAAAATAAGGAAGGGCCTTCCCTGCTGGCGCAGTGTTTAAGAATCTGCCTGCCAATTTAGAGGACACAGGTTCGATCCCTGGTCCGGGAAGATCCCACATGCCACGGAGCGTCTAAGCCCGTGCACCACAACTACTGAGCCTGTGCTCTAGAGCCTGCGAGCCACAACTACTGAGCCTGCACACCGCAACTACTGAAACCCGCACGCCTGGAGCCCGTGCTTTGCAATAAGAGAAGCCACTGCAATGAGAAGCCTGCGCACTGCAGTGAAGAGTAGCCCTCACTCACCATAACTAGAGAAAGCCCATGTGCAGCAACAAATGTGCAACGCAGCCAGAAATAAAGTTAAATTTAAAAAAACAAATAAAAAAAAAATAAGATAAAGTGGTGAAAAAAGATTCATTAGGGATTCTCCCACACTGTGGGAAAATTCATAAAATACATTCTTATCAGTTCACAGGCCCTATCACTGCCTTTGTATAATATTCTTTTGCTTGATAATTAAAGACCATCACATGTTATATGGTGGGCAAGGATAGTCAAGGAGATTGCATTTATTGTAATCCTGATATCGTTAAAACAGGCATCTTTCAAATCATCATGGAAAATAAATATAGTACTAGTATATTCCAAACTCTCTCACAGACAACAGGTACAAATGAGGAATTCATTTACATTAATACCCACAAATTACAATGTCTTCAAGCCCCTCCTTTTGTTGCTAGAACTAAATGGAGAAATAAAATTTTCTTTGACAAAAGGGTCAGGGGTGGCTGAATTAAAATGTAAATGAGGGATCTTAATGATCTAAAATGATTTTTTTTTTTTTTTTTTTGCGGTACGCGGGCCTCTCACTGTTGTGGCCTCTCCCACCGCGGAGCACAGGCTCCGGACGCGCAGGCCCAGCGGCCATGGCTCACGGGCCCAGCCACTCTGCAGCATGTGGGATCCTCCCGGACGGGGGCACAAACCCGCGTCCCCTGCATCGGCAGGCGGACTCCCAACCACTGCACCACCAGGGAAGCCCTAAAATGATATTTTGACAGTTGTCAGGAGGTGGAAAAAAAACAGTATAGTTTGTATGGTAGCTAGTAACTCTTAAGATCATACTTTGCATGTTCCCACCTTCATGCCTTTGTCTACACCATTCTCTTCTCTGATCATGTCCTAACCTTTCAACCTACTGAAATCCTGTTAATCTTCAAGGCCTCTTCTCTGAAGCTTTCCAGATTCCTCCAACAAAATGCAATGTCTCCAACCACTACATCTACACCTATTTCATGGTATGCACAGGACTCCACTTTGTATCACATGTATTTGTATGGCTGTCCAGTCATCTCTAATAAACTTGCCAAACTTATGAGAGAGCCATTCTTTATTCATATTTGTATCTTACTATAGTATTGAGAGGAATATGCTTAAACATATTATAAATGACTTAATATTCATTTAATCAGATTAGGAAATAGGGAATAGCAGTCTTTAATTCTATATTCAGCATTCATGAAAGCAACTCTTATGCCAATTTACAACAAAATCTTTTCAATACACAGTCATCTTAGAATATGTTCACTGTGGACCTGCCTTATGTTTTGTTTTGGCAGGGTTGTGGTGCTTCCCTCCCCACACACATACACATCAGTTAGGATTGCATTTGGTTGCAAATAACAGGAACCTGAATATGTAGACTTTACTAAATAGGGGTTTATTTTTTATTTTTATCCTGTAACATGGGCTTTAGGACAGAAACTAGTGGCAAAACCTGGAAATAGAAGGGTGGTACCTAGAATCTAAAAAAGAAGACAATTTTTCTGAGTCAAAAGGGTCACGATTCTTTCATTGATACATTATTAATTCACCAAACTTTTATTGAAAACCTACTATGGTGCTGTCTACTGGCAAGAGACACTAAAATTAGTATAAAATAGTCCATGATCTCTAGCAACAAAAATTTAGTAACTTAGAATGTAAGCATGTGTGTAGAATGACAATCACAGTTAAGCCTGGATCTTAAGATCCCTGTGATCTTAAAGCAATGGTCTATGGATCACTTCACAGTAAGGTTTAAGGAAAAAAAATGAAGCTCCCAGAAGGGATTCTCGAAAACCTTTAACCTAGGCTAAGAGAAGCCAAAGTGTAAAGTGATATTTGTGATTTCCAGTAACTTTTCATAGTTTGTACCATGCCATTTATTCACACTGTGGGGAGGTGTAGGTGGACTTCACACAATTGGATGTAGCAAAGCAGCTGAAAGCATGGAGGAGGGAAGGAGGTGGGGCAAAGGAGAGACACAAGCATGACTTTTGACAGAGAAATTGTTCCTTTTGGGGTTATGGTAGTGAAGGGTTATTCTAAGATCTACTGGTAGTTGAAAAGAAATGCCATCAGGACCTAGTTTATTTTATCACAGAATTCTCATGTTTCATTAGAAAATTTCACAGTTTTGTTGTCAAACTGACTCAGTGGAAAAGAGCCTAGGTTGGCACCAAGTCAGTACATGCTCTCGCCCACCTAGTAAGTAGCTGTTAAAATGCAAACAGAGCATTGGGACTCCAGGGATATGGGATGAAAGTACCCACTGACCAAGCCTGCTTCGCTGAGATCCTCATCAGGCCCAAGACAAAATTTAAGTAGCATAGTACTGGCATGGGAGAATGTTCCAGAATCTCAGAAAGTTTCAGAACATTTCATTTATTTTTATTTATTTATTTATTTATTTTTGTGGTACGCGGGCCTCTCACTGTTGTGGCCTCTCCCGTTGCGGAGCACAGGCTCCGGACGCGCAGGCTCAGCGGCCATGGCTCACGGGCCCAGCTGCTCCGCGGCATGTGGGATCCTCCCGGACCGGGGCACGAACCCGTGTCCCCTGCATCGGCAGCAGACTCCCAACCACTGCGCCACCAGGGAAGCCCTCATTTATTTTTTAGATACACATTGTGGCTTGGTCTTTGGAGTTGTGAAAGCAGGATGGTGAAAGGGCACTAGAGTCCTGTAGTTCAATATGTAGACTTTCATTTATTTACCGCCTCTCCCCCCATTTTCAGCTCTGATTCTTAAATTCCAGCCCTTCTGCCTGATAGTCCCTCAATTTACAAAACTCTAGCCCTTGTCCTTATTGGCATATACTTTCCTAATTCTTCTAATGTCATTTTAATATCATTTTGAGGCAGGAATAAACATTTGTGGTCAATCCACCACTTTTTTTTGTTTGTTTTGCGGTACGCGGGCCTCTCACTGTTGTGGCCTCTCCCGTTGCGGAGCACAGGCTCCGGACGCGCAGGCTCAGCGGCCATGGCTCACGGGCCCAGCCCCTTCGCGGCATGTGGGATCCTCTTGGACCGGGGCACGAACCCGTGTCCCCTGCATCGGCAGGCAGACTCTCAACCACTGCGCCACCAGGGATGTCCAATCCACCATTTTTAACTGGAAATTAATCTCTCAGAATCTTTAATCCCTTGTGGGACTCCGTTTGGCAAAGATAGGGAATGCCAATACATTCTCTGAACACTAAATTCAATGCTATACAACTCCAGGACCTGGGCTTGTGCACCCTTCAAAATATTCAAGACAAATTTTTTATGAAGTTTCAGAAAATACAAGAGATAAAATGGACATTTATGAGCACAGTTTTCAAAATAACCGTCTGTATCAAATGACAATTTTGTAACAAAAAAATTAAAATGCACTTTTATTAGGTACTTGTTGCCTGTTGGTAGCAGGCTTTAGAAAATATCTAGGTCACTGAGTGATATAAGCAAAATTCTCAGAATAATATGGAGGCAGTGTGGTCAAGCGGAAAAAACACGATCGCTCACATGAGGCAGGCTTGGAATCTCAACCCAGCTGAGTCCTGGCCTAATCACACTGAATCAGTGTGTCCATGTGTGAATAATTATAGTTCACTGAGATGCCATGAAACATCAATAACATGTAAAATGCCTAGTAGAGGTAGATGCTCACGAAATGTGAGTCCCCTTCTCTTCCTCTTCTGGCTGAGGTCCCTGATCATGGGAGGTGACCCAGTATTAGAGTACGTGATTCTTCAGTTGCTGTAGGAGAGTACCTCATCCTGATCACAAACAGCCTTATGATGAATCCTGGTGACAGGAAATTGTGTGCAACTAATTCCTACCATGAGAAAGCTGTACCCACTGTGACAGGCAAGCTGCTTGCTGGAGACCGAGGGGCCCATTAAGCAAGCACTGCATCTGACCTGTTGCCGGGGTTTTAGACACTGCCCTGCAGCCTGGCTTGCTGCCCATTGCTCCTGGCGGCTGTGAATCAACATTGTGACAGAGAGGGCACTGGGTCAACTACATTCCATTAACGGATCAAAGTGTTTTCTTTTAGACTCTTACAGCAAAGCAGATAGAAGAGGGAAGATATACAGCTTAGAGTGGACACAAGCGTGGCAGAAACAGACATATAAGGATTTTTCAGCGTAAATCTGAAAAAGCCAAAGACCCTAATGAACTCACACTGCCTGGTTGTCAGAATTAAATCTTCTGGCCCAATGGTTCTCAATGTTTTCCCCACCACTACTCAAAGGAGTCCACAGGTTTACATAAGGGGGCCCTCAGAACTTGTGAAGCCCCATCAGGTGATTCTGTTGGAACTCACCAACTCAGTAGAGTAGCTCATTTATTCCACAGTCCAGGAAATTGTGTCATAATTTTTATGCAGCTTGTTTTTAAATCAATTTGGAAACCTGATGGAGAAAAAATTAACATTCATTGGTAAGCTGTAGAATTACGAGTTTTTTTACATTTTTTTCAAGGATATTTTACATTCTCAAGATATTATCAATGACAATTCATACTGTCTTCTCCTAAATACAGTTTTCTTATTTATTAGCTACCTCAAGTCCATGAAGATAATTTTTTTTTTTTTTTTTGCGGTACGCGGGCCTCTCACTGCTGTGCCTCTCCCGTTGTGGAGCACAGGCTCCGGACGTGCAGGCCCAGCGGCCATGGCTCACGGGCCTAGGCGCTCCACGGCATGTGGGATCTTCCTGGACCAGGGCACGAACCCATGTCCCCTGCATCATCAGGTGGACTCTCAACCACTGCACCACCGGGGAAGCCCCATGAAGATAATTTTTAAAGAAAGATATTTAGAGATTACTCACTTTACCTTTCATGAATGTTAGCCGCCTCTTGTACTGATTTGGTTTGGGAAAATAAAGGTGGGATTTATTTCATATGATAGAATGGAATGAGATTCACAACTATGAAGATGATTCTAGGACCGTGAAAAAAATCTTGACAGGTAAAGGAGGGCTTAAATTCTCTACACACAGAATATATAGACATACATGTTGGGAAGTAACTTTCAGGAGAGAATATGTGATTACAGATGGGATTTGAGTGGAATATTTTAACAGATCTTTAAACATGGCTTGTTTGTTTCATTTTGTTTTCCATTAGGACACAGATGGTGTTAAAAAATTTCATTCTGGGCCATGTTTAATTTCTCTAAATGGACAGCTGCCATAAGCATGTATGTTAAGAGTTTGTTCATTAGGAGAGAATTTCAATTTAATTATATACAGTATTGCATGGCTCTCTGTTGGGGATATTATTTTGTAGGTGATTTAATTAATTCCATGCATATGTGACTATCTAACAGTTTCTAGAGCGAGTGGATATACTTATATTGTGATAGGAATTACTTTGTTAATATTATTTTTATATATGTGAATAATCGTACATGACAAAAAGACCAAATTGAATACTGAATTACCTTATGTCTGCTATTTGATTTGGGGGAAATAAAATCACTTTTACTGTTTCAAATCAAACAGCTAAACAAATAGTTAAACTTTATCATTAGATGGGGCTGTTAATATCTGAGCATCTTCCAAATGAGATCTAGGTAAATAGGAAATTCATGATATTTTGTTACTTATGACTTTTTGTAACTTAATAATTTATATATTTTACCAAGGCCGCCTCTCACTCTCCATTTTAGTCAAGTTAGTAGTAGCAAATACAATGATTATATTTATCCAAAATGAATCTGCATATTCTCAGATCTACAAATAGGAACTAAGCTTTGATTTAAAGGGATCACCAGTAAATAATGCCATATATATGGTGAGAAAATAGTTTTATTTATTCAAAATTGTATGAGCACTAGGCATGTACTGTCCTTCAAGATTAAAAAAAAAAAATTAGCTAGGTCAGGGAGATTATATTCTGCTTTGTTTCTCTCCTAGGAGTTATCTTGGTCTGCAATCAATCCTTCAGAAAAATCCCTCACATTTTCACTTTTGTGCAGTATGTTAACTATGAGCAAAATGATAGTGTATGTCAGTCAAATGTAAAGCATTACTTCTATTGGTTTTAAAACCTGATGATTAATGCAGAAGCTCATGGCAAATCAGGTTAATCTGAGCAATATATTATTTCCTTTTAGTCCACAATCTGTCACTTCACAAACCATGGTTAATAGAATGCCCCAAATAAAAAGATCTGTTTAAATGAAAATGTATAATATATTCTGCATCTCATTTATATCTTATTGTGTTGAAAGGTAGGCTAACATTAGCTAGTCTGTGAATAGGATATGAAGGAGATGATATACTTGTTTTAGAAGACTTAGGTATTCCTTTTAAACACTAAATTTCCAAAGGCTTGCAATTATTTAAAATATTAGCTCCTATTTTACTGACTTATTGCATTTAAAGAATCTAAATTAGAATTTAATTAAAAGATCCAAAAGGAATCGTTGAAAGAAGTAATATGCACATTAAAAACAATCCCTAATAAAGAAGGTGTGACACATATATACAATGGAACATTACTCAGCCATAAAAATAAATGAAATTGAGTTATTTGTAGTGAGGTGGATGGACTTAGAGTCTGTCATACAGAGTGAAGTAAGTCAGAAAGAGAAAAACAAATACCATATGCTAACACATATATATGGAATCTAAAAAGAAGGGTTCTGAAGAACCTAGGGGCAGGACAGGAATAAAGACGCAGATGTAGAGAATGGACTTGAGAACACGGGGAGGGGAAGGGTAAGCTGGGACGAAGTGAGAGAGTGGCATGGAAATATATACACTACCAAATGTAAAATAGATCGCTAGTGGGAAGCAGCCGCATAGAACAGGGAGATCAGCTCGGTGCTTTGTGACCACCTAGAGGGGTGGGATAGGGAGGGAGGGAGGGAGACGCAAGAGGAAGGAGATATGGGGATGTATGTATATGTATAGATGATTCACTTTGTTATAAAGCAGAAACTAACACACCATTGTAAAGCAATTACACTCCAATAAAGATGTTAAAAAAAATAGAAAAAAAATCCCTAATTCTATTCTCTTGGATCCTAGAAAATAAAAAGTAGAATTATTGTATTATTATTCACTTGTGCTAGTATAATAGATGTCAGCTACCTGGATGATTCCAAATCTTCTAGCTTGCTACAATCACCTGGTCCTTTAATACTTCAATAAAATTGTTCGAATATCCTGACTTACCTAGGGACGGAATTCTAGTCTCTTGTTAAGAAATGGGGAGTGGCATAGCGGTTTAGGTTTCACCAAATCTCTGGTTCTAGGAGTCTCCTTCTTTCTCTGAATTTTTGATCTCCGCTCTCATTTCACCTCCTGAGGAGGCAGCCCTTTTCCATATAGGATCAGTAAGCTCTACAACCTGATTGTGCCCTGTCCAACTTGTGTGCAACTCCCCTTTTCCCAAAGTTTCACCCAATCTATGCTGTGACTATAGCAAACTTAATGAAGAATTTGGGAGGAAGGTGGTATGGGGGTGGCATATGCCTCAAACAGCTAGAATTATTTATCAAACTATCTTTCAAAGCATCTTTGCATTCCAACCACTGGGGAATTTGCACTATTTCTCGCCTCTCCTCAGCTCCAGCTTCCGTTCAAATCACTGGCCAGTTTTATCTCCTCTGGCCTCCCCCATCTCCTTCCTGGTAAGACCACCCTCCCCCTCCAAGGTCCCATTAGCTCCTTTCACAGAACAGAACTGGAGCTCTTCACCCAGCCCCAGTTCATAAAGGCATTGCTGGGCAGGATAAGCGGGTGTGAGGCATACCCTTTAAACCACACTCCTGCTCAGCACAGACAATGCTGTCCCAGACAGGAATTCTGTAGTCATCAATTTCCTCTCCCCCCTATAATAGGAAGTGATTTAGGGATTAAGGACTTAGAATTTGGCTGTGAGACGAGAGCGAGCAGCAATGAGAATTTGGAAGAATTGTCAACCTTTATGCATATAACATATAAACATCTTCTGCTCCAGACAAGGAAACTGAGACCTAAAGAGGTCAGGAGCCTTACTGGAGGTTATATAGCACTTTCAAGTTGTATACAACTGTCTGGTCCAGAACTGTTTCTATGAGCTCATGAAACAGCTTGATTTCTCAGAAGCCAAACAACATTTCATCTCTATATGCTTAATTCTAGACTGTGCTGCCAGCAAAGGTCCCAGAGGAAAGAATACAGGCATATAGAGCAGGGAAGGCACGCAGCTACTGCACACCTAAATCATATTATTGCAAATACTCTGGTATGTTCAATTTTCAGTTCTCTGGTAACCATTCATGTGTAATTAATCCTCTAATTTGTCGGCATGATGTTGATCTTACGGAGGGCACTTTTCACTTAAATCCTTTGCAGCTTTCATCAGAGATAAAATGTCAAGCTGAAGCCTCCTTGTTCTGACCCAGAAGAAAGTGAACTGGTTAAATTTCTTATGTTCCTAGAAAAACCAAGGAGGGTGGGTTGGGGAAGGAGAGGTAGAAAGAGAGAGAAATGCTTGTAATGGAGGAAGAGGCAAATGGAAAATGATCACAGCCAGCCATGTTGCTGAAATATGCCAAGAAAAACTATTTAACAGCATTATCCACTAGTAGAAATTCAATATCTTCTATAAATTAGGTTCTAACACTTCTGTCTTAAATTTGCCATAACAGGTACCTAAAGAAATAATTTATAAATATCAAGGAAATAGGAGTAATAAACCTGAGAGCTACATTTGACTGACATAACTCACTGAAAGAAGCTTACAAGATAGAAAAATGTATCCAAAGCACTTCCCTTCAGGGAAAAGTAGAAAGTCTCCTCAGCACAATTCAGACATTTAGTAACAATCTTGGTTGTAAACATATATCCAAACAGTCAACAGGACAAAGAAAATGCTCCTGTGAAAACAGTAACCAGATCTTAGGGCTCTGGTCTTTGAAGTTTGAAATATTTCCCCAGAACTGCCACATTCTTCTTTCTCCTATTCCTCTAAAAGATCACAAAAGTAAATTCTCTTTTGTTCCCTCTTTCTGTTATCCTGCCAAAAATACACACTTACTGATAAAGCTCATCAGTGATTCATTACATACCATCATCCCAAGGTTTCCACTATAAATGCCATATTAAATGAGCCTCTTCTGTTTTATTAATGCATAACAGACATTTAATAGCAATGATGGTGCCAATGATTCTTACTGTATCATACCATTGAAACCCAGACGTTTCTGTACAGACAGAAGCAAAGACACTAGCCCCCAGGTTCTTTCTCTCCATCTTATTTCCTTAGCAGTGGCAGAGCTGGGATTCATTTGGAAGCAGAAACAGTGGGATGTAACCTTTCTTTTCATATTTCTCCTTTTCTCTACAGATCAATTCCATTTTCTCTATTCCACCACTCATTATCAATTGAGAGAAGAAAGAAAGAATGAGAGAAAGAGGAAGAGAGAGAGGACAAAAAGGGGAGGACAGTCTGGGAATTAATTTAGGCTGAGAATCTATACTTATTTTTAAATTTCTTAACATAAACTAAACAAATACATGAAAATAATACACATTTTAATTTTCTTGAATTTTGTATATAACTACCCCACTAAGGCTTTCCTAAAGCCTTAGTCTTCCCCAGAGCCTTCATCCAAAGCATTAATTCATTTACTGGTCAACGAATAGAGTCCACCATGACTCATACAAGTTATAGTGCATGTGAATGAACTCCTGTGCAGTGAAGACACTGCTCAGTTTGTGTTTTCTTTGTTGGTCTTGTCCCCAAGGAAACCTCTAAAGCACATATCTTTCTAAGACTCTGTAGGAAGGAGCTGGGACCTGGATCTCCTTTGTGAAAGCACTTTAGCTTCTGGGGGTCTCTGGCTGCTATGATGATGGCCTCCTCTAGACCTATCCACTTTGGGTCCTGATAAGAATCCTCAGTTCTGACCTGGCCCAGGCATCTGGGTCATGTGGGTTAATGGTCCTGGACAAGTACTGTTCCCCCTGTTTCAGCAGATGTCAGCCCCTAAACATACCAAGTCCCAGAGGCAAGGAAGGTGACAAGATTGGCCAGAGCAGCATGTAGGCAGTGAGAAAGTTCACATAAACTAGAATTCCACTCTACCCAGGCATTATCATAGAAATGAGTGCCTGTTATAGTCCACTGGTGTGAAGTCTTACAAGATTTTGGTCTTCTCAGAGCAGTCTTCTGTCATCATTTTTGCAACTTAGTAGAATGACAATGACCAGAAGTGGGGAGAGAATAGAGGCAGAAAGAGCTTCAGTGCCTTCCCACATCTGTGCTATACCTATAATTCCCTCATACAGACAGCAATAGGGCCTCCACAGATGTTCTCTAGCCAGAGTTCTGTTCTCTGTATTTCCAAAGCAAAACCCAGGAAACTGAAGCATAAGAATACATATCAAAATTGTCAAATGGTATCAGTCACCAAGAATGTCTGATTTCACCTCTGTATAACTCTAATTTGTCTCTTTCTCATCCCCTTCCTGCCACTGACCTCATTTAGAACCTCTTTGCCTATCTATTCTCCACTTTTAATAACCCTTTAAGATACCAAAGGGTCAATAAAACAGGAATGAAAAAAAGGGATGAAAAAATATAAGTGTTCCTACCTCTGGTTTTAGGTATATGTAGGTATACCTAGTCGGGATCTTTTCATCCTCTGTTAACAAGGAATAGAGGTGCCTATGGCCCAGTTTTTCCTGGTCCAGGAAGCCTTCTATAACCTGTTAGCTCACAGGTGAATCCTCTCCCTCTGGTGCAGTTCTATGTAGTCAATAGAATGCCATACTGAGATTCACAATATCTTGTTCTGTCTACCACCTCTATGACCTCAAGGTTATCACTCAATGCCTGATGAAAGGAATTGTCCAACAAACAAGATGGGTTGTCTCAGAGAGACTATCTATCCGCAGAAGTCCTAGCACATGACTGACGGCCCGCCACATTAGTACATCATGTTCATCAGGCCCAGTACTGAACTCATGATCTTGTCTTCTACTTCCTCCTCCAACCAGTTTCCATTCTCACATTCCCTTGTTGTATGATAGGCACTGCCTTCTACCTAGAAACCTGAGCATCTTCCTCAACTCCTCCTTACTCCCCACATCTAATCAGTACGACATTCATAAATATTCCTTGGAAAGTCTCCCCTTTCCAAGCCCACTGCTACTGCAGTTCAGACTCACCGTCACTCCCTTTAGCTGTACAAAATCACTGGACCAGTCTCCAGACTGGCTCTTCCTGGCCTCCAGAATTGCTCTTCCTCCAGCCCATTCCTCACCTACCTGTCTGGTTGAGCTTCCTAAAATAAAAATTTGATAATGTCACTCTTTCTTAGAGCCCTTTAGTTGTTTCTTAATGTTACTAAATAAAATCCTGACTTCGTAGCCTGTCTTAGGTCTTGCCCCTACACACTTTTACACACTAGTCTTCAGTTACTCCCATTAAGTCAGCAATTGTTCATCCCATTCCGCTCCATCAACACCATTCACATGGTGCCTGTAAGCCAGCCTACTTTGCCTCTGGCCTGAGATCACCTTCCTCACTTTGTCGTTGCATTCAAGACTCTGCTGGAGTTTCATCCTCACTGTGATGGGTCCCTTGAACTCCTTCCACTGTGGTACTGTGGCATCAGTCCACACCTCCAGTGTGGCACTGATAGAAACAGATTTGTTTATATGTTCGCCTCCCCCGCAGAACGTAGGCTCCTCTGATTGAACTTTGTTTGCCCACTGTCTACTTTAGGTCTTAAGCATAATAGGGTTTAATAGGCATCTAATAAATGCTTATTTAAGAAATTTGGTAGAAGGGTTCAGTGTATGAGGGATCAGCAGGAGAATTGAAAAAGATGACCTTCAAAGTCCTTTCGAATTCTCAGATTTTCATTTGAGGATATTAGTCCCTTCCATAGTTTTGAAATCACATCTACTTATGACCCTCACCCATGACTTCGAGGTACTTCTCAACCTGAGCTTTAGACTAAAATGTCCACCTGCCTGTTATGTAACTTCACACACAAGCTAGTGGATATCTCAAATACATTTCAGTTTGTCCAAAATTAACTCACTTGCTCACACAATCTGACCCACGTTTCCTGTTTATTAATGACACCATCCTCCTCCTAGAGGCCCATGTTAAGAACATCCAGATGGCACCTTTCTCCTAAAACTAATCTCCACCTAGTCCTGTGGATTCCCCTTTCCCCAAACCAGTTCTTTTTTGTCACTCCATCCCTCTCACAGTCTCCATCAGATTACCTGTGACTCTGATTAGTATTTATTTTATTCTGACTTTCATGATGTATTTCCATCTCTGTCCCAATACAAGATACTGGAAGATTTCTGTATTATGACTGCAAATCCCACAACTCTTAGCAAAGGGTTTGCAGGTAGACAGCAGGTGTTCAACAAGTCTTGGTAGAATCGCTCAATGCATGTTAGGATGTTAGGTTTAAATTGCTTTAGCATGTATCTTGTTATATACTTTTTTGTCCCCCCCCAATAGTAAATATAGTAAAAGGCATAGGAAGCAGGAAATACATATATTTTTAAAATTGAACACTGTATCTGGAGTTGCTGCAACAACTGGCTGTAGTTTTAATAAAAAAAAACACGCTCTGCTATTGAAAAAAAAAGTCCCTTAGACTCAGCTCCCAGCTGAAACCAGCCAGGATCCCGGTTTCCCACCCCTTCCAGTGGCCTGATGTGCGGCGGGGGAGGAGCAATGGGCAAGCTGGGCCCGAGGAGCAGGGAAGAGCGAGCTGGGGGAAGTCCCGGAAGTCATTGACCAGAGCAAGCAGCCGCCTCAGCCAGATCAGCTTGGGCTGTGGTCCCAACAATAACAGGAGCGCGGGCCGGGCGAGGGCTGCCGGGGGCCCGAGTTTGGGGGCGGAACCCGGATTGGGGGGGCGGGTGGGACGCTTCCCAAGGCCGCAGGGATTGGAGGAGAGAGATGAGGGGCGGTGGAGCTCGAGGAGTGGGCCGCGGAGCTAACGGGTCGACCGAGGAGAGAGCGTGTTGATTGGGTGACGCAGAGGGAGACGGACCAGAGCCGACCGAGGATTGGCCGTGGCGGGCTGTGAAGGCGTGGCCAGCGCGCGCGAGAGGGAGCGCGAGGGAGCGGGCGACCGCCCTGCCAGCTAGCCGGAGTCCGGGGCGAGCGCGGCGGGCAGGGGTCGGGTTGAGGAACGCGGCGCGGGAGGCGCGTCCCCCAGCTGCCCTCCGCGGCTCGAGCACCCCACTTCCTTCCCTCCCCTCCCTTGCGCTCCGGCCTGGGGTCTCCGGGCGGGGAGCGGAGGGAAGGGACGAAGGAGGAGGAGGTTTCGCGGAGTGAGGGGCGGAGGGGGTCCCGGAGCGGGGCGAAGCGCGCGCTGCCTCTCACTCTCCTGCCGCTGCCTTTGCCTCCTCGCCCGGTGCCGCGGCCCCGGGGCGCCCGCACTATGCAGGCGGACTGCCGGCTGCCGCGATGGCGAGCCGGGCGGTGGTGAGAACCGGGCACAGCCCTCATCGTTTCCTAGTCCGGGCCGCGGCCGCCGCCCCCGCCCGGGCCGCGATCCCCCTCTCCCGCTCCTACCCCCTCCCTCCCCGCTCCAACTCCTCCTCCCCCTCCTCCTTCCCCATGCCTCTGTTCCTCCTCCTCTTACTTATCTTGCTCCTGCTGCTCGAGGACGCCGGAGCCCAGCAAGGTGAGTGGTTCCCGAGGAGTGCGCGGCGCGCGGAGCCCCGGGTGGGGGCGGGGGGTGGGGCGTCGAGGGAGCCTCCTGGGCGCCGGGTGTCCGGGCCGTTAATGAATCTGCAGACGCGCGGGGTAGGTGCGGTGCGCTTCGGGCCACCTGGCCCCGCACTCGCTGGGTTGAGTTGATGAGATGGGCTGTCTGTTGTCCTCCAAGTTGGCGCGGCTTTACTTTTGGGGAATCCCATTCATTTTTCTGAAAAGAGGGAATTGAGACTTTGCTGTGAAGGCCTCCTTTTGGGTATTGTATTCTTCTACTGGGGAAAGTCTTGGAGAGGAAAAGAAGTTTTGGAGATGCGACCCCTAATGTTAAGCTAAATGGATGGATGGACAGAGTAGAAATGCAAGGTAATTAAATAGCATTTAAATCCATTGAAGGCAAGTGATGATAATTATCATCTTTTGTCAATGTGCTCAGGTTCAAAATCGAATGAAGTTTATTCTGGTTATCTTTGAGTGTTGGATTTAGAACATGCTCTTTGCAATCCCTGCCTATTCAGGATGGTGGTCTAGATTGCCTGGGTCAGACACTGGGTCTGGGACCCAAAGCAGCGTACTCTTGCCCAAATGGAGCGTTCCGTGTTAAAAGGGCAAGCCCTTACAGAAAGTGACAAAACTTTTTTCCGTTAACAATCCTTGAAAAAAAAACTTTACTGAATACTCATAATGGAAAGAGAATACCAGGCTGATTTCCTCCCCTTTTTAAGTACTTTTTTCAGGCAGCGAAAAGCAATTTTTGAAAGAGTTTGGCATCAGTTATTGAACACGTTTTTCCATTGCATTTCACTGCATTTTATTGCAGTGAGAGGGATAAGGATTGGATTGTTACTTATCGCTAGGAAGGGTTTTGGGTTTTGGGTTTTGGGTTTTGGTTGATCTCCACATTTAAGTCCAGCTTAATGTTGCTCTCATGGTTTTCAGTAAAGTATGGAATCATGGCCATAAGCCTGTCATTATGAAGATGCTGAAACTTTGACAGGCATGTGGAAATAAAATGTAAATGGGAAAAATGTATTTGGTAAACTGACCTCTTTCAGATCTAGGCAGCATTCAGGTTTCAGTTAGATCATCTCCTTAAACGAATTCTTGAACATCAGCATTTAATAAATTAGTGTGAAATCCTTTCCTCCACTTAAGTTTTAGAACCTGTGCTTCTATTTTTCTCCTAGTAGAAAAAGCAAAACAGGCTTATATATGGCTAACACTGATTGATTGGGTCTTACTTTGTGGCAGGCACAGCCCTAAGTGATTTATGTCTATTAACTCACTTAATCCTCACCACAGCCATCTGAGATAAGTATTGTTATTCCATTTCAAATATAAGGAAACTAAGACACACAAAAAATAAGGTACCTTGATACAGAACTCTAACTACATAACCAGAATATTCTGACCATTTTGCTTATTTCAAGATCTGAAACTGTTTATATCATGTTTAAAAAATAATCTTTGAACAGTATAGAACCAGTTAAATGTCTCCCCTCCAAATGAGATAATTGCCTTGCTTTTAGAATTTCTTAAACCTGGTCTAATTAAACATGCAACATTACCTTATTTTTTTAAGTTTAATTTCAGTTTTTACCAAAGCATTTTAACATGGTTCTCTTTCACAGTGTCATGTTATATAAACATCAATGTAGATGAACACAAATAGAAATGATGCTGGTAATTTAAAAGACCTGATTTCTAGTCCACCTGTTTATTGGGTAAATTTTTAAAAATCATTTAATTTCTTTGTACCTCAGTTTTCTACATCAGTGATAAGAGAATATATACCTATTTCCTAGCTTGATGAAAATGAAATGCTAGTACACAGGAGTTTTGAAAAGGGTAAAGTACAAATAGCTATAACTGATTATCATTGTTAATCTTTTTTTTTAATTTTTAAAAAATTTTTGGCTGCGTTGGATCTTTGTTGCTGCGCGCAGGCTTTCTCTAGTTGCGGCGAGCAGGGGCTACTCTTAGTTGTGGTACGCGGGCTTCTCATTGCGGTGGCTTTTCTTGTTGTGGAGCACGGGCTCTAGGTGCGCGGGCTTCAGTAGTTGTGACACGTGGGCTCAGTAGTTGTGGCTCGTGGGCTCTACAGTGCAGGCTCAGTAGTTGTGGCGCACGGGCTTAGTTGCTCCACGGCATGTGAGATCTTCCCGGACCAGGGCTTGAACCCGTGTCCCCTGCATTGGCAGGCGAATTCTTAACCACTGCACCACCAAGGAAGAACCTATCATTGTTAATCTTGAGCTTACTAAATTGATAAAGTAAGGGCCATTTAGGTATACATTGCCTGAAAACTCAGGAATCGTATGGGATTTGAATTCCCTAATTTTTAAAAATTATATTTCTTACCCAAAGAACCCTGATGCGGTCTGTGGTGGAACTGCAGTCAGTGTTACTAGTCTAACAGATGTGCTTTAGGGTCCACTGGGATTCTTCACATAACCTAAAAAGAAGTCAAATTTCAAAATGAGAAGCAGTGCTTTAAAAAGCCTATAGAATTTTTAATAATGGGAATGTCTGCAATATTGTAATGTTAAGTTACAAGCTGGAGTTTTTACTCTCCTTTATAAGAAGTCTTGGTAAGAAGTCTGGAAGGATATAATTTTAGAAAAAGATAACAGTTGTCTTTTGATGGTAGAGTTGTAGATAATTTCTTTATGCTTTTCCAGATGTTCTGCAATTTACATATAGTCACAATAAAAAATAAGCTGTGAAAGAATGTTTTGTGATATATAGATTTCTTTTTTCCCTTAGCCAGCCTAGGTAGAAATGCATTGAATGTGTATGCTGAGGTAGAACTGTGCTTCAGGATTTTTTTTTAATCTTTCAGACATCATTTTGAAGTAGCAGAAGATACTACACTCATTCCAATTAATGCCGTACATACATAGCTATTCCTCAGCAGATTTTCTGCTGACCAAGTGTTTTTTTCTTTTTATTTGGCCCAGAATAAAATTTATCATTGGTCTGAAAACTTGTCAACCTTTCACAAGAGAGATGTATTTTAACCAACCTTATTTCATTAATATATGTATAAATTCTGTTTATTCACACCTGTTTAACTATGATGGTGTTTTAAGCATGGCTTGTATTTGTGTATTTTGAGTTCTAAGTTTGATATTAAATTTATCTAAAAAGTCTTTTTCTTTTTTATTGAAAGCATTTTTTCCGGTCGAATGTATGTCTTTCTAAAAAACTTAAATTTGTGGAACTTATTATGCTGATTGCCTATTTGTTACCGTAATAAATTAACTTAATAGGAAGTTGAGGGTCTACTGTGAATGAATTTAAGTCTCTGGTTTACATTATGACTGTAGGAATTTGTGTCACCTCATCTTAGGAGTTCAGCTTCCTCATTTGTGTCATGGAGGGTTTGCCTACCTTCTGGGTTAGAGTATTATTTGAATGTGGTAAAATATCAGAGGGATTAATTTTAAAAATCCATTGAGACTGACTTTATTCCTATTAACATGAAATGTTTGTGAAGGTAGTGATTTTTGTTGGCTAATTTATCAAACAAATCAGTTTCTTTCTTAAAAAGAATCATTCAATTTCACAATGATATTTGAACTAATGTGTGAAAAAAATATACAGTCTGTCAAGTAGTGCCTTTATTTGCTTGTGATGTGGGGAAATAGTTTTTGAACACTATTTGTGAATTGTCAGAAATGAAGAACATGTCCCTCTGCAAAGAACGTTTGTGATTATTAGTAATATTGACATTGTTAATTTAGAATTTTCCGTTATCTTTTTTTAGGTCTGATAAAACATTAGGGCTCTTATATGTACTTACTGTTCAGAGGCAAAAATCAGAGCATCCTTTTTCTGCTATATTTCTGATTAATTTTACATAGTGAAAGTTAGAAATATAGCACGTATTCCATATGTGTTAATGATCAGATTTTAAATCCACATTTTAAAAACTTGTAAATGAAAAATTAATTGTAAAATTACATGTTAATGATTTTTAGGTAGATTTCCCAATGTTATCAGCAGAGAGAAAACTTTATTTCCCTCTGGAAATAGTTAATAGTTCTATTTGAACATCTAAGCTTCATTCTAGAAGACCAACATTAAAAAAAATAAAACTTAAAGTAGTGAAATGGGTATGAGTTAAAGTACCAGAACTAAAACACAAATGAATTAATTAATTTCCAAAAAGAAAGAATCAGATAGTATGATGAGGAAAGGCTAGATTTACATAGAGTTAGATTTTAAATTTAGGACTATACTTTACAAAATGAACCTGGGGTGTGAAAGCTCAGGTGGTAGTACTGGGTATTAATTGAATGCATGCAAGTAGTTTCCACTTCCACTTCTTGACTAGTTGGAAAGATGTGGAATGATGACATAAAATTATAAGGATCAGGAAAAGCTTTGTAGAGATAGTGATATTTGCTAAATGTAAATAGTGATATTTGCTAAATGTGATTGTTGAAATATGAAGTGAGACAGCTTGGCAGTTTTTCTTGTGTTGCTCATGGATTCAGTTTACTTTATAACAACCTTATGGCCTTAGCACTTTATTTATTTTAAAAATATTGTACAGATAACAATTATATAACAATTACTCAAAACCAAAAACTTAACTAATAATTATCCACAGTCCTACCCCCTTATCTATCCATTTATAATTTTTGTCTTCCTTTCTAGTGCATATTCACATACCTACATAATCTTATGTGGTTGTAATTTTAATAGTGTGGTGTTAAGTTCTGTAGACATATCATGTTAAAATTAATTTGTAGGCTGATTTAGCACACAGAAGCATACTTTGAAAATACAGCAAGACAAAAATTTCAAAATCTAAAAATTTTTCACAGGACATTCATTATTTGTGAAGTAATTATTATATTGTTTAGAACTGCTATTACATTATTTTCTTTATTTGATTAAATTCTTCATTCAGGATAGGACCTTTGAGAAAGTATGTCAGTTCAAAGTATTAGTTTAGAAACACATAATGTTAATTTTCCAGGTCCTTATGTGGATTAAATCAATATACTCCCATGAGGACAAAAAATACAGATATTCAAATAAACTAGAATTTAATGAATGCCAGTGTCCACTGAAGCAGATGGTGTAATGGGGTGATCTTAAAACGTTGCCAGAACATCACCTACTAGGTCCACCTGCACTCTAAAGGATATGTAGTTGAAAGAAGAACTTTGGTTAGCTGCTTGAATCATGGGGAAGACCGCAGATGCAAGCTCCCTCAACTGCTTTCTAAGGAGAGTAGGCCAGGAGTTCCTTTCCTTTGTGGAGTACAGTGCATGTGAGTTTGCAGTTTAAGTGTGCAAACTTAATTGCTTGGGATAAGAGAGAAGATGCTGGTACTCTTTATCATTCTCTCATTAAAAACTCTCAGCATGGAAGAGTACCAACTACACGCTCCTAGGGATGTGTGCACATTGGTCAATAGAGTCCTGAGACAGTTACAATAGAGTAAAATATTGTCATTGTCTTCAGAGGTCCTACAGGCTAGTTGGGGAAATAATTATCTTCATGTTGGAGTATATGGATAAATAACCAAGGGAAGTTGCACGGTGCTGTGAGTTTGTAAGGGAGAGAGAGCTCACAATGCCTGGGAAGTAGGAAAAAACCTTGCTGATAAAATGATTTTAAGCAGGTAAGCTTTTAGGACTGGTAGGTTTCTAGTTCACAGGGATGGCAGACATTTCAGGAGTTAAGATCACAGCATCAGAACAGCAGGGAGTCAGGAAAGCATGTGAGTGTCAAAGCCATCCTTGCTGCAATGAGTAGCATGCCTCAGCCTCTGGTCCTGGCCCGTTGCTTCCTCCTTGAGCCCCATACCCTGCACACTTGCCCCATATTTGGGCAAATATGGTTGCTTCCTAAGGACCAGGGTTCTGTGCACTGGGGTACTGCCCTCTTGGAGCTATGTTAATACTTCCATAGTGTGGCCAGCAGCCCCTTTATAAGATACAATCCAAACTCCTTTGCATATTATATATGTAATTTTTTCAGAGTCTGGCCCCTCCCTTTCTCTCTGACTTAATCTCATGCCAGCATCCCTCACCCTTGTATACAGCTCAGGTATAAGACTGAGATTTTTATTCCTCTAATATATAATTTCATCCTGTTTTGCCTTGTTCCTGATACTGATCTCTTTACATGTGTCATTTTCTCCACTTGAAGAGAAAGAGCACCTTTCCTTGTGTGCTTGGTAACCTCCTTATCATCCTTCAAAACCCTTCTTGGGTATCATACCCTCTGGGAAGTGTTCTCTGTCACCACACACACTCATCTCCAATAGTAATTTCCTGTTTTTTCTGTTCAGTCATTAATCACAATGTACATTAAATATTTGTTTCTGGCAGAGAGTTTTATTCATTTTCTTATTTCTAATACTTATCATGATGTCCATCATTCAAAAATATGAATTTAGGGGAAATCCCTGATGGTCCAGTGGTTAGAATCTGGCACTTTCACTACTGAGGGCCCGGGTTCAGTCCCTGGTTGGGAACTAAGATCTCACAAGCTACTCGGCGGTGCCAAAAAAAAAAAAAAAAAAAAGAATTTAGAGCTCATTTCTGCAGTGAATCTGCTGCCTGAAGCACATTATTTGGAGTTAGTCTCTGGGCACCTGCATGCCCTTCACACTGTTGTCCTTTGTCTGATTCCCTCAGTCAGCAGTCAGAGCCTGGGCTTCTCAGTTCCATGAAAATAGAACCCTTTCTTGAACCTTAACCTACTTGCACAGGGCCTAACATTCTGTGCAGTGTTTTCCCAGCCTCCCTCTTCCCAGGAGCTAGACCCCTTTGCTTTTGTAATGAGAGGAGTCCTCCTTCAACTTCAACTCTGAACAGAGCCATGGTTTCTACTTAAAAAACACTGCTGTGCTCCCCTGTCAAATAGGTGGTCTTTAAGAACTGTGCTAGCCTAAGTCAGTGTCAGCAAGTGGGGTGCACTCCTTTGCCCTCTCTTTCAGATTCTGATTTGAATAGCCACCTCCAGCCTTATAAAAGTCCCCCTAGTTTTGGTTCTAGTAGTTGCCTGCCTCCTTTTTCTTTGCCAGCCGAAATTCCTGGATAACATTCAGGTAGCTACAATAATTTGGTGTCAGGAAAGTAATGAGAAGCAGGCTGAAAAGGTCAGTGGGGACAAGACTGTGGAGAACTTTCCTTGTGGGGCAGACTGAAGAGTTTGTACCTGTGATGTTAGCAATGACATCATCCTTAGGTACCTCTGCTTCTACCCAGTCCATCTCTAGGTTCACTTGTCTCAGCCCAGGTTAGTCATCTCATTGATGCTTTTCCCCTTGTCTTTGACAGATCCCAAACCTGGCCCATGTGCCAGTCCCCACTGTCCTCTTTCTCTGGTTCTGGACAGCTCAAGGTTGCAGGAGAAAGGCATGGGGCCTTTGTGACTAGATCTGCCTCAATAAGGATGACTAATCAACCCTCACGTGGGGATTTCTGCTCAGCACAGTAAAACTTTGCCTCCTGCCTTGCCTTTTCTTCTTCCTGAAATCATCTCTTACACCTTATCCAAAACACTGCTTCATCAGGGAATATAAGTTGTGTTTTAGTATAATTTAAACTTCTGTGGTGCTTCTTACCTTGTACCTGGAAACATGCTCAGGATGCCACTGGCTTGTATATACATCTGTCAACTCGTTGCTTTCCAGGTACCTTATATCTCTGCTTTTTTCAATGACCAACTTTCTGACAAGTAGACTACATCTGTGCTGTACATTTTCATAGTGTCCAGCATGCAAAAGATATTTGTTAAATGATGATTCCCTCGCAGTCTAGCTTCTGCTCTTCTGAAACTGTCACTTAAACTGTGAGATTTTTTTCTTCTTTTAAACCTGAGAGCTTTCTTTGTCTTCACTATTTTTTACGTGGGTGGACTTTGAAAGTATGGAGATATTGGAGTCAGACATACTTGGATTTAAATACTAGGCATGTCACTCTCAATGTTTTGAAATGTATAACTCACCTCTCTAGAATGTATGAGGGCTGCGATCAAATCTGTTGGGTAGTTGATAAATTTTGGTTCAATGAGTGAAACAACGTGTGAATGAAAATTTTGTTTCTCTTTCCCTACTCTACAGTTAAAATTTCCATTTTCAAGTGTTTGCTTTCTACTGAGATCCAGTGCTTCTCCATCCTTCTGCCCCTTCTCCCCATCCCACTTATTGTGTAGGAAAGTTCACCCCTAGCTTACTTAGTGAGAGGGGTCAGACCACGCAGTGGAGGCGTGTGACAGCAGGGCGTGATTGTTCACATATGTCCTTTCCTGGCCTCCAACCCACCCAGACCGTAATACTGGTTTTGTCCCCTCCCTTTTGACCTCTACTTTCTCTCTCCAACTTCCTACCTGTTGATAGATTTTAGCTTTCTTTGCTCTCCACCCTCAGATCATTTTCAGGTTCATGGTTTATCCCTTTCTTCTTGGTATGCCCTGTTTATGGTTACTCTTTTTGTCCAAGATGCTAACTTTATAGGTCTGGATATGAGACAGACATTCTGTTGCACGGGTGGAGGAAGAGTGTTTTGGTTAGTGAGGTTATAGGGAACAGAAAATTAAATCTGCTTAAAGTAGAAAGGAAAAGTATTGGGACCATTCTGAGGTAACTTGTGGAATCTTCCTAAGAACTGAGCCAACCTAAGCCCAGGGAAAAGCAGGGATGCAGCTGGACCTCAGACACCAAGAACTCAGCTTAATTCTGTCTTGTTACAGTCTCGCTTTCTCTGCATGGAACAAATAATGGCTGCTGGCAATCCTCAAGGCTTGTAGCTTCAACACTGGAGAGATTCTGGGGTTTCCCTAACATACAAGGTCCAAAAATGAGGGCAGGGCAAGTTGGCCTCACGTTGGCCCAGTGTGAGTCAGTACCCACCCTTGAACCAGTCAACTAACCAGGGGGCATGAGGTCATATGAAAACTGTTGCAAACTGCAGAGTAATTCCCAGAAGGAAAGTGGGGTACTAGATACATAGAGGCATCATCTTTAAAGAGAGTGTTCACATTTATAGAATCCAATGCTTTTGAGATAAGTTATTACCAAACCCTCACAATTACCTTGGGAGATGGGTGGTATTATTCCCATGTATAGCTGAGGATTTAGAGGTTAAGTGCCAGGATCATCTCAAAAGTTGGCATAGCTAGAATTTAAATCGGAAAGTCTGTCTGATTCCCAAGCCCATATGTACTTTTCTACTGTTATCACTTACCTACCAAGTGCCTACCACTGGCTTGTTTGGGTTTATTATTTTCTAAATTCAGCAGCATGTGTTAAGAGGCTGGTATGCCCTATTTCTATGTCTGCGGCTACCAAGGCGAACAGAATGCATTGCCTGTCTGTGACAGAGCTTTACAGCTGGTGTGGCAAAGCGACATAAGTATGCATAATTAAGCATATTCGGTACAGTAAAGAGACTTTGATGATGGAAAGGGAGAGAAAGACCAGGGCTTTCAGAAAGGTTTCCCAAAAGAGACAACGTTGAGTAGGTATTTGCCAGGTGGATATGAGGAGGAAGTACCTTATTCTCTGCAGAGCAGAGTAGCACGTGCAGTGGTGGAGGAGATAGAGTGTGGAGCATAGAGGGAGTCACCCACAGTTCCAGAGCTGGAGCAGAGAGGTTGTGGGAAGAGTCAAGAGATGAGACGGGAAAGGGAGTCCAGCGACAGATTATTATGGACTTTGTATCCTTGCTGAAGAGTTTGAGGTTTTATTGTATCACCGGTGAAGAACAGTTGGAGGATTTTTAAATAAGGGACCTACGTGACCCAATTGGTGTTTAAGAAACTGGCAGGAGTGTGGGCAGTGGATTAGAGCAAAGAAAGGAAGTGGGGAAACCTGTCAGAGAACTATTACAAGGGCCTGCACTCCTTAAGAGGGACGAAATTTAGAGATATTAAGGAAACAATGTATAAAACTTAATGACCAGTTAAATTTGAGAGAGCAAAGGTCATTTAAAAATGCTGGGGTTTTTTCTTTCTGGAATCCTCTTCTCCCTGCTTTCCACCTCCCTCTTCCACCAGTATTCCTGCCTAGTTAACTGTTATTTATCCTACACACGCACGCATGCACACGCACGCGCGCACAGACACGCACCCTATCATATCCATTACTTCCCTGCAACACTCATCGTCCCTGAAATTATTTACTACGTCTGTCGTACTATTCTGTAAACTCTGTAAGGACAGGGGCCTTGTCTATCATTTCTCTTGTTCCTAGCACCTGGTTCAATGCTTGGCACATGGAGGATGTTCCCTGAATGCTTGGGGCACGTTGAGTTTGAAGTGCTGTGGAATTTCTGAGCAGAGGAGCTCAGTACAGAAGTAGATGACACGTTTGAGGGTTAGGGGAAAGGCTGGAGCCTACGGAGCATTCTCCCTTTTGGTGGTAGCTGAAGTTGTAGGGTGGGGAGATGGCCCAGGCAGCACAGAGGGCGGGGAAGGAGCTCTGGAGAACAGCAGCATCAGCAGTCAGTAGTTGGAAGATAAGTCAGCTAAGGTGCTACAGAAGTTGCAATTAGAGAGTCAAAAGAAGAACTAAGATGGGGAAGAAGAGTTTTAAAAAGGAGGGAGGAAAGATAAGGAAGGAAGGAAGATGGGAGGGAAGGAAGGGACAGCGATGCCACATGCTGTAGAAAGGTCACAAATGATAAAGATGGGAAAGTATTGACTTTTGGCAGCTCAGAAACAGACCGCTTTAGTGAAGAGTACATTGGAGAGGTAGGTCTGCCTTTCCTAGGGCTGCCGTAACAGATTGCCACAAATTTAGATGGCTTCAGACAACAGAAATGTATTGTCTTATAGTTCTGCAGGCTAAAATTCTGAAAGTAGGGTATTGGCAGGGCAATGCGCTCTCTCTGAAGGCTCTAGACCAGGGTCCTTCCTTACCCCTTCCTAGTTTCTGGCAATTGCAGTCTTTGGAATCCCTTTGCATCATTCCAGTCTCTGCCTCTGTAGTTATGTGGTATTTTCCCCGTGCCTGTATCCGTGTCTAGATTTTCCTCTTTTTATAAGGACACCAGACATTGGATTAGGGTCTGTCCTAATCCAGTATGGCCTCATTTTAAATTGATCACATCTGCTAAGACCCTGTTTCCAAATAAGGTTACATTCACAGGTACCAGCAATTAGGAACATATAATTTGGTTGTTGGGACGGAGGTGGGCGGGGGGGTGGGGTGGGGAGTACAATCCAACCACAACCCTTTGGAAACTGAATTGCAGTATTTTGAGCCTAGAACGTGAAGCAAAGAAGTAAGACATCGAATGTAGAGAACTGAAAAAAATCTCTCTGTAAAAGAAAAAAAAAAGTGAGAAAGAAAGTGGTAGATGTTGGGGAACACTGGCTGGAGAAAGATTTTTTTTTGTGTTTTTTTTTTTTTGGTTGTTGTTGCTCTTAGTTTTTGAAATTTGTTAAAGTGCAGATCCTTCCTAGGCTCCACTGCAGAGCTACTTTCCAGTATATAATTTGTAAAAAAAAAAGGCAAAATTATACATGTCATGCAAATATAAAATTAACACATGTCAAAGATTTTATTCAACTCATTAATTAATGAAGGAACCAGTAAGAAGTTGAAACATGTCCAAAGAATATTTGAGAAACTAGGTGTTTATAGGTAGTTTTAGGCTGTGATTGCTAGATTGGATGGCTAAAACTGTTTAATGGCCAATAGGGCCATAAACTCTAACATGTGGGATTATTTTTTTCAACTATACAGAAATTATATGCATCTCTACAAGACAACAGTCTACAAGTTTATGTGTAGCCAAGACTGGGACCTTTAATCAATGATAAACAACAAATCCAATTAAGTATTTTGCCCTAGCTTTTGGCCTCTATGACATTTAAAGGATCTGCTGCTCACCTTTATTTTTTTAACCTATTTCCAAGTTTCAGGTAACGTTTCTGACATATTTATTAGAATCTATGGAGACAGAGATGGGGCCTGAGAACCTTTACGTTAAATAGCCCTTAGGTGGTTCTAATGTTGAATAAATTTTGAGAACCACTGAGTAAGAGAATACCGAGTGGCTTTCAGTGCCCATCTGAGATCAGAACCTATTACTCTAATGACAACTATTCCCTGGATTGTGTGATTTTTTTCCCAGTAGTGCTCAGCTCCTGGGCAAAGAGAGATCATATGATCCAGGGTGGAGGGCTTGCCAGGCAGATCCTCAAGAAGGACATAGTGGCAAGGAAGTGAAGGTACCAGGAAGAGTGTAGTTCACACACTGGACATGAGGTCCAGGCTGGGTAGGGAAAGAAATGAGGCTAGGGCAAGATAGTAGATGGGGAGAAAAGAGAGAAGTTCACAGAAGTGTGCAGTGGGTATAAGAGAGCAGAAGGGTCAGGAGACTGACCGAAAGAGTGAGACATTAAAGTTGCTGAGATTTCACAGGTGGGAGTAATCGCCGGTAATGGCAAAAACAGTCTAGGTTGTGGTTTCATGAGTTACCAAAGTGAAGTAGAGGTCACTGGGGAGAAGATTAGTGAGAATTACTTTCTCATGATTTACACTTTTCACAGGACACTGTACTTGAAGCTTTAAAGCTGATATAAATCTTCTAAAGTAATGAGCCGTTGTTCTGATACCTTAGCTAGGTTGTGGCCAAACGCACTGGACCTACATGTGATGAGCAAAAGCCTTTCTGGTCTTTTATGACCATAATTACCCTCAAACGTTTATTGAGCACATTAGTATGGGTTAGGCCCTCGATAGTAGGTGTTTTCATACAGTATCTCTTTAAATTCTTACCCTCTGTGGTTTGAGATGTTAGTGTACCCATTTTACAAAACTCAGCTTTAGCATCAGTAAACAACCTTCTCAAGGTCACAGTGAGTGGTAGGTAGGGCATTCAGATTCATCAAGTGACTCCAGAACCAATTTGCTTAACCATTTTGTACTATGTAGAGTGTGTGCTTGGTGGGGATCGGAGAGGATTTATACATCTCACATTCCTTCATGTGATTCAGTTTTGTAAATTATCACAATGCAGAGATGAGTGTGGGCTTAAAAAAGCTTGAGCTGAGAGCTATTTCTTTTCCTTTAAATTGCCACAGTAACCCTCTTTAGGCTCTCAGTGCATATCCATCTTAGGCAGTATTAAAAAAAATGAGTGAATTAAAATAGGACCTTGAATTATCTTTTCGAGATTGTTGTGATGCAACTTTAAAATCTTAAAGTAACAGGACTGGTATAGTACTTTTTAGTCTAAAAATTCGTAGTGCTAAATAAGAGATTAAAAATCTTCATTGTAGTCAAATGAAATAGGATATCCTTGTTAACGCTTGCAAGTTATTCTTTTGAACACTTTTCTACTCTCTAAATGCCTTTTTTTCAGTTTATTATAAGATCGCACAGATGTGTTACAAGATGTGACAGAATGACACTTACTTAGAGGAAGTATATAGTCAAACTCACCTGTTCACAGTGACGAAAATCCTTGAAAGCTTATTGGAAAAGTATAAACCTTTCCTAGTTTCTAAGAATTGTAATGAAAGTTACATTGCTCTATATTTTTGGAATATTTGTGCAAGCTTCCTGCTTTTGTCTTTGTTCTTGTTAAAGAAAGTATTTTTAGAAGTCATACAGTGTTCATGTTAATAAAATTAAATAATTAAGATAACTTATATTATTTTTAATAGTAATGTGACTAAAATATGGGGTTAGCTGGAGAGTCGCATAAGATCAGCATCATGAGCACATATTTATCCAAAAAACACACTTGGTTTGAAGTTTAGAAAGCAACCTAAAATAAGCATGTATTCTTTGTTGTATTAATTCATTATTATTTAAATTAATGTTCTTTGTGTTTTCTCTAGGGAAAAGTAGTTTAAAAAAATTACTCAGCTGTTTTCCTGGAACAGTACCAAAATTTGTATCTGGCTTAACACATCTGACCTGACAGTCTTCAGAGGAAGCGAACACATGTTCTATGAGTAATCCCCTAGATAAATCTGCAGCCAAACAACGGGGCAGTGAGATCAAATTCCAGTGTTTTTTCTCCACTGAAATAAAATTAAAATTCAAAAATTACATTTACAGGCTTCTACCCCTTATGGTCAGTTACAGTCTGGTGGAGACCATCTGCGGCGGCGGCGGGCGGGGGGCGGGGGAGGAGAAGAAGAAGCTGACAGTGATGGTGGTGATGATGGAGTTGGAGTTGTCGATGTGGTGGTGTTGGTGAGAGTGAGTGTATGGATTGGTCCTACAATACCCATTTTGAAAATTATTTTTCCAGTAGTGGTTACACTCTCCTTGTCAATTCTGCCTTGTAAAAATGAGTAATAGTAGGTGGTATTAGCCTGATCACAGATTATTATTCTTTCCAGTTACAAAGCTTAGCAGAAAATCTGGAGACTTACTTCCTGACCCTATTACCATCCTTTTTCAAACCCCAATGTTAAATGAGGGCCCCTGACCAAGAAAAATACTTGAGGGCTATAGACTAATAAGAAGGACCTTTTTTTCCCTTTAACTTAAAGAAAAATAAAGCATTCTGTTTACTTCTTTGACCTTGTGGGGAAAACTGTTCCCGGGGTTGTACCCTCAGCAAGTACAACAGCATTACCCTTTGAGCCAAAGGAAAAAGAACTAAACCCAGATCTTCTGTTGGAGATGTCCTAGCCTTTGCTCTACGTCAGCCCGTCTCAACCTCCACACTATTTGACTTTTAGGATCCATCACCCTTTACTCTGAGGAGCTGTCGTGTGCATTGTAAGATACTTTAGCAGCATTCCTGACCTCTACCCACTAGATGCCTGTGGCACCCCCCCACCCCAGAATTGTTCCAGTGTCCTCCACGCACATTTGAGAAACCCTGCTCTCAGTATATTAGGTGATTTGTTGATAATATTTTCTAGATTTTAGTGTTACTTTTAAATATTTTGTCCTATTTTAAGTATTTTGGTGTAGAATAGGCTTCGCTTTTAAGAACTGTAAAAATAAACTGGAAGCACATGTTCTAATTTGGGGGTAAAAGTGAGGACAAGATCTTTTTCTGATTTGAGAATTCAACATTGTCACCTTTGGATGCCTAGTACAGTGTTGTTCATTGCACAGGTGGGGACCCTTTAGTGGGTCAGGAAGATATATTTAAGACACTATTGAATCAAGGTGTAAAATACATTTCTTACTTTGGAATAACAGAGAAAAATATTTGAAAACTGCTGGCCTAGTGTCCCTTTCCAACTGTAATATTCAAAACATACACTTCATAGCAGTAGGTATTTGGCCAGGCCAGCTTAAGCTATTTATCTAGTCAGGTTACACTTATCAAATAGTCTTGGAAATATGGAACATTCAAGTTTGTGCATTGCAGTAGATTTGAGACTTTCTTTTAACTTTAGTTTCTGGTGCGTATCGTCTTGTTTGCGAGAGGAGGAAGCTCTGAACTCCATCACATATTTTAGAACATTCTTGGCACGTTACTTGTGGACTGTTCATACCCTCCCCCTACACAAGATGCTGAAAAAAGACAGCTCCATTTTAATTGTTTTCTTCATCACCATGCATGCAAAAGTCCTGTTTTTCATCAGTTAGTATTTATTTTGTTAGCTTTTGTAGGAACTGTGCTGTATGGAGGAAATGGCAGAAAACATTTTGTGCATTTATTGAGAATCAAACATAAATATGAGCATAAAGATATTTAAGAATTGCTCCTAACACTCTGCTTGTAATCTTTTTGTAAAATTCATTTTAACACGACAACTTTAAGTTAAATAATAGCCTGTGGGGAATACATTAAATGCGACAATCTGCCATTACTAAGTCCTGACTTCAGCTGTTAATAGCAATATTCTTGGCTTTCTGAAATCCATCAACACTTCTAATCACTTAAGAAGCTGCCTTAGTTTCATACTTACTAAAGAAAATACATTTATAGTTTGAGTTACTTCATTTATTCAGGGCTACTTTTTAAAGATTGAAACACTTCCAGAAAGCTCATTTTCATCTTTTCAGTAGTAGCAGAACATTTTTGACTAGTTTCATATTTTTAGAAGATCTGTCTTAGGATGGTTGTCTTTTTCTCTAAGGAAAAATGTTAATGATTATTCAAAAGTTTTTTATATTACAATTCATTTATTTTCACAAGGGAGGTTTTTATATCCTTATGTTTTTAATTTAGTTAATATCCAATAGAGATATTCAAGGTATTTTCATGGTAGTTTCAGGGGAAATTTGTGGTTATTTTTCTCTTCCTCTGAGTTGTATAACATTCTAAGTTTTATATTTGCAAAAGATCAGTGGCTATGTCACACAAAAACTCACAGGTTTATTTAATGGTGGCTTTTTGTATTATGATGTTATTGAACTGCTATGCCTAGTTCTTGTGTGTGGAGTGAAGGCAAGTGTAGAAGATAGGTGAAGTTTAATGTTGGTTAAAAGCTAAGCTTTATGTGAGAGAGATTTGTTTAAGAAGCCAGATTGCTGGTTGACCTGTGAAAGCAGACTAAGTAACAGTACTAGTGTGGATTTGGCAATAAAATTTCTTTATCAGCAAAAGATATGAAGTATTGAATCTAGGTACAGAGTTGTTGTTCCTTCCTTAAAGCTAGTTTTGAGACTAGTTTGAGATAACTTTTTCATAGGTTAATGTACAGTTTCCTTATTCATTCAATTAATAAACATTTATTTTGCAACTACTACTTGTAGATACTGTATTCTTATTCATAGGCTTTTAAAGCTTTCATCTGTTCTAGTAAATGATATCAGCACTACACTGTTCTTAAAAATAAAAAATCAGTATAAAATTCTGTTACACCCATCTGTATCCATATTGAGGTTAAAACTCAGAAGTGTCACTTCTAATATAGTTTTCTTTGTTTTAAGTTCTGAACTCTTCCAAAAGGTGATTATAAATAGCTCTTTTGAAAGAGAAAATACTATTATTTTGAAAGGATGTATTCATTTTCCTATTAAAAAGACATCCATTTGAATCCCATCGTTAGGAACACTAAGCAGTGCAATTGGAGCAGCAGCTAAAACTTCTTAATCAGTATTAACGCCTCCTTCCAGGCGCTCAGTAAAATAACAAATTTTATGATAAAGGGAAGAATGCAGATATTTGATTTTTACAAACAGTGTGTTAACTGTTTCCATATTCAGTTGCTGAAGAAATTTCTGGAGCAAATAATGCTGCTACCAAGATATGAAGGTCATTTTACTAATCTTTAATAAGTCTAATAAACTGTTTTTTGTCGTCATTCTATAGGGGAAAATGAGGCTTTTGGGGAGGGACAACTGAAAAGTCAAATTTCAATAGAACATAAAATTAAACTATGAAATATTGCTTTAATGCCTTCAAGAAGGAATGCCTTGCATCATGTAATATGGTCAGAAATCTGCATAATCTTTAGTATAGTTTAAGTGTTTTTAGAAATCATTTGACTTCTCACAGGGATTTTTGAAGGGGTTTCTGCTATTTGTAACTAAATAGATGAAGCTGATCATATACATTTATTTTTATAGTTGACATTTATTTTGAACAATTACTATGAATTGATACTCTTAAGACTGGATTTATTATGACATATATATATAATTATTGCTAAGTTATGTTTACTTCTATTTATTTTGATTGGAAAGTTCTTTGAACTCATAAATTATACCAGTAATCATTGATTATTTTAACCTAACCTGGCTTCTCCTGGCTCCTGTGAGTAGACCTACTAAGAACTATGTTATCTGTTTTATCTTGTGTAAGGAATGTATTGGTGGTACAAAATATCATACATATTTTATGTAAAATATGTAAAATATGACGTCATACATATTTTAAAATCTTCACAAAAAATCCTGATTATTTGTAGTGTAAGTTAAAGATGTAAAGAATAATTTATCGTCCTTTTAACTTTTTTTTTTTTAAAGGTGATGGATGTGGACATACTGTACTAGGCCCTGAAAGTGGAACCCTGACGTCCATAAACTACCCGCAGACCTATCCTAACAGCACTGTTTGCGAATGGGAGATCCGTGTAAAGATGGGAGAGCGAGTGCGCATCAAATTTGGTGACTTTGACATTGAAGATTCTGATTCTTGTCACTTTAATTACTTGAGAATTTATAATGGAATTGGAGTTAGCAGAACCGAAATAGGTAGGAAATTTTCAATACATCATTGCCCCAAGTTTTAAAACTGAAGCAGTGTTTGATACTTAACATTGAATAACTATGCTGTATAGGATATGTGGGAAATTATTGAAATGTGTGGAAATCTCAAAGTTGAATCTTCTTTTGGGAAGAGAAGATTCTTATCTGTTTATTCACTTTTCTAATAAGCCTGTGTTGGTACATTTGCAACAAGATGCCACTCTACTGCTTCTGAGGAGGAGGAAGTTAATTATCTTTTTTTGTTCATTTTGTTTTTCTTTGATCATTTTACTTGCAGTTAAAGAATGTAAGTATAATTCATGCTTAGGAGTCAGTATATCATGGTAATTAAGAGCATGGGTTTTAGATCCAAACTTCCTGATATGAAATACTTCTGCTGTTAGCTTGCTGTGTGACCTCGGGCAAGTTACCTTATCTCTGTTTCCTCACTTGTAAAATAGGGCATGAACTAGTACATGTAAAGTGCTTAGAACTGTACCTGACATATAATATATGCTTAGTAAATATTAGCTGCTGTTGTCTTTATTCTTAGCTAAGAGCAGCTGGTTCTCAATTATGGCTGCATATTAGAGTCACTTGGAAAGACTTTTAAATAATACTATATACCTGTCCCCATTCTAGAGCAGTTCAATCAGAATTTATTCGGTGGGATCCACACCTCAGTATTTTGAAAGCTACCCAGGAGAATATACTTTGAGGTCAAGTTGAGAACCTTTGGCTTAGAGATCAGCACCTTTCTCTGAAGCAGGAAACATAGCAAAATTTGTAAGGCTGTCTTGGTGAAATAACATTATAACATAAAGAACTCTAAAATTCTCTGTGAGTTTATTTGGAAAGACTTATTGATACAGGTGTGTAACATGTCTTTCAGAACTGTAATTGGAGCCCACTATCTTGTTCTTTAAGCATCATGTTCATCTTCTGGCCTCCTCTCTGTCTCTAGTCAAACCATTCATCTCTTCTCCACTTTTTGGCCTCTTATCTATGAGAGGAACAATTCCTGGCCTGCTTACCTGGCTGCTGATTGATAACCTCTGTTGTCTCCCAATCAACTCTTGATTAACCTGGGTGCTTGATCACCACGTGCATATTGCCACAAATATATGGTCTCGGATAAGCTTTTAGAAACTCAAATCGCCTGAGGATCTAGAAAACACTGTTACTATAATACTGATAGAAGACAGTTGCATATTAAGTGCCTCCTGAGGAGATGCAGTAGGGAGTAAATGGTACCACCTCAGCAGTCTTGAATCAATAATAAAAAAAAGTGAACCACAATCTGATCATACCTCTAGCAGTTTACATGAAATAAAGGAGCTAGAGAAACACACTTTATCAACCATAAAGACTCCTTTTTAAAAAAATGCCACTTATATGTAAAGGGGAGGAGGTCGAGGGAACTGTTGTTCATTTAGAGATACATCTTCCAAAAGTAGTGTGTGGACCTTGTTTAGGTCTTGATTCAAACTAACTGACTGAGAGAGGACATTTTTGAGAAAAGCAGAATCTCAAATTCTGTGGTAATGTTATATTTTGTGTATTCAATATCTGATTTGTTAGAGACACTTTGAAGTTCAAACAAAACGTCTCTGATTTGTTTTTAAATATTTCAGAGAAAAAATGGTAGGAAGAGGGCAGGTGAAACCAGAATGGCACACGGGTGAAGCTGAGCCATGGGCACATGGGAGTACATCTCTCTACTTTGATGTAGTTTTGAAAATTTCCATATTGAAAGTGCTTTTTGTTAAAAAGGAAAACCATAGGATTATGTATTTGGACAATAAGTAGTGTCATGTTGCTAGGCAGGAAGAGTGGCACGGGAAAAAAATTGAGCACAGGTTTTAAATCACTCACTGGGTTCTCATCATAGCTCCAGGACCTACTTGGTAAAATTCTTTCTACAAGTCATCAGCCCAGACTTCAAAGTCATCATCAGTACTGTAGGAAGATTAAATGAAATAATATTTTGCAGTGCTTGGGGTGTAGTGGGTGTCCACTACTCAGCTCTCCCTTATTTCCATTGGTTTTGTTTTTCCTTATTCTCTCTTCATACAGGTGAATGGAAAGCTGTAGAAAGGTCAAGGGGACGGAGTGATGATGGTTCCTGTTGAGCTTTAGTTCTGCTCCTCCCCCCACCACCTACCGTATATCACCACCTACCGTATATCCACTGGTCCTCCATTTGGGGAGCAGTTTGTGGTTAGTGGTAGAAAAGTAACTTTCCTGACATCGCAGAGAAATAAAGGTCATTCAAGAATAACTGTTCTGGTTAAAGTAGATATGCCAGGAATTACAGAATAGAAACAAATACATTGGGTATCAAGATTCCAGTGATTATGGTAAAGAGTCCTCTTTTTCGGGCTTCCCTCTTGGTGCAGTGGTTGAGAGTCCACCTGCCGATGCAGGGGACACGGGTTCGTGCCCCGGTCCGGGAAGATCCCACATGCCGCGGAGCAGCTGGGCCCGTGAGCCGTGGCCGCTGAGCTTGCGCACCCGGAGCCTGTGCTCCGCAACGGTAGAGGCCCACGTACCTCAAAAAAAAAAAAAAGAATCCTCTTTTTTCTATATTGTCTTTTCTCAGGGTCTCTTCTGAACAGAAGCAGGTTCAAATGAGCTGCATTTTCCTATAAAAAAGTTTCCTATTTTGGTATAAAGCTTAGATTTTTGGTTTTTTTCTCTATAGGTGTTAATTTTAGGGACTTTTCTCCCCTGAGAGATGGTATTGTGAAATAATCAAGAAAAGAAAATGAAAGGAAGAATGATTTCTCAAGGAATCACTTTTTAAATCATAAATTCATTAGAATGTGTTTTAACTGATACAGCACTTTTGGACAGTTATTTTCTATTTTTTTTGGATTGGGCAATAATGTGTAATATTATTTAAATATATGAGTTTATTATGATTTTATATAACAACTTTCTAAATAGCTAGACTGTCCAGAAATCTTTGTGAAATTCGTGTAGTCGTACTCATTTCACTGACAAGCAGGTTGTGTTTAATGATAGAGTAAAGATTGGCTCTCTAGGTCTGTCCCTTTTTTAAGCAGATTGTATTGGAATGAGAAAATTCCATTGTGCCTTGAATTTTACTTTTCCATCTTGATTATTCTTTAATCCCTGGTGTCTGAGACATAGTGGTTGCTCTGTAAAGATGAAAATTAAAGTAAAATCATTCATTATTAATCTTAACTTTTTCTGTACATATATAAATATATATCTCCAAACTATTTTGCAACTTGTTTTTTTATTTTAATATTTAGACATCTTTTCATATTGATCCATAAACATCTGCTAGCATCATTTCCCTGATGGATATTGTTGATAACTAGTCCAAAAATGAAATTTAAAACCATATTAAAAAGAAAAATTTTTGCTTATGTGTAACCTTTTCCCACTCTATTGTATATATTTTCTTCCTAGATTTTGCTTAAAATTTCCATTTTAAATGAACTTTTTTTGGGATGAGGGATATTGTGGATGGATCTCTAAAAGAGAAGCTAAATATTTTAAAACCTAATAGCTATTAAAGGAAAATGCATTCTGTAGAAGAAATGTAAATGTGTCCGTGTGTTCAAAGTTATATTTAAAGATGTACATTCTGTCTTACACCTTCATCAAAGTACCTTTTAAAGTTGTCTCTTAAATCTTCAGGTGACATTTACAAAGAGGGAAACTGAGGTCCTCAGGGCTTCATCTGGTAAATCATTCCGTGTCTCTTGTGTTTTCAGAAAAGTTTCTCTTTCTGTATTGTTTGTCCCCTTTCTCTCTAATATGCTTAGGTCTTCCTAGTTTAAGAGAAAAAATAAATTTTCTTTCTCTTTACCACCAAACGTCTTGAAAAAGCTATAGTGATGATAATATTAGGTATTTAATAATGATAATGATTGCTAATATTTTTTGAATTCCTATTCTGTAGAGGCTCAGGCTAATCGTGAAAATAACTACCATGCATGCAGTGCTTGCTATGTGCCAGGTACTATTCAAATTACTTTTATCAATTAACTTATTTAGTCCTCACAAGAACCCTTGAGATAGATACTTTTATCACCCCCATTTATTACTGATGAGAGAACTGAGGCACAGAGAGGTTGAATAACTTCCCCAAGGTCACATAGCTAGCAAATTGCTAAGTGGGATTCAAACCTAAGCAGTCTGGCTCCAGAATTGGTGTCTTTTACTGTAAGCCCTTGACACACTTGATTCCATTGAATCCTACAAGAATCCTGTACATCATTCCCATAAAACAGATAAATAGAAGATCAGAGAAGGTAAGCAACTTGCCCAAAGTCATATAAGCAGAATTGGGACTTGAACTAAGGTCCGGCTAATAGCAAAGTCCATAATCTCAACCACTAGGCTATAGAGTAATAGATACCAGCTATTACTCCTTAATCTTTTACTACATGGTCTCCTTACTGCAAACTGTTGAAAATAGAAACTTTTTAATAAACATTAACTTTTTCCTTTTAGCTATTTATTTTGACATACTTTTTTTTTTTTTAACCACGTGACGGCTTGCGGGATCTCAGTTCCCCGACCAGGGATTGAACCCGGGCTATGACAGTTAAAACCCCAGAATCCTGACCACTAGGCCACCAGGGAACTGCCTATTTTGACATAATTTTAGACTTAATAGAGAAGTTGCAAAAATGGGATAATTTCCATAAACATTTCACCCAGATTTTCCAAATGTTACCATTTTATCACATTTGCCTTATCCCTTTCTCCCAGAAGCATACACTCTTTTCTAAACTGAGCTTACTTTCAAGCATGATGTTCCTTTACCCCTGTATATTGTGTTTATTTCCTAAAAACTAGGACATTCTCTTTACATGACCACAAAACAGTTATCACAATTAAGGAAATTAACATTGATGTAGGACTGAGCTACAGGAGCTGCTGAAATTTCTCCAGTTGTACAAATAATGTCCTTTATAGCAAAAGAAATTCTCAGATTATGTATTGCATTCAGTTGTCACATCTTCTTAGTCTCCATTACTTTGGAGATGAAAGGAGTGGACAGTTCCTTGGTCACTCCTTGTGTTTTGTTACGTTGACATTTCTGAAATAGATAGGCCAGTTATTTTGTAGGATATTTCTTAATTTGGATTGTCTGATGTTTCCTCATGATTAGATTCAGGTTACAGACTTTAGCAGGAATGCCACAGATGTGTTCTCAGTACTTCCGATCAGGAGGCTCACAATTTTGATTTGTCTCATTACTGGTGATGTTAACTTTGATCTATTGGCTAAGGTGATATCTCCCAGATTTCTACACTGTAGCTATGTTTCCCTTCACAATCAATATGCATATCGTGGGGAGACTCTTTGAAATGATGTAAATACTCCATTAATGATTCTTTTCTGAATCAGTTGTTAGTATGATAATTGTCAACGGTGGTTTTCTTATGTCATCATTCCTTTTATGTTGATTAGGTTTTTCTTCGCTACTGAAAAAATGAGCTTTTCCTTCTCTCCTGTTTATTTGTTTGTACCAGTGTGGACTCATGGATTCTTGTGTTAGTCCATTGTTTATCATCCTTTACTATCATTTGTTTTGATTCTCAAATTGTCCCAAATTTCCATTGAGAGCCTCTTCAGACTAGCTCCTGTCTCCTTTTGTGATGTCCTCATCATTTTTTAAGTACTTCCTTCTGGTCTGGCACAGGATTTTCTAGATTTGTCTTGTACTTGTCCTGTCTCAACCCTGAAATCATCCATTTCTTCAAGGAATCCTGTTTCTTTTTAGTGGAAAATGGTATTAGAAATCAATATCTAGTCTGTAACTTCAGGCCAGTTGGCTGGCATGCACTATTAGCAGATAGATTTAGTAGATAAATATATGTATATATGTACTTATGTATATACAGGTACGCACATTATATCTTTTTCTATTTATCTACCTATATTGATTAAAAAGCATGAGTTCATACTGATACCTTTAATCCTAATCCAGCTTCACCAGGTTCATTCTGTTCCTTCCCTTTTCATACTGGTAATCACTTCTCTTGACAGTGAGGTATCTAGCTCCTGTTGTCTACAGTATATGTACTTAGTTCACTTATTTGTTTAGTGCTATAATACACAGAAAATAGTTTCAGAATTACTAATCCATGCTTCTAAATCAAAGAAGCCTGCTACCTAGAATCCATACTTGCTTAGTCTTAACCTGAGGACCTTTAATCTAAATACTGTGTTCAGTACTGCCTGGGCTAGATTTCCCCCACCACCTCCTGCCCTCCAGTGTGGTTATGTTATTATCCATTTGTAGTACGGTTTGGTTCATTGACTTCTGTTCATATTCCATTGTAGGCTTTTTCTCTAGTTAGTTTTCTTTTTATTTTGTTGAGAATGTGAAACATTTACATGGTTCTCAAAGTTAGAACTGTACAAAAAGATATACTTAGATGAGTGACAGTCCTTCCTACTTCACTCCATATTTTCTGTCCTTTCCACCCCATCTCCACCCACCCACTGTAGCTAACCAGTTGTATTAGTCTGTTTTATCTTTTCTACTTCCATTTTTATACAAATGATATATTTAGATTTTATTTCCCCTTCTTATAAAAAAACCCTAATATACTATTGATATTCTTTCCTACTTTGTTTTTTCTCCCACTTAACAATGTATCCTGGAGATCATTCCACATCAGTTCATAAAGATAGTCCTTATTCTTTTTACAGCCACAGAGAACTCCATATTGTGAATGTACTGTGGTTCAACCACTCATTTATATCTGGATATATAGATTGCTTCTGGTATTCTATGGTTACAAACACTGCTGCAATAGATAACTTAATGCATATGTGTTTTTGTATTCTTGGAGGTGTACCTTCAGAGTAAGTTTCTGAAGTGTAGTTATTGGTTCAAAAGGTAAGTGTATACATAGATTTGTTAGCTATTGCCAAACTCACCTCTACAAGGATTGTGCCAATTTACATTTCCACCAGCAGTGCATAAAAATGCCTGCTTTTCCACAGCCTTGCCAACAGAGTATGTTGTCATGCTTGGTAAGTTTTGCCCACTGATAGGTAAGAAATGATATCCCAGTATAGTTGTAATTTGCATTTCTCTTACTATGAGGAAGGTTGGACCTTTTATTTATTTTTTAAAATTTTTACTGAAGTATAGTTGATTTACAATGTTGTGTTTAATTTCTGCTCTACAGCAACGTGACTCAGTTATACATATATATTCTTTCTCATGTTCTTTGCCATTATGGTTTATCAGAGGATATTGAATATAGTTCCCTGTGCTGTACAATAGGACCTTGTTGTTTGTCCATCCTGAACCTTTTATTTATATGTTGAAGGTCCATTTTAAAAAAAAAAAAAAAACATTGTTTGCCCACTCTTTCAGGTTTTTTGGTCTTTGTTTCTCGTAGGTATTAGGAATTCTTTTATCTTTTAGTGATATTAGCCTCTATGCGATATATGATGCAAACAGTTTCTCCTAGTTTGTCAGTTGTCTTTTGACTTTGTTTATGAAGCTTATTTATAGTGGGGATTTTTGCCATGTAAAATTTTTTAAATGTAGTAAATTCATCAGTCTTTTGCATCTGGATTCTGAGTCATATTTGGAAAGCCTCTCCCTATATCCCTGTTAAACGTAAATTTACCCATGTTTTCTTTTGGTACATTTATGTGGTTTCTTTTTTTATATTTAGATCCCTGGTCCACTTGGAGATATTCTCTTTTACGGTATGAAGTGTAGATCTAATTGTATTTTTTCCAGATGACTAACCACTTGTCCTAGCACCAGGCATTTAAAAGTCTGCCTTTGCTCCAGTGGTTTGAAATACTACCTTTATCATATACTCAAATTCTGTATGTACTTGGGATCTGTTTCTGGACTTTCTGTTGTGTTCCACTTGTCTATTTAGTCATATACCAGAACCTCAGAGTTTTAATTATAGAGGCTTTATAGTGTGTCTTAATGTCTCATCTGGGTAGTCTCCCATTATAGATATTCACTTCTGGCATTTTCCTGGCTATTCTTGCCTGTTAATTTATCTGTCAACTGTCCAACTTCATAAAAATGGTTGTTGGTATTTTTTAATTGGGATTATATTGTTTGTAAATTGTCTTTATGATGGTTGAGTCATCCTGTTTAAGAATAAGCTGCTTTTTTTCCATTGTTCAAATCTAATTTTGTTGTCTTTCAGGAGTGTTTAAAACTTTTTCTCATGTAGGTTTTACATATTTTTTGCTAAAATTATTCCTAAATATTTTATCTTCATTGTTGCTGTTGTAAGTGGAGGTGTTTTTGTTTTGTTTTATTTTGCCACTATGTCCTCAAGTTTCTAATTATATGAAGACTGTTGATTTCTATATGTTGACTTTATATCCTGCCACTTTTTATTTTATTTTATTATTTCAGTTAGTTTTATCACTCACTTTCTAGAGATTTCTGGGTACACAATCACATCTACAAATAGAGTTTTACTACTTCTTTTCCAATTCTTATGCCTATGATTGATTTATCTTATCTAATTACATTGGCTAATACCACCAATCAATACCATGTTAAACAGTAGTGGAGATGGTGGGCATCTTTTACTTGTTCCTGGTCTTAGTGAAAATGTTAAGTGTCTTAGTCAGCTTAGACTGCCGTAACAAAATACCACAGACCAGGTGGCTTCAACAAGAGAAATTTATTCTCGGTATCTGGAGGCTAGAGGTCCCAGAGGAGAGAGAGAGAAAGAGCCTTATTCTGTCATGTCTCGTCTTATAAGGACACTAGTCTTATCAGATTAGGACCCTACTCTTAAGACCTAATTTAACCTTAACTACCTCCATTAAAGGCCTTGACTCTAAACACAGTCACACTAGGGGTTGAGACTTCAATGTATGAATTTGGAGAAATACATTCAGTTCATAACAGGAAATATCCCTTGATTTCTATTTTCTTGAGTGTTTTTCATTAGGAAAGAGTGTTGAATTTTATTGGAAAGCTTTTTTTAGCCTTTATGAAGATGATTATATAATTTTCTCCTTAGAATCTTTTAGTATATGTGTTATATTAATGGATTCATTAATATTGAGCCAACTTTGTATTCCTGAAATAAATATCACTTGGTTATGATGTGTCATTCTTTTAATATAGTATTGGATTCTGTTTCCTAATATTCTGTTTAGTATTTTTACATAAATATTGATAAGTGATAATGCACAGTTTATTTTGCATTGTCTTTATCAGGTTTATGTATTGATGTTACATATTAAATAAAAAGTTTTCCTCCTTTTCACTTATCTGGAAAAATTTAGAGAGCATTTTAACAAGCTAGTTTTTGAAGGTTTCACTCTGTGAAACCATCTGGACCTGGTGCTTTTTTGGTAGGGTAGGTCCTTAATAGCTTTCTTTCCAGGAGAATGATCTGTTTCAATATTCTGTCTCTAAGGAGTTCAGTTTTAGTAAACTATTTGCCAGGCAAGTTACCAGTTTCACCTAGGTCTTCAAATTTATTTGTAGCAGTGTCTACAAAATAGATTCTTATGATTTTTTTCCTAATAGTTATTTCAGTGTTTTTTCACTGGATATTTCCCTCCATCATTTCTTGTTTTGTATATTTGTGCTTTCGCTCTTTTTTTTTTTTTTACCACTTTGATTGTTAGCTAGTGGTTTGTGTATTTTGTTGATATTTTTCAAAAAATAGATTTTGATCTATTAATTATAGTTATATCTGTTCTTTTTCTGTTTTCTGCCTTACTAATCTCTGTTTCTAGTTCCATTATTATTTCATTTTCTTCTATTATTTTTCTCATTATGCTTGCTTTTGGCTTATTTTTGTTATTTCTTCCTAGCTTTTAACCAGGAATTTAATTTATATTTATTCTTTCATTTTTACTGATAAAATTATCTAAAACTGTGGATTTTACTTTGGTCACATATTTAAGACTGATATACCACAGATTGATTTATAGTATTATAATTTTTTAGGAATTCTTTAATTGTGTTTTGTATTTCCCTTTTAACCACTAATAATTTTAATTGTTTATTATTGGATAAATAATAGATAAATAGATTTATTTCAATTGGAGGTACCCTTCTTTGTTACTGTTAATAATTTTTAGTTTTATTGCATTGTAGTTGGAAAACGTAATATTTCTACTTTATGGAACTGGCTTATATTTTATGTATAACCTAAGGTATCTTTTTTGTGAATGTCCCATGTATGCTTGAGAGGAAGGTTTATTCTGTAATATTAAGATGTAAAGTTTAATATGTATCCAAAATATGTCTTATTATGCTGTTTAGGTTTTCTATATCCTTATTTTTATCCACTTGATCTCTTATTAGTGTATCTTTTTTCTTTTTTTCTTTCTGTATTTCTTTGGGTTCTTTTATAAAGATGATTGCAGTGTTATTGCATAGCTATTCATAATTATAATGCCTTCATTTTAAATCCTGACTTCTAGCATTAAAAAGTTTGTCCATTGTCATATTTAGCTCTTTTTAGTTTGCATTCTTCTATGTCTGACATCAGTATCACATACACACTGTCCTCCTTATCTCTTATTATATTCATTTGCTTGGTATACCTGTCTTTGCTCATTCCCTTTATTTTTAGCCTTGCTGAATCATTTTGTTTTGGGTGTGTTTCTTTTTTTTTTTTTTTTTTGTCATATCCCCAGTTGCTTGTTTGAGGACATTTAATTAAGTTTAGTGTTGTGTTCCAGTTTCCTTCTGTTTTACCATTGTTTGGGGGGATGAGAGGGTTTCCATAAACTGAATTGTTGAGATTCTCATTTTTTGTTTTCTTTTTTTACTATGTTTTTTAAGGAGATAAAGACTGCCTTAGTATTTCTGTGGACAGTGCTGGTGGTTTGCAATGGTTTACTAGCTTTGTAGTTTATGGTAGGTTCATGATAGCCCTCTTCTGCTAGTGCAGTAAATTTTTCTTTTTCTCTTTTTTTTTCGGAAGAGAAGAGGCTATAGACGGGGAGGAGTTATGTATCCTTTTTTTTTTTTTTAATCTTGCAAGATCCTAAATTTCCTCCTCTTGTTTTGCCCCCTGCCCCCAACCTTTACCATACAGTTTCCATTTCTGTTACTTTTAACCTACTTCTCCCACCAAAGTATTTCCTTTCCAAAATTGCCCTATTCAGGATTTCTTTGCTCTTAAGTTCCTTCTCTGAAGTCAGTGCTCTTACCTACCAGTGGATTTTTTTTTTCAGTATTTTCTGGCTGTGCATGGGATATCTTAATTGTCTTTGTCTCCCCAATGGTTCTTTCATTAACCTTTACCACTTTATTTTTAGACTCCATGGAATCAATTAATATGCTTTAGGGACCGGTGACCCTAGTAAAAATAAATAAATTTTGTTCTTGAAGTTTCTTACTGTTTCTTTTAAAGTTGTCTTTGTAAAAAAAAATAATTATTTTATGTCAAATTAAAGTGTGAAGTATTATTTCACTTGAAAGAAGTGTTATTACAATATGATCATCATTGTTAACAGTTTACATTTAGAGTAGTTTTCCTTGGGCAGGAATTAAAGAAGTGATATTTAATCTTAATGATTATAGGTATTTTGCCTGGTAGGTGTGAGAGCCACAGAATTTCATGTGAGATAAAATCCTGGCCTGTGAAAACATGAACTCAGGAAGGCTAAAGGCATCTCATATCTGTTTATCATGAAAATACATTGGTTACTGTGAATTTTTTTCATTAGAAGGCTTGATGGATACTTATATTTAACATGGACTTGTCCATAATACAGAAGCATCCTATGAGGTTGCTTGTTGCATTGGAAAGTATAGAAGCCACATACATTTTGAAAGACCTTAGTGAATCTTTGTACCCTAGAATGGTCAGTCTGGTTTGTGGCCTAGAACAGAAAAGAAATGCTAAAGCTTTGTCTCTATAAATGATGTCATTACTTCAAAATGTTTCCTCTAATGTTTTGAGGCAGGTTAATGAGGAATTGACAGCTGTCCCATTTCTCATCAGCATTCAACTGGATGAAAGTAGTCTACACGATGCTGACCCTATCCAAGAATTCCTATTTGTGAGCCCTTATAGGAAATATTAAAAAGTCTTTGACATCTCCCAAGTGGTGAAAAGTTTACTTTTCCAGAAAATCTTTGAAAGAAATTTCTTGGTATGCTGTATATGTCTCACCTGTGATGTTTGGCAACACATCTGGTTTTGCTGAAGTCTATACACTGTTATGACTCATTGCTTTTTACATTAGGGTACTCGGTATGAGAAAACTCTGCCAGCTGTCCTGAAAGAAGCTGTCAACTTAATAAGAGCCAGGGCCTTGAGTCATTACCTTTTCTAGAGTTTTTATGAAGACACAGAAGCAGAGTATGGAGCTCTCTTCTATCCAGAAGTTTGCTGGTTTTCCAGAGGAAAAGTGTTAGAGTTCTCAATTAAAGTAGAAGTTTCACAAGAGAGAAGGAAAGCCTACTAAATTTGATGGGGAAGATTGGTATTGCTTTGTGGATATTTTGGTTCTTGTGATTGCAATAAAATTTTCTATCAAGACCCTTTGGTCACCATCATGGATAGTAATAAAAACTTAGATGCTCTTTTGTCCATGACACCATTATGAAAGAGGATATTAGAGGAGGCAATTATTCTTAGAGTCAAAGAAATGCAAAATTTTTAAAGCTAAGTATATTGCCTCCCTGACTTTTAGATTAGTGAAAAACATTTAAGTTTTAATATTTTGGTATGGGTGTGATAAAATTGGTCCTTTTTTAATATTGAGGCTGTATTCGTTGGTATAACTCACTTGGGTAGCCGTATGGAAGTATATATTAAAAATCACTCCTAAGGAAATATTTCAAAAGATAGAAGAAGATGTGTTAGGAAGATGTTTGTTGCAACATTATTCACGATGTAGAAAAATTGGAAGCAAACTAAATTTCTAACAGTAAGGAAACTTACTTAAAGTTAAGGGATATCCACCATATAGCCAATTCTTGGCTGTCACTGTTTGCTATGAACATTCTGTTACCTGCCTTGGTGAACATGAGCACACATTTCTATATCGAGAAGAAGAATTGCTGGGTCCCTGGGCTTGCCTATGGTCAGCTTTATTAGATACTGCCAAATGCATCTGTGGTAGTGCCACTCCATGCCCACCACCAGTGTATGAGAGTACCAGTTATTATTCTCTGTTTTTTCTTTTTTCACCCTTCTAGTTTGTGTGTACTGATATCACATTGTAGCTTTGCCTTGAATTTACCTGATGGCTAATGATATTGTTCTCTTTTCATTTATTTATTAGCCATTGAATATCTTCTTTTGTGAAGAATCTTGAAGTTTTTTATACATTATTTTCTATCAGATGATTATTTTCTTATTTGTAGGGGTTCTTTTATATATTCTGGTTATGGATTCTTTTTAGATATATTTATTACAAATATTCTCCCTTTATATAGCCTTCCTTTTTACTCCTTTATTGGTATCTTTTGCTAAGCAGACATTAACTTAATTTTAATGTTCACAGTAATTTTTTTTATGGTTAATACTTTTTGTATTATCTTCTTAAATCTTTGCCCACTTGCAGGTCATGAAGATGTTCTCAAGGTTTTCTCCTCATGCTTTATTGTGTTCCCTCCTGTACATTTATATCCTCAATCCATCCAGAATTGATCTTTGTGTAGGATGTGTGAAGTAGGAGTAAAAGTGTCAAGGTACATTTTCCCACATGGACCGTATTCATTTTAAAATGTGCAAATACTGGATCTGTCATTTATTCATGAAAAAAATAACACTGAAGTAGCCACCTTCCCTGAAATCAAGATGCACAATGACTTTATGGTGTTGTAGAAAAATGTACTCTTAAAGTAGTCACCACTATCTTTTAGAAGGAGAGGCAAATCCATTCTTAGAGATATTACTGAATTCCTTTTAAAACACAGTAAATATTTGTTACTTGTCCTTTTAAATATATACCCAATAGTTGAATTGTTTAAAGGGAAATTAGATCTGTACCCTTCTGTCGTTTTCCTCTGCAGGTGAATTTTTGTTGAAGCAGCCAAAGCTAATACTAAATCCAGGCAAAAACAACTTATTGTTAGTCACAGCATAAGAGGAATCATTATGAGAAGACATCCTAGTCATTCAAAATGAGAACACAAAATCACTTGAAGTCGGGCAGTTAAATTTTACAACTCAAACTCGCTCTGGCCCACCAAGCACAAGGCAGTGATCCTTGAAGCCCGACTTTTTAAAGAAACTGTACTGATGGGTGTTATTTAATGATAGAATCTTCTCTAAACATTTTCTGGGGACTGCAGTGGCTTCTTCTGTACTTTAGAGGCTTCAGCTGTGCACTTGCCCTGTCCCACTGCGCTAAGTTTTCTGAGGGCAGCACTGTGCCTATCTGGTTTCATCACTGAATCCCTAGCACATACCTAGCTCAGTGCCTGGATATTCAGTAAATTAGTTCCTTTGAGAATTCCAAGTTTTGTTTTTGAGATTAGAGGTGCTTCTGTACATGGGCCCTAAAAACCTGTCCCCAAGTCTGTTTGTAAATTGAGTGATGTTCTCTAAGCAAGTTCCATTTCTATTAGAGGTGGACAGTTGATGGTGCTTTTGCTTTCTCAAATAATTCCCCATTCTCCACCTTATCTTTCTAAGTTGCAAGTTCCTAAAATGAGCATTGTTCCATGGCACACCTCTCAATAGGTTAAATGATCTTCCACTTAGTTGAGAACATAAATCAGGTTTCTTAAGCTTTATGACAATATTAACCCCACCTCTAGTCAATCTGAAATCAGATGGATCTCTCCTCTCTTTTGAATACAGAGCATTTTATTTACCATCTTCCAGAGCTTAATTTGTTGCTGTTCATCATCTACCTAAAGTGTAGTTGGTATGGGTATTAGAAGAGGCATGATATCCTTAAGATCTCTAAGCTCTATTCATGTGGATACATATATACTGCCAACAGAGGCCAGACAGGTAAAATAAACGAGTGAAATGGACTAGGTTATAATAACAACATTGCCACAATGATAAGTGATAACTGAGCTTCAGGATTGGGGACATTAGGGAATGGTGGCTGCTATGGCAAACTGGAGTGTGACTTTTCCCTTTCAAAAGGGACATCCATTACTTAGGTACAACCACTTGGAAAACTAGCCCAGGTTTCCTTCTTTTTTTTTCTTGTGGTGTTTCAAGAGAAGCCAGAAATTCAGAATTTATGTGGAGTTTCCAGATTTTTTAAATCTTGGCAAGTACTTCAAACATTTTTGAAATAGTTTAGGCTCAAAACTATACAGGCAAAAAGGGCAAGTAAAGTACATCTGTCTGCTAATTGAGGGCCTAAGCCATATATACACTCCAATTTGCATACTGTAGTACTTATCTCAGATTTGATCATCCAAAAGCAAGGTATTCTTACTATACACCAAAGTAAATTTCACATTGTATTAGTTTTCTGTTTTATAACATTACCACAAATTGAGCAGCTTAAAACGTCAAAATTTCTGGAGTGATGTGGCCAGGAACCAAGAAATGCCAGCATCTTCTAGAAGCTGGAAGGATCAAGAAAGTGGATTCTCCCCTAGAGCCTCCAGAAGAAATCAGCTCTGCTGATACCTTGATTTTAGCCCTGCAGATGAAGCAGATCCTGAAAGAAGAGCAATAGAAGAAACATTGGTTTGCTGTTGGTTCCATGACCCAGTGGAAGAGGAACACATGCAGTCAAAACCCCAGAGAAAAGTATGAGAGAGCATCTAAACGTTCCCAAAAGGGTGGAGAATGACTAAGAAAAGCACCAACAGATGTAACAAGATAAGGAAATGGAAGAGCTCATGGATCAATGACCAGGGATGGCTTTGGGTCAGACACTCCTTCCCCACTGATATATGGAATTCACGTAGTTCTAACCTATATGCCATCCTTGGGAAGATGAGAGGGTGAGTGGAAATTTGGATCTGAGCTACATTAAACATGAAATGACTTAGAAAATACTAAATTGATCAAGTCTCTGTATAACTGACTCATTTTTGTGTTCTACTATCAGGGACATGGATGTTGAAAACTCAGAAAAGGCTGTAGACAAAGTTTACATGTATTTTATGACTGATTTTTTTGCCAAAAAATACTCTGAACAGACTAAATTCTTAGATATATTGTAAAAAAAAAAAAGTTCTATTAAAGTGGGGAAAAAAGACATTAAACTTGGAAATGTATTTTTGTTTTTATTGATTGTTTGGAAAATAACCTTTTGGGGTCTAGCACATAGAAACTGTTTGTATTTGGATATTTAGTTATGCAAAATAAAAGCCAATCTTGAATGGAGGGGAAAAAAACAACAAAATTTCTTATCTCAGTTTCTGTAGGTCAGAAGTCTGGGCTTGGCATGACTCGATTCTCTGCTCAGGGTTTTGCCTGGCTGAAATCAAGATATCAGCTGGAGATGCGGTTCTCATCTGGGCTTCTCTTCCAAGTTCACTGGTTGTTGGCAGAATTCACTTCCCTGCAGTTATAAGACTCTGGTGCGCATTTTCCTGCTGCCGATCGGCCAGGGACTGCTTTCAGTTCCTAGAGGCCGTCAGGAGTGCTAGCTCACCACCTAGATGTTTGCTTTTTTTTAGGCCAGCTGGCATGCATCTCTTGAATTTCCAGTTCTGTGACTAACCAGAGAAAACACTCGCTTTTATAGGGCCTACCTGACTAGGTGAGGCCCACCCAAGAAAATCTCCCTCTTGCCATATTTGTAATATAGAAGTAGTTAATTTTTTTTTAAAGCCAGGGATCAGGGGTAGCATAAAAGGATCACATACCAGAGGAAATTCTAAAAGTCAGTGCACATTGGAAAAATTTAGCTTCACTAGTTAATCAAGAAAATAGAAAATTACCAAGTTTCTTTTATCTTTAATACTACTGGGGGCAGAATAAATTGATACAGCCTTTCTGAAAAGCAGTTATGTAGGTGTGGTTTATGTTAAATAAGAGCAAGTATATGAATTGATGAATAAAGAGAATACTGTGCTTGTGTGTGTGTATATATACACATAAACATACACATGTGTGTTCATTTAATGATGGCTGTAACCCTATGAGATAAATAGTACTATAATTTTCATTTAACAGATGGTGAGAGCCAAGGCATTGAGAGGTACCCTTCAGAGCGTTACTAGTGGTTATCTCGGTGTAATAGGATTATATAAGAATGATTTTTTTTCTCCTTATATTCAAAATTTTTATAAAGTTTATAGAATTTTTAAAAGCACTTATAAACAGGAAAAAAAGTGGCAATAAGGCTGCCTTGAAATAAACTCTCAACCTATATTGGAGGTAGTGATGTAAATCAGTGTAACTCTTTTAGAAGGCAACATGACCCTGTAATTTTAAAAAATCTGGCCTCAATAATCATTTTAAATATGGGGGAAAAAAGGCTGTGCATATGAACAAATCAATTGCATCATTATCTAAAATATGGAAAAAAATAGAAACCTGAATTTCTATGGTGAAGGAATTAGTTATATCAACAATGACTTTTCCACTTAGAATTATTACAAAGAGATTATTGGTTCTAGCTCCTGCCACATTTTCCTGGGCCCCTGAACTCTATTTCCTTTGGAGCTTTCATGGACTTCTTAGCCACTTTCTCCTCAAAGGCTTCTTCCCACTCTACTGCTGTTTAAGTTTCCTGTGGTGTTGACAGCCTTGCACCCAACCCCCTCCAGCATCCAGGCCTTCACATAGATGATCCACTTAACATCTAACATCTCTTCCCATTCAGAGATACAGCCTTTCCTTCTCCCAGAAGGCAAGAGATTTCTTCTCTCCCGTAGTAGACTCTAGATAGGGCATCTCAATTCTCACAGCTCCTTCTGTTTCCAAAGGATCACACCATTCTTTCTTTCAGATTTATCACCATCTCTCCGTGCCAGTTTGCCCTAGGATGTTTGCACCTTTTAGCCATTATGAATAATGCTGCCGTGAGCTATCCTGTACAAGTTTTTATGTGGACATATGTTTGCATTTCTTTTGGGTATATGCCTAGAAGTAGAATTGTTGAGTCATATGGTAACTCTGTTTAACCATTTGAAGAACTGACAGGCTTTTTTCTGAAGTGACTGTACCATTTACCAGCAATGTATGAGGGTTCCAATTTTTCTATATGCTTGTCAACACTTGTTGTTATCTGTCTTTTTTTATTCTAGCCATCTTAGTAGGTGTAAAGTGGTATCTCATTGTGGGTTTGATTTGCATTTCCTTAGTGGCTAATGTTTTTTTTTTTTTGGTGTTGCACATTCTGTGCGCTTGAACAGTGACATTTGTTCATGATTGTGGTATCATACAGAGTATTTTCACTGCCCTAAAAGTCTTCTGTGCTCTGCTTATTCATCCCTCTTCCACAACCTCTGGCAACCATTGATCTTTTTATTGTCGCTGTAGTTTTGCCTTTCTTGAATGGCGTATGGTTGGAATCAAGCAATATGTAGCCTCTTCAGATTACCTTCTTTCACTAGTGTTAGTCATTTAAAGTTCCTTCATGTCTCTTCATGGCTTGATAGCTCATTTCTTTTTAGTACTGAGTAATGTTCCATGGTCTAGATGTACCACAGTTTATCCATTCACCTACTAATGGACATCTTGGTTGCTTCCAAGTTCAGACAATTATGAATAAAGCTGCCATAAACATCCATGTGCAGTTTTCTGTGTGGACATAAATTTTCAACTCCTTTGGGTAAATACCCAGGAGTGTGATTGCTGGATTGGATGATTAGACTGTTTAGTTTTGTTAGAAATCCACAAACTGTCTTCCAAAGTGGATGTACCATTTTGCTTTCCCATAAGCAGTGAATGAGAGTTCTTGTTGCTCCACATTTTCACCAGCATTTGGTGTTGTCAGTGTTCTGGATTTTGACCATTCTAATAGGTGTACAGTGATATCTCAATTGTGTTTTTAATTTGCATTTCCCTGATGATAGATAATGTAGAGCATCTTTTCATATGCCTATTTGCCATCTGTATATCTTCTTTGGCCCATTTTTAAATTAGGTTGTTTTCTTATTGTGGAGTTTTAAGTGTTCTTTATATATTTTGGATAGGAGTTCTCTATCAGATGTGTCCTTTACCAGATACGTCTTTTGCAAATATTTTCTTCCAGTCTCCAGCCTGTCTTCTCAATCTCTAGACATTGCCTTTTGCAGAGCCAAAGTTTTTAATTTTAATGAAATCCAGCTTACCAAATATCTCTATCATGGATCCTGCATTTTCTGTTGTATCTAAAAAGTCATAACCATACCCAAGATTATCCAGATTTTCTCCTAGGTCATCTTCTAGGAGTCTGGTAGTTTTGCATTTTACCTTTAGGTCTGTGATCCATTTTGAATTAATTTCTGTGAAGAGTATAAGGTCTGTGTCTAGATTCTTTTTTTTTTTTTGCATGTGGATGTCCAGTTGTTCCAGCACAATTTATTGAAAAGACTGTCTTTGCTCCGTTGTATTGCCTTTGCTCCTTTATCAGTTGACTGTATTTATGTGGATCTTCTGGGCTCTCTATTCTTTTCCATTGATCTGTTTGTCTATTCTCTGACTGGTAGCACACTGTCTTGATTACTGTAGCTTTATAGTAAGTCTTGAAGACAAGTGGTGTCAGTTCTCCAACTTTGTTGTTCTCCTTAAATATTGCATTTTCCATTCTGGCTCTTTTGTCTTTATATATACTTTAGAATCTGTTTGTAGATATCCAGTAACTTGCTGGGATATTTTTCCAGATTTATTGAGAAATAATTGATATGTATCACTGTGTAAGTTTAAGGCATACAGCCTGATGGTTTGATTTGCACACATTGTGAAATGACGACCACAATAGGTTCAGCTAACATCCATCTTCTCATGTGTGTGTGTTTATATATGTGTGTGTGTGTATATATATATATATAATAAAAAAGAAGAAAAGAAAAAAAATTTTCCTTGTTATGAGAACTCTTAGGATTTACTCTCTTAGCACCTTTCCTATATATCATGCAGCAATGTTAACTATAGCCATCATGTTGTGCATTACATCCATAGTACTTAATTTATCTCATCACTGGAAGTTTGTACCTTTTGACTACCTTCTTCAAATTTCCCCTCCCCCCACCCTCCACCTCAGGTAACCACAAGTCTGATCTCTTTTTCTATGCATTTGTTTTTGTTTTCGATTCCACATATAGGTGAGATCATATAGCATTTGTCTTTCTCCGTCTGACTTATTTCACTAAGCATAATGCCCTCAAGGTCCATCAGTGTTGTTGCACATGGTAGGATTTCCTCATCTTTTATGGCTGGGTAATATTCTTTTGTGTGTATATGTACCACAACTTCTTTATTCATTCATCCATCTTTGGGCACTTAGTTTGTTTCCATGTCTTAGCTATTGTTAATAATGCTGCTGTGAACATGGCAGTGCAGATACCTTTTTAAGTTAGTGTTTTTGTTTCCTTTGGATATATTCCCAGAAGTGGAATTGCTGGATCATATGGTAGTTCTGTTTTTAATTCTTGGAGGATCCTCCATACTGTTTTCCATAGTGGCACTACCAATTTACAGTCCCACCAACAGTGCACAAGGATTCTCTTTTCTCCACATCCACACCAGCATTTGTTATCTCTTGTCTTTTTGATGATCGCCATTCTAACAGGTGTGAGGTGATATCTTTTTGTAGTTTTCATTTGCATTTCCCTAATAACTAGTTACGTTGAGCGTCTTCTCATGTACTTTTTGGCCTTTCACATATCTTCTTTGGAAAAGTCTATTCAGGTCCTTTGCCCACTTTTTTTATTGCCTTTTTTTTTTTTTTTTTTTTGGCTGCACAGGGCAGCATGCAGGATTTTAGTTCCCTGACCAGGGATTGAACCCACGCCCCCTGCAGTGGAAGCTGGAGTCTTAACCAGTGGACCACCAGGGAAGTCCCCTTTGCCCATTTTTTAATTGAGGTGTTTTTTTTGTTTTACTATTGAGTTGTGTGAGTTCTTTATATATTTTGGATATTAACCCCTTATCAGATACATGGTTTGCAGATATTTTTCCCATTCCATAGGTTGTCTTTTCACTTTGTTGATGGTTTCTTTCACTCTAGGGAAGCTTTTTAGTTTGATATAGTCCCACTTGTTTATTTTTTATTTTGCTGCTTGTGCTTTAAGTGTCATGTCCAAAAGATCATTTCCAAGACCCATGTCAAGGAACTTATTTTTTTTAATTTTTGGCTGTCTTCGTTGCTGCGCACGGGCTTTCTCTAGTTGCAGCGAGTGGGGGCTACTCTTCATTGCAGTGTGCAGGCTTCTCATTGCAGTGGCTTCTCTTGTTGTGGAGCACTGGTCTCTAGGCGCATGGGCTTTGGTAGTTGTGGCTCACGGGCTTTAGAGCTCAGGCTTAGTAGTTGTGGTGCAAGGGATTAGTTGCTCTGCGGCATGTGGGATCTTCATGGACCAGGGTTCGAACCTGTGTCCCCTGCATTGGCAGGTGGCTTCTTAAGCATTGCGCCACCAGGGAAGCCCCTCAAGGAACTTTTTATGCCTTTGTTTTTTCTTCTAGAAGTTTCATGGTTTCAGGTCTCACATTTAAGTCTTTAAAAAATATTTATTTATTTGGCTGTGCCAGGTCTTAGTTGTGGCACACGGGATCTTCATTGCCGCATGCGGGATCTTCATTGTGTCATGCGAGATCTTTAGTTGTGGCATGCGGGATCTAGTTCCCTGATCAGGGATGGAACCCGAGCCCCCTGCATTGGGAGCACAGAGTCTTAACTGCTGGACCACCAGGGAAGTCCCTCACATTTAAGTCTTTAGTCCACTTTGAGTTAATTTTTGTGAGTGGTATAAGATAAGAATTCAGTTTCATTCTTTTACAGATGAATATCTAATCATCCCAACTTGCTGGCACTTTTATTTAGATTGAACCTATAAATTAAGTTGGGAAGAACTGACATCTGGACAACATTTAGCCTTCCTGTCCATTAACATGGAGCATCTCTCCATTTATTTAGTTCTTTGATTTTGTTCTTCAGAGTTTAGTAATTTTCCTCATGTAGATCTTATACATATTTTGTTAGATTTATACCTAAGTATTCCATTTTGGGGGGTGCTAATGTAAATGGTATTGTGTTTTTAATTTTAAATTCCACTTGTTCGTTGTCGATATATAGGAAAGCAAATGATTTTTGTATATTAACCTTGCTGTAATCACTTATTAATTAAAGGAGTTTTTGTTATTTCTTCTAGATTATCTACACAGATGATTGTGTCATCTATGAACAAAGAGAGTTTTATTTCTTCCTTCCCAATCTGTATGATCTTTTTTCCTCTTTTCTTGTCCTATTATGTTAGCTAGTACTTCCAGTATAATGTTAAACAGGAGTGGTGAAAAGGGACATTTTTTGCCTTGCTCTTGATATTGGGAAAGCTTTTAATTTCTTACTATTAAGTGTGATGTTAGCTGTAGGTTTTTTTGGGGAATGTTCTTTATCAAATTGAGGAAGTTCTCCTCTATTCCTAGTTTTTTTAATCATGAATGGATGTTGGATTTTGTCGAATGCTTTTTCTGCATCTATTGATTTGATCATGTGGTTTTTCTTTTTTAGCCTCTTGATGTGATGAATTGCATTGATTTTCAAATGTTGAACCAGGCATGCAAGATTTTCAAATCTTGCATGCCTGGGATAAATCACACTTGATCGTGGTGTGTAATTCTTTTGTACATTGTTGAATTGTATTTGTTAATATTTTGTTGAGTATTTTTACATCTATTTTTATGAGAGGTATTGGTCTGTAGTTTTCTTGTAATGTCTTTGGTTTTGGTTTTGGTTTTAGGGTAATGCTGGCCTCATAGAATGAGTTAGGAAATATTTCCACTGCTTCTGTCCTCTGAAAAGAGATTGTAGAGATTTAGTGTGATGTCTTTCTTAAATGTTTGATGGAATTCACCAGTGAACCCATATGTGCCTGGTGTTCTCTCTTTTGAAAGACTATTAATTATTGATTCAATTTCTTAAATAGATATAGGCCTATTCAGATTGTTTACTTCTTGTATGAATTTGTCAAGTTGTGTGTTTCAAGGACCTGTACATTTCGTCTAGGTTATCAAATTTGTGGACATAGAGTTGTTAATAGTATTCTTTTATTATCATTTTTAATATTATGATGTCCCCACTTTCATTTCTGATATTAGTGATTTGTGTCCTCTTTTTCTTAGTTAGAGGCTTACTGACTTTCTTTTCAAAGAGGCAGCTTTTAGTTTCATTAATTTCTCCATTGTTTTCATGTTGATCGATTTCTGTTCTAATTCTTTTCTTCTGCTCACTTTGGATTTAATTTGCTTTTTTTTTCTAGTTTCCTAAGGGCTAATGATTTTTCAAACATTTTTATTTGCCCAGAACATGGATTCTTTTAGACTATAAACCAGTGTGTCATGGGTTTTATGGTGATTAATATTTGATTAGCTTTTATAATTATATTTTTCTATATCCATATACTGTTTTTTGAAATTCTTCTCTTATTTATCCATGAGAAACTTCTAACAAATTTGGCTGGCTTTGAGAGCCATCAGCAGAACCTATAATTGTTGGCAGTTAAATGCTTCTTGTTGATTCAGGAGTACCTTTGAATAACCAATTGGGGAAAGCAGTTAGAGAATTAACGAGTATATTGGCCCAGATTAAGGATGAATTTTCTTCTTTCTTTCCCAGAGTATTTTGCCAAGTGCTTGTGTTACTTGTATAATGGGTAAAACCTGTGATCAAAGGCAAGCCAAGTGAGGAGAGATACCATCATCCTGGCTGGGAATAAGAGGTGAAAATAGGTTTTTATCTGGTATATATTGATCTCACTTAAGCAAGGAGAGCTGTTGTGCTTTTCTTTTCTTCTTGTTATTTTTTTAAATTGGGATTCTTTAGGACTGCCTTTTGAGTTTCACAGAAAAAGAGGGGTTTTAAAAAAATGTTCTGTTTCTACCACAGATTGAATTTATACACATTTCAGATGACAAGAGAACTCTAAATAAATAAACAAACAAGAGGTAAAACTGCAATGCTAATAGAAAATACTTTTATGATTATGTCTATATTATAAAAGGGTTAAAAAATTTTTTGTTTCACTTCAAGAATATATTTTTGTCAATTTATTTTCATAGAGCACTTTCACTTTTAAATCTAATAACTTGGAATTTCCTAGTATTCGTATACATGATATAATTTTTATAAAGTAAGGATACTTCTGTGTGTCATGATCATATTCTTTATGATCATTTAAATATGACCTTTTTTGTTTGTATCTAAAAGTATCTGAAAAGTCAGTATTTGTACTGACCACCTTCATGAGCCTTGTAATAAAATCCTTAAATGGCAAAGAACAGCTAGTGCTGGTAAGCCCAGCTGAACCTATTGTTCATTTTTACAAGAGTTAACTGGTTTATGTAAAGGTTCTAGCTGATACAATTTTTCTTCCTTTTACCTATTCCCACTGGGCCTTAAGATTTAATGTGATGGGCCCTGGCTCTGCACACATTTGGTTTTGCTAACAAATTATACAATGTCTAATATTTTTAGTATTTGAGATAATATTTGGAATAACATGAAGTACATATTATATTGCTCTGTTTTAATATTAGGTCATTTTTTAATATTTAGTATTCAAAAATAATACAGTATTTAATGTTTGTCCTATTTACCAGACTGTTTCTAAGTTATTTAGTATTAAACAATCTAAAGACTTAATCATCTTTTCTTCTTGTATATTCAGATAATAACTGTTATAGGGTTCTTTGTTGTTTTACTTGAAAGTTAAAAATATTGATAGCTATATTTAAATTGCATTCCACATTTAGCAATAGAAGGCTTTTTTTTTTTTTTTTTTTTGCACAGTAGGTGTTTTTAAAGAAAGAATGAGCAAGGACTTCCGTGGTGGTACAGTGGCTAAGACTCCACGCTACCAATGCGTGGGACCCGGGTTCAATCCCTGGTAGGAAACTAGATCCCACATGCCGCAACTAGGAGTTTGCATGCTGCAAATAAAGATCCGGCACTCAGCAACAAAGAGCCGGAGTGCTGCAACTGAGACCCGGCACAGCTGAATAAATAAATATTTAAAAAATAAAAAAAATAAAGAAAGGATGAACAAGACATATATTTTATATTGAACACCATAGCAAACACCTAAGACGTGTGTGTGTGTGTGTGTGTACACGCGTGCGTGTATGCACACCTTGATGTTTGGTATTCAGTTTTTTCAGCTGTCAGAAGGGGCATGGAATAGATCTCTGAAGTTCTCGTTCTGCTGTGTCTGATTCTGTGACCTACTTTTTCTTTGTGCAAAACACCTCACAATAAAAATTGTTTTAATGTTTGCATTTCTTTTGAAAGCTTTATCGAGATACAATTTATATACCATAAATTTCACCTATTTTAAATGTATAGTTTGATGAGTTTTAGTAAATTTATAGAGCTGGGTGAACATCACTAAAATGCAGGTTTAGAAATTTCCATCACACCAAAAAGTTCCCTTGTGCCCATTTAGAGTCTGTTCCCACTTCACCCCTGGTCCCAAGCAGCCACTGATCCTATGTTTTATCTTTTTATTGCCTTTTCTAGAAATATCATAAATGGCTTCTTCTATTTAGCATAATGTTTTTGAGGTTCATCATTTTTGTTTTGGGCAAATAGAAGATAACTAGAAGTGGAATTGTTGGGTTGTATGAAATGTATGATACGTATATTTTATGTTTAACATGTTAAGAAACTGCCAAATTGTTTTTCAAAAATGGCTGTGCCCTTTATGATTCCATCATCAGTGTATGAAGGTTTCAGTTTCTCCACATTCTTACCAATATTTGGTTTTGTCAGTCTTTTTGATTATAGCTAATCTAGTGGGTATGTAGTGGTATCTCCTCATTAGTTTTAATAATGCATTTCTTTAATGACTAATACTGTTGAGCACCTTTTCATGTGCTTATTTGCCTTGAGTGTGTCTTCTTTGTTAAAGTGTCTGTTTAAATCTTTTGCCCATTTAAAAAAATTGGATTGATTGAGTTACAGGAGTTTTTTACACATTTCAGATGTGAGGTCTTTATCAGATTAATGTTTTGCAAATATTTTTTCTTAGCCTGTCGTTTTTTTCATTTTCTTAATGGTGTCTTTTAAAGAGCAAACATTTAAAATTTTGATAAAATCCTAATTATTAATATTTTTCTTCAATGGATTATACTTTTGGTTTTGAATCTAAGAAATCCTTGCCTAACCCGAAGTCACAAAGTTTTCTTTTATGTCTTCTTGTAAGAGTTTTATAAGGTTAGCTCTTAGAGTTAAATCTATGATCCATTTTGACGTAATTTTTGTATATATTGTGAAGTTCTAAGTTGTTTTTTCATATTGATATCCAACTGGCTTAGTACATTTGTTGAAACGACTGTTCTTTCCCTGTTGACACTTTTGTCAGAAATCAGTTGATAGTTGTAAGTAGGTTCATTTCTGGACTCTGTTCTGCTCCATTCAGATTAATGTAGATATTTGCCCTTACGATGATGCCACACTCTTCTTGATTACTGTAGTTTTATATAGTAAGTTTAAAAGCAGGTAATGTAAGTCTCTCCACTGTCTTCTTTACTAAAATTATTTTGGCTATTCTATGTCCTTTGTATTTCCACATACATTTTAGGTTCAACTTGTTAATTTCTAAAAAAAAAAAAAAAACCTGCTAAGATTTTGATATGGATTGCATTGAATCAGTAGATCAATCTGGGGAGAACTGACATCTTAACAATATTGAATCTTCTAGTCCATGAACTTGGTATATCTCCTGATTTATTTAGTTCTTTAATTTTTTTCAGCAGTGTTTTGCATATTTTAATGTACAGATTTTGAATTTCTTTTTTTTAAATGTATCTAAATAGTTAATCTTTTTGTTGCTATTATAAATTAAGCTTTAAAAATTTCATTTCAGATTGTCACTAGTTTATGGAAATAAAATTGATTTTTTAAAATTGAAGTATAGTTGATTTACAATATTATGTTAGTTTCCAGGTGTACAGCATAGTGATTCACAGGTTTTTTTTTTGCAAATTATATTCCATTATAGGCTGTTACAAGATTTTGAGTATAATTCCGTGTGCTACACAGTAAATCTTTGTTGCTTATCTACTATATATACAGTAGTAGTTTGTATTTGTTAATCCCATACTCCTAATTTTTCCCTCCCCACCTCTCTCTCCCCTTCGGTAACCATAAGTTTGTTTACTGTGTCTGTGAGTCTGTTTCTGTTTTATAATGAATTCATTTGTATTATTTTTTAGATTCCCCATATAAGTGATATCATGTATTTGTCTTTCTGACTTCAGTTAGTATGATATTCTCTAGGTTGCTGCAGGTGGCAATATTTCATTCTTTTTTGGCTGAGTAATATTCCATTATGTGTGTGTGTGTGTGTGTGTGGTATATATATATATATATATATATATATATATATATATATATATACCACATACACATACATACCACGTCTCTTTTTTTGTCTTTTTTTCTTTCTTTTTTTTTTTTTTTTTTTTCTGGCTGTGTCGGGTCTTTGTTGCAGCGTGTGGGCTTCTCTCTCTAGTGGCCCGTGGGTTTTCTGTCTCTAGTTGTGGTGTGTGGGCTCCAGGGCATGTGGACTCCAGAGTGCTTGGGCTCCAGAGTGCCTGGGCTCTGTAGTTTGCAGCACGCAGGCTCAATCGTTGAGGCACGCGGGCTTAGTTGCCCCGTGGCATTTGGGACCTTAGTTCCCCGACCAGGGATGGAACCCGCGTCCCCTGCATTGGAAGGTGGATTCTTTACCACTGGACCATGAGCGAAGTCCCATACCACATCTTCTTTATCCATTCATTTGTTGACAGATGCTTAGGTTGCTTCTGTGTCTTGGCTATTGTAAATAGTGCTGCTATATTATGAACGTTGGCGGGGGGAGGGGGGTGCATGTATCTTTTCAAATTACAGTTTTCATCTTTTCTGGATATGTTACCAGGAGTGAGATTACTGAATCATATGGTAGCTCTATTTTACAGTTTTCCATAGTGGCTGCACCAATTTACATTCCCACCAGCAGTGTAGGAGGGTTCCCTTTTCTTCACACCCTCTCCAGCATTTATTATTTGTAGATTTTTTGATGATATCATTCTGACAGGTGTGAGGTGATACCTCATTGTAGTTTTGATTTGCATTTCTCTAGTAATTAGTAGTATTGAGCATCTTTTCGTGTGCCTGTTGGCCATCTGTATGTCTTCTTTGGAGAAATGTCTATTTAGGTCTTCTGCCCATTTTGATTAGGTTATTGTTTACAGTTGACTTGTATATCGACCTTGTGACCTTATCTCCCTTGCCAGTTCTGATGGGGGGTTTTGGTTGATTATTTAGCATTTTCTACTCACATGAAAATGTATAGTCCTTGAAAATGATATCTATGGAAGTTCACATTACTCTAATTCAAGTGATGTTGTTCAACTTAAAATATTTTTAGAACTTTTTATTCAGAATTTGTTAAAGTTACCAGGCACATAAGAAAAACCCATTTTTGCTTTTTTTGGTCTCAGACATGGGCACACCGCAGAAGGATGTTATTATCAAGTCAGATGCACCCGACACCCTATTAGTGGAGAAGCATGCAGATTATATAGCATCCTATGGCTCAAAGATGATTACAAATACTGTGTGTCTGAACATTTGGGAATGAGTGGCATCTATTGGGGTCTGACTGTAATGGATCTCATGGGACGGCTACATCGCAAGAATAGAGAAGAAATTCTGACATTTATTAAGTCTTGTCAACACGAGTGTGGTGGAATAAGTGCTAGTATTGGACATGATCCTCATCTCTTGTACACTCTTAGTGCTGTCCAGATTCTTTCTATGATAGTATTAATGTTATTGATGTAAATAAAGTTGTGGAATATGTTCAGAGTCTACAGAAAGAAGATGGTTCTTTCGCTGGAGATATTTGGGGTCCCACTAAGCAGCTGGTCTAACTGGAGTTAATCGTCTGCTGGAAGTTCCAGCATGCACTGTGCTAGTTATATCAGCATACAGGAGTACTGGAACAGAGGGGGCCAGTCTAAAAGATAAGGGCTGAATGCAGTGCAGGCAGGAGAGTCCAGCTGCTTCATGGGATGTGAAAATCTACTTTTATGTAATAGGGAGAAATCAACACAAGATTCTCTTTTTGTGCGGTGGCAACTTTGGCTCTATTGGGGAAGCTGGATGCTATTAATGTGGAAAAGGCAATCGAATTTGTTTTATCATGTATGAACTTTGATGGTGGATTTGGTTGCAGGCCAGGTTCTGAATCCCATGCTGGGCAGGATTCCTGGCTATTACTAGTCAGTTGCATCGAGTAAATTCTGATTTACTTGGTTGGTGGCTTTGTGAACGACAGCTTCCATCAGGTGGACTCAATGGAAGGCCAGAGAAGTTACCAGATGTATGCTATTCTTGATGGGTGTTGGCTTCCCTAAAGATAATTGGAAGGCTTCATTGGATTGACAGACAGAAACTGCGCAGTTTCATTTTAGCGTGTCAAGATGAAGAAACGGGAGGATTTGCGGACAGGCCAGGAGATATGGTAGATCCTTTTCACGCTCTATTTGGAATTGCTGGATTGTCACTTTTGGGAGAAGAACATATTAAACCTGTTAGCCCTGTTTTTTGCATGCCTGAAGAAATACTTCGGAGAGTGAATGTTCAACCTGAACTAGTGAGTTAGATTAGATCCCTTGATGCAGAAGTTGCTTAGTGTAGTTTTACTGTTTTAACATTTCAGTATTTGAAGTGCTTAACAAACTTAATGGCTGCCATGTTAATGTTTTGTACATGAATTGTGTTGATTTTAATAAATTATATAATTATACATATTGTAAATTAGAGATGTTTATTGTATCTTCAGCTTTCCATTTCCTTCTGAAATGCTGTTATTCTGAGCGTAATATTTTGTTTATGCTTCAATGTATTTATCTTGTTTGTCTCCATAACAGCAAACTGAGTTGAACTTTATTTAGCTGATGAAGTCTTGTGTTCTGATTTTCCCATGTACTCCCTTGATATGTTATATATAACTATAGTTAATATAAATTGGTCTTTGTCAATGAGAATGTTAACTGATAAAGAATTGATGAACCCCATAGGAATTAAAAGATGAAAAAAAATAAATGGCTGAAATTTGGGAATAAAAAAAAGAAAAAGAAAAACCCATTTTTATTAGTTATTGGTGGATATCTTGCTCTAATTTTTTTTTCTGCCCTTTTATCTTAATAAACTTAGATCTGTACTGAGGGAGGATATGTTATTTTTTACATGTCTGTTAGACATTAAAGGATAAAAGTTTGTAGGCAGTTAGATACATGCATCTGAAGTTCAAGGAAAAGGCTATGTAGAGGTATAAATGTGAATTGTCATATCATAGTTAAAGCTGTAGGACTAGATATGATCACCTAAAGGGGTTGACAGAAGTCCAACAATTCTTGGAAGAAAACTTGAGAAGGTCTGTAAAAGGTTTAAGGGGTGCCCAGAGCTCAAGAATCTGTTCCCCCTTGGGGAACATGTTAAGAATACTACTGCTTGACTGTCAATTCACTTATGAGCCACCTGCCTGCATGAAATGCTTTAAGTTAATTTTTTAAATTCCTTGTCACGGTTTTAAAGAGTATAAATATATTTCACAGGAAACTGAGTCATTATAAGGTCAGTGATGCCTGTATACACTGTTTTTCCTTTTGAATCATTTGAACAGTTATTACTTGGAATTTTTTTTCTCTCCAGAGTAATGTGAGTTTTTCATCATTAAACATTCTAGTCATTTTAGATTAATTTAATGCCCAGTTTGGTATATTATTATGATTCTTTTACCTACATTGTAAATATTATCGACTTCATGAATCACACCAAATATCTGCTTTTCTTTGATTCCTAGGCAAATACTGTGGTCTGGGGTTGCAAATGAACCATTCAATTGAATCAAAAAGCAATGAAATTACAGTGCTGTTCATGAGTGGAATTCATGTTTCTGGACGAGGATTTTTGGCTTCATACTCGGTTATAGATAAGCAAGGTAATTTTCACTTTATATCATGATTTCCACATTTTACAGTTTCTGAAAACAAAAATGCAATGTTTTCTTTGAGTACCTGTTATCTGAGTTTGGAATACAGTAGGAAGACTGAACAGTTAATACCACATACATAAATCTGACAAAATTAGATCGGTTTCAGAATTTTAAAAATTAAGTATATTAACTTTATATAAAGTCTTTTTATATACTTACCTTTCCTTAGTAGAAGAAATATTAAGTTTTCCACCTTTATAAGATTGGAACACAAATGATAATAACTTTAAAATATCTATCAGTGGGGCTTCCCTGGTTGCACAGTGGTTGAGAGTCTGCCGGCCGAGGCAGGGGACACGGGTTCGTGCCCCGGTCCGGGAAGATACCACATGCCGCGGAGCAGCTGGGCCCGTGAGCCATGGCTGCTGGGCCTGCGCGTCCGGAGCCTGTGCTCCACGGCGGGAGAGGCCGCAGCAGGAGAGGCCACGGGGGTGAGAGGCCCACGTACCACAAAAAAAAAAAAAAAAAAAAAAAATCAGTTACTGAAATGTATCAATTTAAAGCTTTATTATCCACAGTTTACCACTTCATCTTACTGTGTTAAAAACCATATTACCATTCTTTTCAAAGAAGAGACTTGCATAGCACCAGGAGTAACCTGGGGAGTGCTCTCTGAGACACTACAAGATAAACATGAGATATTTTCTAGATTGTTAATATTTAGAATCTGAAGGGGGGAATTAAAAGCAAGGCTATTAAGTGAAATAGATACACACTATCTGTCTCATTAAAGTTTCATTAAGAGTGTGAGAGAGGAGAGCTGTTCTGTGTGAAAAAAGGTCTACTTTCCCTTAATTTCTAAGCTATGGAACAATGTTTGAAGACTAATAAAATCCCTCAGAGTGAAAAAGAAAACTCATTTGAATGGAATAATGGAAAGAAAAGAACTGGAAGTGTTATGCTAAATGAACAATTAATATATTTGACAGAACGAGGAAAACTAAGGCAGTGTGGTGTTGTAGAAGGGGCACTAGGTAGCCCTGGAATCGAAGCCTGCCATTGCCGTGTACTAAGCAAGTGACCTCTGACCAGTCATTTCACCTGTCAGTTTCATCTGTAAATGGGTTAGTTGTGAGGACTAAATCTAATAATACATGTTTAGTGTCTGTAGGCACATAACATAGTAGGCAAAAGACAAATGTTAGTTTCCCCCCTTTGACTACTGTACACACACACATCTCACTTTCCCCACTCCTGCCCCGCCCGCCACCATTAGAAGAGTAAGGTAGAAAACACAGAGTGAAATGATAGCTTTCCATCCTTTCGGTTTTACTTTGTGAAAGTCTTGGGTTGATGGGTGAGAGGATAGAAGATAATTACTTTGCTTCTTATTCTTCTTAAGTTTCTTGGTCGCAGTATCAGGTTAAATTATTTATTTTGTGTTTTCATATTTTCCCCTTTCTCTGTTTGTTATTTATTGAGTTAAAGGTTTCTGGAAAATAAGTATCTCCTCTTTACAAAAAAAAGTTTCTTACATTGGATATTTAAATTATGGAGCTTTTGATCCACGGAAACCTAAATGCCCTTATTAGAGTTTCTTAAGAATTGACAATCATCTCAGATACCACAATCAGTATATTGTAGACTTATATACATCTATGCCAGATTTAAAATGGCTATGTCACTATTTTAGATGACTCTTAGCTTCCAAAGATTTTTTCGAAATATCCACCTTAATCAGGAACTTCTTTATAGTAACACTTTACAAAGTCATAATCATCTTGGGAAATCCTCATCTCACAGCTTGCTCCTGAATTTTTTCTTAATGTTTTTGTGCGTTCTTACCCATCCATCAAACATTTGTTTCATTTGAAGTGAATTGGCTAAGTTCAAGAGAACACTGGTTGAATTTCATATTACTTCTTCTTGGGTGGCCTTTCAGACATAATTTCTTGTAATGGCTCATTCATTTGAAGGCTGGTGCACTTTGGTTGAGAGTCTCAGTTTGTTTCCATCCAGGAAACTTAGCTGCCACACTGAATTCCATGAATATTTTCAAGGAACATCGCTACATGTCCCCAGCTTGATAACCTAGTTAACGGTTTAGAGTATTTGGGAATGAAAAAGTTGTGAAAAATCTTGCTTCACTGGCTTCGTCATTTGTTAAACTGTCACAAAGACTTGTTAACGTTATAGTGTGATGTGTGGTTGATACAGCCATGATTTTGTGTAAGATAGACTAATTTTCATTACTTCTTACAAGAGCCCATTGCAAAATTATATTCCCTTCAGTGCCTTATTTCCTGCAATAGGCCTGGCACCGGGAAAACAGCAGTAAATGAGACAGACGCAATCACACCTTCACAGGGCTTACAGTACAGGGTTGGAAAAAGGCATTAAACACATGGTTACTTAATTGCAGTTATAATAAGTATGATGAAGGAAACATTCAGATAATGGGAGGCCAGAGGGTGCGGGGAGTAGAAGATTGGTGAAGAGCAAAGCTCTCCTGAAGAAACCACTTCTGAGCCCAGAACCAAAGGATTAATTGGAGGTTCCAGACATACAGGGAAGAACATTGTAGGGAAGAGAGCAGCAGGTGCAAAGGCCTTAGGGTGGGAAGGAGCTTTGGAGGAACTGGAAAAATAACCAGCACAGCTGGGGTGAAATCAATGAGTGGTAAGTCACATTATTCAGGGCCTTGCAGAAAATGTAAGGGTTGGAGTTTTATCCCAAAAAAAGTGCATGGAAGCTGTTAGAGCAGAGTAGTGATGTGACTGGATTTATGTTTTTGTTTTTACGATTCCCTGATCTGTGAAGAACGGGCCCAAGAGAGAGAGGAAGAATTATAGGGAGGCCAGGTAAGAGGCTATTTAGAGGGGACTGGATCAGAGATGACCAAATTAAGAGATCTTGCTATAAAAGTAGCTCCAGAATTAGGCCAGATTCTAATTTAATTCTTTTTAAAGACTTTTGAACCAGACATATCTTCTACAGGGAAACATTTCAAAGGATTAATATTCATTCTACCTGAGTTTATGCTGAAGTAAGAGGCTTCAGACACAAAGAAGCCTCTTGGATGAGGTGCTGAGCTGCTACAGTGCCTCGGTGATGTCTGGGGCACTGTACCTGGTGTGCTCTTCACTTTAGGGTCTAGTTTTTATAACTTTTATGGTTTTATTCCTCTCTGTTATTTTTAATGATCTTTGAGCAGTAGTTTCCAGTCTTTTACATTGACAATTACCACTTTTAATTTTCACCTGTAAAGCTCATTTTTGAAAGATTTTATCCACCAGTGAAAGGAAGTTTTCCTGTTTCTATTGGGTAGCAAAGAAAGACAGATAAAAATATTAATCAACACTTCAGTAATAATTAGAGGATTAGTAATTTACTCTGAGTTGGTATAATTCCATCAGATTCGAACTAGACTTTCTGAAATTGAAATTTTCATCTGAAAATGAAGATGTACATGGATCCTAGACATATCCTGGGCAACATATTAGCAACCACTGTTTAGAAGTTCTGTAGAGAGAAACTCCTTAGTTACTGCTGGTCTTACTGAGAGAGGCTAAGCCAGCCACTCACAGGTCCAGACTCAGTAACTCAGATCTTTTAATCCAGAATAATAAATGATACCGACATTTTCATTCTAAAATGTAAATGTAAAAAACAGCATTTACCACTGGACTTGAAAAATAAAATAAATTTTATAGGTGATTTGCTCTAAATTCCTGGTTTTGAATCTGTCCAACATTAACCACTTTCTAAGAAAAGCTCAGCATTTCTAGGATGACTCTGGGCAATAATTTTTTAGGTAATTTTAGTTACGGAACAATGAGCTCAGAAGGCATGTCTGCATTTGCATTGATAGCTTCAGGTCTTTTAAGGCAGCCTCTGTTTGTTATGTGCCATCAATTTGGGGCGGGGTGTGTATCTGTGTGTGTGTACACATATATATGTATATGACCAGCTGAAAAGTGATAGTCTGATATTCCTTTTTTAGAACATGAATTATCACTTAAAAAGTAATGTTAAACCTCATTACTTCAAATTTTACCAATCCAGAATTTTGTATTGGTCACTCTAAAGTTTGCCTTTATTTTTTTAGGAAAAAACAGGAGCTAGTTTAAAATTACATGTGAAATAAAATGATCCAATGTAGATGTATTAACATGCTGCCTAATTGGAACTCATAAACACTTGTTTATTCATTGCCTCCTGACAATGTGCTTAGGACTTGGGGACAGCTGAGCCTGACAAATATTCCCATTTGACAGGGTTATTATTGCTATATGCTGGGTTATTTTTAGACTTAACACGGATAGTATAAAAGGTTTTAATTGCCACATTCTTTAACCACATTTTTTTGCAAATATTTTCCATTTCTTCCATCTTCCATCGGATTATATTAACTTGTAAATGAAACATAGGGGCGGAATAGAGAACTCCTTTCTAATAGAGTCCAGATTTCTGTAACTGGTTGTTTTTTTCCTGCATGCGATGTTTTTGGTTTTGAAAATAGAGCATGAATTCCTTAGATTGTTTGCTACCTTAATTGTACAGTAATTTTATAGGATCCTTTCTGTTTTGAGTGCTACACCTAGCTATGTTTCTATTTTTAGTTTTTCTGTTGTGTTCCTAATTTTTGTTGTTGTGTCTGGCAGACGTTTTAAAACTTTTAAACTATTTAGTAAGATTTTATTAATGAAGTCTCAGTTTACATGCATATTTTTAGATTTGTCCTTATTTATACACAAATGAATATGTATAGTGTTTGTGTGTATACATGCAGAAAAATATCTGTATTTTGATGTCAACTTGTACAACAAAGGTGCTGATGAATAAGTGTTACCAATTTTGCAGAGAAATTTATAAACAAAATTAATTTGTTAAAGTGGTATAACCCAAAGAGGCAATTCACCTTTATGAGATAGAGTTTATTTCAGACTGACAGATAACCTCAAGAGCACCTTAATGATTTTAAGTGTTTTCTATGTGTTTTGGTTTTTTTTTTTTTTAGTAAGTTAGCAATTCTTTTAAGGGGCTAAGTATGTGTTTGTGCTATCTTGTGCTATCCGGGGGACAAATTCATTCACTGCTACTCTTACTAAGATATTATTAGTGTCCTCGATACTAGGTTACAAAAGAATTTTAATGTGTCTTACAATCTTTAATATTTTTAATGTCTCTTATATTTTAATATAAGATGTCTTATGTTATTTCAATATGTCTTATAATGTCTTTAATATGTCTTATATTCATTTTTTAGTATATAGAAATTTAGGTGTGGAGAGGGTTTGATCTATCCATATGTAGCTTGTAGCCTATTTGACTTACTGCTTAGGCAACTGAGCCATGCCTACATCATCTGTGAAAAAAAAAAAATTGACTGTTTTCATCTGAGAAAATTTTTCCTGAGCTCCTGTTGTGGACTCAGCTTCCATAGATGGCATTGTAATATTTCTAAGAGAATCAAGATTTATTCTCTATTCTCAGTATGTAAAAGGAGATTAGATGTAAAATGCCACATAAATTATCTGCCACTTAGTAAATGTTAGTTGATGCTGAATCACGGTAAATTATGTTTTATTATATATGTAAATTTCCCTTCACTAGATTGCACATGGTACAAATCAGTGCCAGGTTCCTATCGTGGAAACAAGGAATTATTCCCAAGGTCACACAATAATATTGACACAAGAATTTAGCAGAAAGGTGAGCCTTGTCCCACATCCTCTAGCTCTTGAACAAAGTAGCTATCTGTACACCTGCAATGCAAGGTTGCTGACAAAGTGAGAATTCGGAAAGAATGACCTCGGGTCCCTTCAGTTTCTGGGGAATTTGTTATTTAAAAGAATTTCAGAGCAAATAAAGGAGAAGAATTTGTAGTATACATTGTCTTGCTTCGTGTATTTTCTTCTTTCTGGTAAATATAATTACTTAGTTACAGTGCTTTATGCCTCCTTGAGTTAGAATAAATAAAGGCACTCAAGCATCCCTTCCGTCAGAAGTAAATGGCTTCAGCTGGACAAAAATTATACCCTGCAGCTAATATAGTTGGTGATATACTCTTCGTAAGTGATGGGTACTGACACTGCTGAGAGTCTTTTCAATTTATTCAAGAGCACAAAACAGAGTATTAATTGGGGGAAAATCTAAATCTCTTTCACAATCCTTTAATCTCAGGAATAGACAGTGCTGTCAATCAAAAATATTTCTAAGTTAGTAGCCAATATGCTGATATTTTTTATTATTTGTGAACTTATAAAATATCATATTTTCATGGTATTACATGTGGGTTAACATTAGGTATCATGTTTTAAAAAATATTTCATGGAATAACTATGAAGTTCCCAAGCCTATGCAGTTACTATATATTAGAAAAAATTTTAATTGTACTTTAAATAAAACCCTGTTTATAGGATATCAATTATGCCTCATAGTAATATTGCTAACTAAGTTAGAGCTGTCTTAGAAAATCTGATGTTGATGTCTTCATTAAGAAAACCCTGAAATCTGTCATCCTGTTGTTGATTATTGGCTCATCTTTGTTTTCGTATTTTTCTTGTGCTCTTCCTCATGGTCACATAATCCTGCCTTCAAAACCCCACGGAGGCCTGCCTCCTCTTTAAAGCCTTCTGAGGTTAAGGAAGGCAGATGTTAGAGCAGCTCTTTTTATCGGGATTATGATCACACTCACTTTGGGTTAGACTCTGCTGCTAAAACTAGTGTAGAATGTGCACTGTAGATGCCACCTCTTCTTTGGGCCGCGCGGGGGAAATGAGGGAATAGAGTGCTGTGAGCTTCAGCAGAATCCCTGAGGGCGTTCTGCGTACTACTACTGCTGCCATTCCCTGCTGTCCAGAGCACCCAAATGAAGTTCACAGTATATTTGGTGTTTCGTGTAGTAATGTATATGTTATAAGTATTCTTTTGTATGTATTAAATATTGGAGTAAAATTACCAAAAAAAAAAATTCCCATCCAGAAGCTCTTAGTTGAGAACTGAGTGAATTAAATACTGCCCTTCACTGTGAGCATATATCACTGATTTTCTAGTATTGTGTGCTAGTATTGTGTTAGAGTGGATCCAGCTTGATAATTGAGCTGACAATGAATACTTTATCAGTACTTATTATTATAATCACTGCCCTAAGCACTTTACGTGGAATGCATACTTTTAATTAGCACAGGTCAGAAGCCTTCAAGTTATGTTTGACTCTGTCTCAAACTTCACATCCATCACCACCTCTCTGAATATATACGTACGTATATCAGAGTTTGACTACATCTCTTGGCCTCCACTGCTACACTAGTTCACGTTACCATCAACTTTTACCTCAATTATGGCAAGAGATTCCTCCCTGACCTTTGTTTCTGCCCTTTCTCCCCTTCAATCTACTCTCAACCCAGTGATCAGTGTGATCCTATTAAATCGAAGGCCCCATCTCATTCTGCCCAGTGTCCTTACCTCCAAGACACCATTAGGATATGGCTTCTCATGACTTGTTTGGCTTCACCTCTTACTTGTCTTCCCCTTGTTCGCTCTGGCCTCAACAATGCTGGGCACACTTCCTTCTGAGGGCCTTTGTGAGTCCCTTTGACTGTTCTCCGTTATCCACATACCTGATACCTCACTCCCTCACCTGTTTTAGAGTTTTATTCAAATGCTTCCTTCTCAGTAAGGCCTACCCTGACCACTCTACTTAAAATTGCAACCCCTTAACTTTCCCTAACTTCCTTCATTTTTCTTGTGTATTTATTATCGACTAATATACTATATATTTTTCTTATTTACATTGTCTATTTTTTCTTACCCCCACAGGAGGTACACTTCATATATGCAGGGATTTTTGTCTGATTGTTCTTTGCTCCATCTATAGCACCTAGAAGAACACCTAATCATAATACATGCTTATTAAAAACTGTTGAATGCATGAACAAATGAATAAATAAACAAACTGCCAATCCTGGCTCTGTCTTTTACTAAGCTTATTTCATCCATCGATGCAAATATGCTGTATATGAAAGGAAATTATTACTACTTCTATGATAGCTTCTTTTTCTTTCTTGTTTTTAAGATTTTAATAATAGTTTTATTGAGATAATTCGCATACCGTACAATTCATCTACTTAAAATATACAGTTCATTGATTTTCAGTATATTTAGGGTTGTGCAGTTATCACCACAGTCAGTTTTAGACCGTTTTCATCACCACAAAAGAAACCCTGTAGTCAGTAATAATCAAGTAATAATCACTACCATTCGCTAATCTTTAACCCCCTCCAGTCCTAGGTTACCACTAATCTACTTTTATCTCTCTAGATTTGCCTATTCTGGATATTTCATATAAGTGAAATCATGTAATATGTGCTCTTTTGTGACTGGCTTCTTTCACTTAGCATGTTTTCGAAGTTGATCCATGTTGTAGCATGTATGAGCACTTACTTTTTATTGCCAGGTAATATTTCATTTTATGAATATACCACTTCTTTCACATTTTGTTTACCCATTCATCAGTTGATGAACATTTGTGTACACGTGTTGTATGGACACATGTTCTAAATTTTCATGGGTATATACCTGGTAGTGGAATTGCTGGGTCATATGGTACCTCTGTATTTACCCTTTTAAGGCACTGACAGACCATTTTCCAAAGCAGTTGCACCATTTCACAATTCCACTAGCAATATATGAGGGTTCCAGTTTCTCCACATCCTTGCCAACACTTGTTACCTGTTTTTTTGATTCTAGTCATCCTAGTGGGTATAAAGTGGTATCTCAGTGTAATTTTTATTATTATTTCCCTGATACTTAATCATGTTGAGTATCTTTTCATGTGCTTATTAGTCATTTGTATATCTTCATTGGAGAACTGTCTATTCAGATCCTTTGCTCCTTTTAAAATTGGGTTAGGGACTTCCCCGGCAGTGGTTAAGACTCCGAGCTCCCAATGCAGGGGGCCTGGGTTCGATCCCTGGTCAGGGACTAGATCCCACATGCCACAACTAAAGATTTGGCACAGCCAAATAAATAAATAAATATTTTTTAGAAAATTGGGTTATTTGTCTTTTTAATGTCTAGTTGTAATAATTCCTTACGTATTCTGAATACTAGATCCTTATCAGATATATGTTTTGCAAATATTTTCTGTCATTCTTTGGCTTATCTTTCTTGTTCATGATAGCATTCTTTGAAGCACAGCAATTTCACACTTTGATGAAATCAGTTTATGTGTTTTTATGTATTTGCTTATGCTTTTGGTGTCATATCTAAGAAACTGTTGCTTAATCCAGAGTCAAGATTTATACCTATATTTTCTTCTAAGTGTTTTATAGTTTTAGCTCTTGAATTTAGATCCACCTTGAGTTAACTTTTGTTTGTTTGTTTATTTTTTTGTTTCTTTGCTTTTTTTTTCTTGCGGTACGCGGGCCTCTCACTGTTGTGGCCTCTCCCGTTGCGGAGCACAGGCTCCGGACGCGCAGGCTCAGCGGCCATGGCTCACGGGCCCAGCCGCTCCGCAGCATGTGGGATCTTCCCAGACCGGGGCGCGAACCCGTGTCCCCTGCATCGGCAGGCGGACTCTCAACTGCTGCGCCAGGGAAGCCCTGAGTTAACTTTTATATATGATCTGAGGTAGGGGTTCGGTTTCTTTCTTTTGCATGTGGATATCCAGTTGTCCCAGCATCATTTGTTAAAAAGACTATTTTTACCCCCATTAAATTGTCTTGGCACCCTTGTTGAAATCAATGACTGTAAATTTGAGGATTTATTTCTGGACTCTCAGTTCTATTCCATTCATTATGATAACTTATACATTGCTGTGAGAAGTTTGAGTCAGATGGTTCCCTTTGAGTTGCATTCATGTTGCCTAGGCTGTGTTCTTGTTAACTGGGCGCCTTATAGTAATAGTGATTTTCTGGAAGGCTGTTTACTTGGGAGAAGCTTTCTAGAAAGGCACGTTTTAAAGTTTCTCAATTCCCTGCTTAATTGATGTTTTCTTTGCCTTCATGGAGTTGTAAAGGTCAAAATCTCTAATCGTGACTTTCTTTCTTTTTCTTTTGTCTTCTTGGCTGTCCTTATAGCTTTCCATTTGGAATTCATATTTTCCTCTTAGGGAGCTGTTTTGAGCCCCCATGGAATTTGAGAGCAAGGTCAAGTGAGTTGCATACATTTGTGCAAAATCTGGAGTTTCAGCACTGCATGGGCTTTATTATAATAAAGCCCTCTTCTAATCAAGTATATCCATAGTTGACTAGGAGATTCTGGCATGTAGCCTGAAGGTAATAGGGCCAGCTGGCAGTCTTCTTATGGCTTGAATGCCATATTGGACCACACAGGTACATTTTCATCCCAGGCTATTAATCTTAGAAGTTCAGTTTCTAATCTTAGAAGTTGGAAACTCTTTTGGTGGAACAGGAAAGTGGAAAATCAGTTCTTTATTGATGCTGTGTAAAGATTGCCAGGAATATCTATAGAATATACAGGTAATTCAGTTTGTCTGCTTTTCCTAGTCAGTTAACCGGGTGATAGTAAACCTCTATCCAGGCATGTATCCTCTTAAACTCCTAAAATACAGATTTAACTTAATCATCATTCAAGTACCTGTACTATGTAGATATTCATCCATGTAATCTCTCTCAAAATACCACTTTCCTATTAGTTTAACAGTTACTATGCTCTAGTTCTTTCAAGACACATACCAGTTGGATAATAAACACATAATTTTTCTTCAGAATTGTAAAATAGAATAATCAATTATTCTGTGCTTGCCATTGATTTAACAAATATTTGTACACCTTCAGTGTGCTGGGAAGAATGCGAGGTGTTATCTCTGTCAGTGTATTGGGAACCCTCGGCACAGTGTTTGGCTAGCATTTATAGGTGAAATCACTCACCTTTGTGATTGGCTTAGGACCTTCTTCCAGGTTTTCCCCCTACAGGTTAGTCCATGATTGGACTTAGCCAAACATGCTAACAATCAGAAGCTTTTATTCATCCATTTATTCAATAAATGTTGATAGAAAGCCTCCTGTTATGCCATATGCTGTGATTGCTGCTGGCGATACAGAGGTGAAGACTGACAGCCTCAGTCACTACGCATGGGCTAGGCATCATAAAATGATGTTGCTTATCAACACTAAAATGATTGCAACAGATCACTCTTATGTGACACATGGTACTATGAGAACATCTAATAGTCATCCATTCGTTAAACCAAAAATCCCTAAGTGCCTACTGTGTGCTAGCACAGTTTGACTTGCGAAGATCAGGAACAGCTTCTGAGGGGATGCGACAGTTAAGCTGAGATCTAGAGAGGAGTGAGCCAGGTGAAGGGATAGTGGAAGCGCCTTCCTGGCCGAGAGCACAGAGGAAGAGGAAGAAAGCTAGTATGAAAAGAGGCCAAGACGGGCAAAACCAGACTGAGGTCGGACCTTGGGGGCTGTGTTGAAGACTTTGCCCTTTGTCCTAAGAGCAGAAGGAAACCACTGAAATGTTTGAACTAGAAGCCACCTTTTTACACAAGCCTGTGACCTAGGTCTTAATTAGACAAGGTTAGCTCTTACACAGATTTGATTTTGAGATAGGAAATGTTAAAACTTTAAAGTTCTGTCTTATGCAGAGTGTGCTTTAGAATTACCTGGAGGACTTGTTAAAATAGCTTTCTGGGCCCCACTGCCAAGAGATGCTGTAGGTCTAGATGGTGTTCAAACTTTTGAATTTCTAGTAACTTCCCAGAAGATACTGCCGCTGCTGGTCCTACTCCTGGACCAGATTTTGAGTTGCAGTTAGTTAGAGCCACAGAATTAACTCACCTTTCATTTGTTATTGTTTCCCTCACGGGTAACCAGCAAAGGATCATTTTTAGTCATATAGTAACAAGAAATATTTGCTTCAGAAGCTATCAATATATTTTATAGAAGCTACTTCAGGGCTATAAATTATACTTATCTGTGTGCCGTCCATGTGTGTGATACGTGATTCTATGAGGCGATGTGGTGTATTCAATATTGGGCAGACATAGCCCCAGAAGTCCAGATACTTAAAGAAATTGTGATTGCCAAAACCTTATAAAAAGTTAAAGTACTATCTTGATAGCTGTTAAGATTTTGAAATTTAGAACAATATGATATGGGTTTGGAAACAGTTGGTGTTTCAGCAAGAATAAACCTATTATTATTGAATCCGTTTTTGTTTTTTTTTTCCTAGATCTAATTACTTGTTTAGACACTGCATCCAGTTTTTTGGAACCTGAGTTCAGGTATGACCATATTTGTGACTTTTTTTTCTTAAATGTTACTCTTCATCTACTTCATCCTCATCTTATGTACTTAAGATTAATGTACATGGTGTGACTCATAATCATTGTTCTGAGACATCAGTAAACCAGAGCTTATGTAAAACCACTGAGTTGCCATGTTTAAATTTTGCCTTAACTTTTAGCATTTGAATCTTCTCCACAATGGAAGTATAATTTGGATATACTTTAAAAGTAGGATTAGTCACTCTTCAAATCTGGCAAAACTCCTAATAAAGGTAGAAGATCCATTTATCTTTGCTCAAAAAGAAGTAACAGGAGGGTTTAGGCTGTTAGAGAATTCCTCACTGTTCTTACCCAGGTGGCATTTTTATTAATACTACCATTTCCCTGCTTTACACCCTTGTCTCTTGCTTGGACTAGGATTCACTTGTAATTGGTTTCCCTTTTCTAACCTTTGCTGGCTTTTTTCTGCCATTCACATTCTGCCAAGTTATTTTCTAAAATCTGTATTCGATCACTCCCCTGCTTTGAAATCTTCAGGAGCTACTTATTATGACAAAATGCCATCCCTATTCATTAGCCTGGTCTTCAGGGTCCTTCACAAGTAGTCTTTGGGCCATTTTTCTAGTCTCACGTTAACGTACTCATGTTGAAACATCCCTGGATTATTTATACTGCTCTGAGCTCTCAGAACTTTTGTCTGGAATCACTTTATTCTTCTCTGTTTAGCAAATTCATTCTCATCTTTGAAGACCCATCTCACTCACCTCCCCCAACTTGCTACTGCTCCCCAAAGAACCTTCATTTTGTCTTCAGGAATGGTTCTCTCTCTGTGGGCTGGTGGGGCTCTTCAGCCCTCGTCGGGGGTTGTGGCCAGCAGAGGTAACCCTGGCATCGGTGTATGTCACACGGCCCTGCCAGAGGATCAGCTGTCTTGGACCCTCCACTCTCCAGCTCCGTCATCACCACCCACATGCAAGCTGCCGTCCTTTCTCGCCTGGACTGCCTAACAGTGTCTTATCCTCCACTCATGGCCCTTACAGTCTCTTTTCTTTCCAGGAGCCAGAATAACTTTTTTAAAAAAAAATAAAAATCAGATGATATGTATAGACCATCAAAATCCTTTGTTGACGTCCTCTTTTTACTTAGAAATATACTCCAAGACTCCTCACCACAGCCCCCCTGGCTTCTGCATGATCTGATCCCTGTCCCCCCTTCCAAGCTTCTCTCAGACTAACCTTACCTTTCTCACTGCACTCTACCTGTACTGGTTGTCCTCGGTTCCAGACACACACAGGCCATCCTGCCTCAGGGACACGCTTTTCCTTCTGGTTGCGGTGCACATCCCTGCACTGTTCCAGTGACAGCCGGTGGTTCTCTGCTGAGGCTTCCCTTCGTCAGAGCCCCGTCCACTGACCGAGGCAGTGCAGAGCCCTGCATATGAACACAAACTCTGGAGCCCATCTACCACGACACAACTGCGTGACCTGGGCACACAGCTCATCAGTTTCCTCATCTGTAAAATGAGAATAATAATAATACCTACCATGTAGGGTTCTTATGTGGATGACTTGAAGTGTACTTAGAATGTTGCCTGGGACATAGTAAGTTTGCTGAATGTATTACTTCTATTGTTAGATTCCTCCCGGTTATTTCATAGAGTGCCTTTTCTTTATAGCATAATCATAATCTAAATTTAATTAATCATAATCTAATTAATCTAAAGTATCCATTTAATGTATTCTCCCACCACGGGAATGTAAACCCAGTGAGGCTGGCACCATATCTGCTTGGTTGACCCGGTACCTAGCACAGCCCAGCACTTAACAGACAATGTAATAGACATTCATGTAAATGTGTTAAGTGGGTAGGTGGATGAGTGAGTGAGTAAATAAATGAATGCCAAACATTTTTTTTAAATCGACTTAAATTTGATCAGTAGAGAGCTGGTGAAATAAATTGAGCCTCATCCACAAAGTCCAATGTAACTATTAAATATATGAATAGCTCTTACAGTAGAAATATGTCCGCCATTCATTATGAAGCAAAATAAAGCAGTATGTAGAATATGGAATAATTTTTGTATATATGTCTGTGAAGACGTGTAAATGGTTGGAAGATAATCTTAAGGGCTTTTTAGAAGTGGTGGTTCTCTCAGAGTGGTGAGATTATGGTATTTACATTGAACTGAAAACTGGGTAAGTGACATTTTTTGGTCTTTTTCCCCAGAAAGTACAGCACTATATACCCTTTAACTTGTTTTTATTTCACAGCAAATACTGCCCCGCTGGTTGTCTGCTTCCTTTTGCTGAGATATCTGGAACAATCCCTCATGGATATAGAGATGTAAGCTGGATATAGACTTATGTTAAAGTGATGATAAAACTTCATTTTTTTAAACTCCTTCATAGATAGATGTGTAATCTATTGTGTATCTTTATCTTGATTTTTATTTTCTAGGAATTACTTCTTTTTAGTAATATGTAACATTTTGTTGTTTTTCTTCTGCTAAAAACCTGTTCTGTGTTGTATTATCAATAATCTATCCCATGTTTATTAAGAAAACTGCCCAGATCAATTAATTTCTAGAGGAAGAAGTATAAGTGTCTTGTTTATGAATTATCAAAAGAAAATTTAAAACTAATCTTTTATCTTTCCTCCCTGAAGTCCTCACCATTGTGCATGGCTGGTGTGCATGCAGGCGTAGTGTCAAACATTTTGGGTGGCCGGATTAGTGTCGTAATTAGTAAAGGCATCCCGTACTATGAAAGTTCTTTGGCTAACAACGTAACGTCTGTGGTGTAAGTATATATGCTGTTTATAATAAGCGTGTTGCACGGGGTGGGATAGGGATGAGTTAGACCTGAGCAGTATCATTGTTGATGGTGTTCATGAAATAACCTTTGTGTGATAAGGACAGACGTTGATGGTGTTCATGAAATAACCTTTGTGTGCTCGATATCTGAGTGTATTGACGAGCGCAGGCAAGGTCTTGCTGTCTTGGCTTGTTCTCTGTTGGTAGTCATTTGGAAGAGTGATTTGTTTCTTCTTTTCTAAGTGTTGAAAGAGCCCAGAGTGAGTCTAGAAGTATATTGCCAAATCCTTACTTCGTTTTAAAGATCAGAAGGCATAACTAACTACTCTGTTCCTTATAGCCTGTGTGGCCCATGATGGATTAGGATAATTGAAACGCTTTGAATATAAATCAAATTTTGGCATAAATCAGAGATAGTATTATGAATCCCTCTCATCCCAAGAGAATATTTTAAGAATGTATTTTCATGGTATTTATGATCTACTGTATTACAAAACATAGACTAGGCATCAAAAGCAGGAGAAATTGAAACATTGAATAGAACCATAGTATGAGTGATCTATTTGTAAATCTTGCATCTTAGACATGCTCGGTCCTGCAGACAATAAGCGGAATTGAAGCCAGCTTCTCTTCAGGTCCTAGGCCAGTTTCATTCAGAAGGCCAAGAGTGTGATCCATACTCAAGACAGTATAAAGCAGGAGGCAGCAAACTTTTCCTGTAGAGAGCCAGCTAACAAATATTTCAGACTTTATGGGCCACATGTCTGTCACTCATTCTTTTTTGTTTTATTTACAACTTTTTAACTATGTAGAAACTGTTCTAAGCTTTCTGGCCATACAAAACAGGCCATGCATGGGCTGTCATTTCCTCATCCCTGCTCTAGAGTCAGCTACCTTTCCTTCCTCTGGTTTCTTCTGGATGATTTTATGCAGATTGTTTCATTCCTTTCCACTGTTACACCTTTAGAAAGAATTTTTTTCATGTGTTCTCTCTTTCATATTTAAAAAAACGGACAGGTTGCATCCATTTGTGATGGTTTGAGCGTTGTGCTAAAGGCAGGAGCATACACTGATGATTTTGATGATTTTATCCCTCCAAGTTCCTTAGGGCCTTTTGACCTGCCATATGGTGAACTAATAACTAACAATCCCACCCCTCCACTCTCCCTAAGCACCTATTCTGCCGGTTACTTTGAAATTCAAATGCAGTGCTACGTTGTAACACTGAAACTTTTTCTTAGATACATTGATTTCCTGTAACAAATGCAGTCTCTCTTAGTAGTAGCCAGCTTTTCTTCTGTTTGCCCCAGGAAGCTTGAGCCTCTTTCTATGAGAATTACACTTTTCATTATATATTCCCAAAAAGCAATTGCCACAGAAACACTTTAGGAATCAATTTATTTCATGAAAAAGAAATAAAATAAGTACATATTGAAGGTTGCATGGATGCACTTGCATAATCATATATGAAACTAGGCACTAGATACTTGTAGAGAAAATTGATTATGCTGTCTAATAGATAGCCATAGATGGTGCTTAGTGAAATAAAAACAAAAGAAAGCTTTGCTAAGACAAATATGAGGAAATCATGTGGTTATATGAGTGTCACCAAAAAAGTCTTTCTCTCTTTCAGGGGACACTTATCTACAAGTCTTTTTACATTTAAGACAAGTGGTAAGCCTCTCATGGACTTTATAACTTATCATAATTTGTATAATAGCTAGTATTTTTTGAACACTGTACATCAGGCACTTTGCCAATTGCTAGGTTGGGTTTTGGGTTTTGGGGTTTTTTTACACTTTCTCATTCAGTTATCACGAATAACTCTATGAGGTAAAAGACGTGCTTAATAATTTAATGAATGGAATAAACTGGAGGTTTTATATTAATAGGGAAATGATCATGTAAGCATGGAAGTTACCTTAGAAAAAGGGAATTTTGAATATGTCTGAAGTAATTAACTCAATCAACAGAAAATATTGAGTGCCTTTTTTCATTTGTCAGGCACTGTTCTGGTGCTAGTGAAACAAAAGTGAGCAGAATAAACAAAATTGTGCTTTCCTGGAGCTTACATTCTGGAAGTGAGAGATTGACAATAAACAGCGGATAAGTAAATGAATGTTTATAACGTCCTGTTTACAATATTATAAAAGATGTAGAAAATAAGGCAAGGAAAGACGACAGGCAGTTCAGAAGGGACAGGTTCGAAGTTTAATGTTGGTTGGGGCAGGCCTCATGGAGAATGTGACATCTGAGCAAACACCTGGAGGAGGTAAGGGAGCTAGTTGCCCTCTGGGGAGAGTATCCCAGGGAGAGGGTAATGTGTTGCCATTCAGCTAGTGATTACTGCTGTGAATAAATACGTCTGTACGTTCTCTGATGAGACACGAAGACATAGACCCAAGAAACATTTGCATACTTTTGAAACCCTCTAGTACAGTATATTGTCAGCATAGTGTATGTTAATTAAAGGAACAATTAGAGTTTCCAATGAGCAAGTGTTTAGAGATTTTTGAGTTTATATCTGGAAACCAAATTACTTTCTTCTTTGTTTCAGGTTGTTATGGAACACTGGGCATGGAATCTGGCGTGATCGCCGATGCTCAAATAACGGCATCATCTGTGCTGGAGTGGACGGACCACACAGGGCAAGAGAACAGCTGGAAACCCGAAAAGGCCAGGCTGAAAAAACCTGGACCTCCTTGGGCCGCTTTTGCCACTGATGAATATCAGTGGTTGCAAATAGATCTGAATAAGGAAAAGAAGATCACAGGTTAAGAGACACAATTTTCTAGATGATTTATAATACTAATTTCATTTGGAAACCTGGTGACATCTAAGAATTTCATAGAAAATTAGGTCACTGCAAATTTAATTATATGGTTTTAAGTTTAGTGTACTGGTGTTAATATTGACCGAAGTTGGCTTTATAAAGCATGGCAAAGGAGAGGAGTTGGTATTTGATTCTTACTAGCATTTCTTTTCATTGTAAAGAGATTCTTTTAAGGTCGTGTTTCAGTAAAGGGATCTTGTGACATCTGAAATAACCATCTCCTATAGTCATTAAGAGAAATTTGTGTTAAAGGAGTCCATTTTAAGTGCTACAAATAATATTCCACATGTGCCAAGTATAAATTTAATTATTTAGAGCAACTTAACAAATGGTCAGAATAATTGGTTAGGATTGGTTTAGATAATTTTGTTAGATTTATTTTGCTCTGGTTCTAAAAATAACACCAGTAATCTTCTTTAATCTATTCATTCCCAGGAAGTCATTCTTTCTCAGTAGGTGAACTATATTTTGCAGTGTCGTGAACACAAGCTGCTAAAATACAATAGTCCTTTCCTTACGTGTGCCTGTCATTCTTCTTGTCTCTACAAGGGAGCAAAGCCGAGGATTTAGTTACCATTAGGATGAAAACGTGCACTTAGATATGGTAATGTGCCAGAGACAAAAATGTTTCAACAGTACATTTTAGGTGTTAATGCTTCAATGATGAACAAACTTCAAAGATCAGACCGTGAGCACTAACAAAAGGACCTCTCCATTCCCAGGCATTGTAACCACCGGCTCCACCATGGTGGAGCACAATTACTATGTGTCAGCCTACAGAATTCTGTACAGTGATGATGGGCAGAGATGGACTGTGTACAGAGAGCCTGGTGTGGAGCAGGATAAGGTAAAATGATTACCAGAGTATTTTTAAAGAACATTAAAAAGGGGGATGGGGGGTAGGTGGCCTTTGCCAAAAGCCACAGAAGCTCTTCCTGTGTGATATAAAAATTAAATATCATTTGGTCTTACTCTGCCCTCTTCTGGTTATTTTAGGTAGTGTTAGTTATTGGCCTTACCCTTCTACCTGTGGTTAGGAAATTCTCAGTGCTTCTAGGTCCCTTTTGATGATTGTAAGGGTAAGTACTTGCCTGATTTTTTTTTTTCCAGTACAGTTTAATTCACTTGTTTAAATAATTCATTAAGAAATAATAAAAAGGAACTTTAATTTTTTGTCCTTAAAAAGATTTTCTTATCAATCCACAGAATGATGTAGAGCCTAACTTGTTCCTAGATTTCTACTGTAGGCCAGCGGGGGTGGGGACAAAAGAGCTAAAGGTAGAAGGGCATTAAATTGTAGGATATTATAGAAAGGTCATGTCAAGATCACCTCACCAACTTTTGTCGTAGAAAACAACTTTTTTTCTACCTGAAGAATTTCCTTAACTTCTGTGGTAATAATGAACTGTTGTTCTAGTTAGCAAAAAATGACAATGCTTAGGGGTAGAGAGCAAGTAGGTAGAGGTGGCTATCAACTAGAGGTTTGTTACTTTCACCTAGGCTCCTGGACACTGATCCACCCACCACAAGGGGTCCCTGTCCCCAAGGAAGGTGGATGCCTCTCATCTAGAATTGAAATTATGAGCACATTTTTTTCAATGAAACCTCCCTGTGAGTTTTGTTTCAATTTTATGATACTATCAGTTCTCTATCATATACATGATATGCTAATATATTTTCACTTGCCACTTTTCTCATCTCTCTGTTCAAAAAACTCCAGGGATTCCCTTTAATCTTTCATATGGATCTAAACTCTTCAGCTGTTACTCAAGGCCTTCTTTCCTCTCTTCTGCTTGATATCACATGAACTTCAATCTTTGGTGAGCCTCCACCCCTTGAAGCAGATAAAAATATTGTCTCTGAATCTAACTTACTTCTGCCTAATGCCCCCAAACTTACTTTTTACTATTAGCACATACATATTTATTTGTACAATAATATTTGTTATACTTGTAGAATATAGTTAATTTTTTGAAATTATAAGTATTATCCATGCTTATATTATTAAAACATCTAACAACACTGAATTATATTTCTGAAAAACTTTTTTTGGCTTCCTTTTTGAAAGATAATTTCACTGGGTGTAGAATACTAGGTTGACAGTTTTTTCTTTCAATACTTTAAATATGCTGGTCCATTGCTTTCTAGTCTGCATTGTTTTCAGCAAGAATTTATTTTAAGCAATTTTTTTTTTTTTTTTTTTTGCGATATGAGGGCCTCTCACTGTTGTGGCCTCTCCCATTGCGGAGCACAGGCTCTGGACGCACAGGCTCAGTGGCCATGGCTCACGGGCCCAGCCGCTCCACGGCATGTGGGATCTTCCCGGACCAGGGCACGAACCTGTGTCCCCTGCATCAGCAGGCGGACTCTCAACCACTGCGCCACCAGGGAAGCCCTATTTTAAGCAATTTGATTATGATGTACCTTTGTGTAGTTGTCTTCATGTTTCTTCTGCTTGGATTTCTTTGAGCGTCTTGGATCTGTGGGTTATAATTTCTATCAGATTTGGAAAATTATAGGCCCTTTTTTCTTGAATATGTTGCCTCCTCAGTTCTAACTACGTGAAGATTATGAATCTTGAAGATGTATCAGTTCACTGATGCTCTGTTTATTTTTTTCAAGTCTTTTTCTTTCCATGTTCCAGTTTGGAAAATTTGTATTGTTTTATCTTTAAGTTCATTAATCTATTCCTCTTCAGTGTCTGATCTGCTATTAATTCTATCTGGTGTATTTTATCTCCAACATTGTATTTTTCACTTCTAGATATTTTGTTTTTGGCTTTTAAAATTTCTTCCATGTCTCTCCTTAACATGCTCATCCTTTTCTTTACGTCTAAAACATACGGAGTATATAATAACCCTTTTAATGCCCTTGTCTACTAATACTATATACTAACGTGTCATATCTGGACCTTTATATATTGTTAGATATTATGGGTCCTATTTTACATGCCTGGTAATTTTTGATTGGTTACCAGACATTGTGAACTTCATATTGCTTGGTGTTCGATTTCTTTTTTTTATTATTACTCCTTTAAATATTTTTGAGCTTTATTCTGGGATGCAGTTAGGTTCCTTGGAAATCATGTGATCTTTTCAAAGCTTACATTTTAGGTTTGTTAGGCAGCACCTGAGCAGTTTTAGTTCTAATTTTTCCCCACTACTGAGACAATACTGTTCTAAGAACTCAATCCAATGTCCCATGTATATGAGGTTTCTCCGGTCTCTGTTGGCAACATAAGCTGGCCCAGCCCTGTATGGCCCTGAGAATTGTTCTCCTGTTCCTTTCTAGTGGTTTTTTTTCCATCCACAGATAGTTTAGTTAAAGGTGTAAGGGGAAACCCCAACAGACCCTAGAAGTCTCTGTGTAATTCTTGTCTCTCCCACACTCTGCCCTGCAAATTCTAGCTGCCTTAGCCTCTCCATCTCTGAGCTCTCCCTCAATTCAGGGAGACCACCACGCTCTTTCCAGGCAATACTGGTGCAATAGAAGGGCTCACCTCATTTGTTTTCCTCCACTTGGGGAGTATTGCCCTTTGCTGCCTGTTGTCCAGCCTCTGAAAACCATTGTTTCATATATTTTATCTGATTTTTCAGATCTTTAAGGCAGAAGGATAAATCCAGTCCCTGTTAGTCTGTCGTGGGTAGAAGTGGAAGTCCTTACATTGAATTATATGAAATAACAGTCTTTTTTGCCTCACTTATGTTTGTCCATCTGCTCTCTCATCTACTCCCAACTCAGGGATAATTGATGTATTCGTTTTCATACCCTTTCTAAGCACGCACACATACATGAGCACATACACAAAGATTCAGGCTGCTTTTGGTTTTGTTTTCAGAAAATGGGAATGTATATACAAGTTGTTTTCATAATATATTGCTTTTTAATAGTATGCCATTTTTGTGTTTGGTAATATCCAATAAAATGTAAGTTCCTTGAGGGTGAAAACTTTGACTTCCATTTCCATTTCACCCTCGTGGCACCTTGTGAGCCTCCACATTACACGGGGTGGGTCATAATAAATGCTTGTACATTAAATGTAAATCCTTTTTACTTAGTTTTTATGAAATCTTTTTCCTTTAAGTTTTTTATGAAGATGAGATGGCAGTATGGAGTAAAATTTCAGGGATAGTTTTTATGTCCTAAGATGATGATGTTTAGTTATTGTTCCTGTTCCACTAATATAATAGACTGCAAGGAATCGCCTTCATTTTACTTGAGAGTAATATCTGAGGAAATAATGGAAGCTTACTAGTTCAGAGATTATTGTAACTTCAGACCTCTTTAAAAATGAAGGATATTAAATCATCTTAGAAGGTTATAGTCGAATGCCATTTGAATCAGCCAGGAAGAAAATAGCTATAATATTTGGAAATAACTTGATTGAGGAGTTAAACATTTACTTGTTCTCACATTAACTGAGAAAAAACCACTTGGATTTTAGGCAGGTATCTGTTTATTGATGGTCTTTAGAAACTGCCTAGGTAATTTGGCCTGAAGAAATGAGGAGGGCTCTTTTTTGCTTAGTGGAGCCCTATGGTTAAGTCAGAAGACACAGATTCAAATCACTGCTGTAAACTGACTGGCTATGTAGTCCACTTACATTGTATAAACCGCAGTGTTCTGGGTTCTGCCTATTTTGTAGGCTTGTCATGAAGAACATCTGAGTTAATTATATGAAGATGCTTTGTAAATAATGAAGAGCTGTTCCAGTGTGAGATACTATTATTATTTGCTTGAAATAGTTGAGGGAATGAAATAGTCACCTGAAATTATGTTTTTGCCTAAGGATTATTCATGTGATGCATTTGTGGCTATTTAGTTATGATTATTAAATTAGGCAGTGGGCAGCGTCACTTTTCTGGTTCAAATAGCAGGAAATGAAAATGTATGATATGGGAACTGTGTTTATATAGTTTCTCCAGTAGGCGGAGCTATGTATCTGTTATGTGTTTGTTAGTGTATGTTCACTTTCAGTCTATTTATTGAGAGAAAAATTATGAAAGGTACACAGTACAGCATTTCCTCTAAGACCTCAAATGTTCAATTATGCTTTACTTTGAAAATAAAATTAATATATTTAAATAGTTGGTGATTCCACAGGACTAGAGTTACTAATTCATTAATACAAGGTACTGTGCACTGCAACCGAAACCTTCTTCCCAAATTGCCAAGTTAGAACTTTTGTTATGTTTAAGTCATCTTAAAATCATTTCTATATTCAGTATTTTCCTCCTATGAAATTTTTATGAAGAGTGTGCAGCTTAATAGTTTTACCAAATTATGATTAATTTATTTTCTTAGAAATTAATGCTTAATGTCACATTTTACAGAACTCATTTAAGGTCCAGAGCAAAAACCAAAAACATGTTTCAGTGGAGCAGTTTAGCCCTGGCCTCTGTTGATGTAAAGTACCAATTTTTGTTGTTTTTTAAAGATATTTCAAGGAAACAAAGATTATCACCAGGATGTGCGTAATAACTTTTTGCCACCAATTATTGCACGTTTTATTAGAGTGAATCCTACCCAATGGCAGCAGAAAATTGCCATGAAAGTGGAACTGCTTGGATGTCAGTTTATTCCTAAAGGTAAAGCAACAGTATGTTTAAGGCATGTGGTTTTCACTGGATTAATTAAAAATGACTGTGCTGTTCTCTGAGAAATTAATTAATAATAATGTAAGTGTTTATACTCTATAGTATGTTCTTAAAGGGATTTTTAAAAAGAAATAGTTATCCCTGTTAAATATCATATTAGATATCAAACTGGTTTCCAGAATTACAAGTGGAAGAAGAAAGAGAGGGTGTCACTGATGACATAATGCAATGAGATTGCTTTCCAAATGTAGTCTCAACCTTAATAATTTTTAATCAGGTCTCATGTAGTAGAATATTTGTATCATATAAGCACTGGTAATTGTAAGTCACCTTAGCCTAAGTGCCTTTTACTTTGAATAAATTAAAAATGGGAATAACTTCCTTCAAAATTATATAATATTTTAATACTTTGTTTACTGTTATATCCCCCCAAACTACCATAGTGCCTGACACATAGTGGGCCCTCCATAAGTATTTATTAAATGAATTGAATGAGTAGTATATTATACTGTGAACGACATTTTTACAGCTTTATCATTCAACATCATCTGACTCCCTGTTATTTTCCTTCCTAAGAAGGAAATTTTTCGGACAATTTAACTTTTCGGACAATTTAATGATTTAAAAACTCAGAAATCCCAATATATTTGTGCATTTCATGCAGAGTATATTTATCCTTCTGACGTATTTCTCTCTGAGATTTAAAATTAGTGTGCAGAATTAAGTATTCTGGGAAATGTTAAAGACATTTAAAATTACTATATTTAACTATGATTTTTATAAGCAAAATGTATAAACTTTTCTAAACCATTTTTCAAGGTCGTCCTCCAAAACTTACTCAGCCTCCACCTCCTCGGAGCAGCAGTGACCTCAAAAACACTACAGCCCCTCCAAAAATAGCCAAAGGTATGCCTACTTTAAATGTGAGAATTTGATGTTCCCTGGATTTGTGGTATAATTTTCCATAAACATATTAAAAGCATTATAAAGTAACTATTTTAATCAAGCTGGTATAGATTAAAGAATAAAAAGTTTTTAAAACTTTTTTCAAGGTCGTGCCCCCAAATTTACTCAACCACTACAACCTCGAAGTAGCAATGAATTTCCTGCACACACAGAGCAAACAACTGCCACTCCTGAAATCAAAAATACCACCATAACTCCAAATGTGACCAAAGGTATGCAAACCCCAAAATTAATACCTGTTCATAGTAGTGAGTTTTTTTGTTTTTAACTTAAGTTTTCAGAAACATTTCCAGCTTTTAAATGCTCAGGATTCTCTCCCTCTGTTTTTTAAGTATTGCAAAAAATTTGATTCCATACCTTATAGAAAAAGCTGGCTGCATTGCTCTAAGTTCTATTATCTGGTACTATGTAAAATGGTTCTTTAAATATTTAGAGATGGCTGCTGTATTCTAGGCTTCCTCTTATGATTTTTTTCCCTCTATAGCTAAATATGTGGAGTCTCAGGCTTAGGAAGATAATTTTTCTAGAAATAACTAAAACCATAGCAGGAAACAAACTTTTTTTCTGATTATACATTAATCTGCTGGATAGGGAACTTGGTAGGATAAAGGGAAGAAGGAAAAAAAAAGTTTTGGTGAAAATACATACTTTTTTTTAAAAAAAGATACTCTGTTAACATTTATTTTAAAAATTTGGTCTCTGTTTTTTAAATGTTTACAGATTTTCAGATTATAAATAGTGTGTTTTTCAATTTACTTCCAAATTTTGCTTTTAATTATTAGTATATAAGGTGTTAACATATATAAAACATAGTAGTTTTTTTATTTTACTAGTTTGAAAACAAAATTTCTGTTGAATTCAGGAACAAAAAGCATCAGTGCCATGGAGGAATTAATTTCAGTGTTGACAGATAAAAAGCACACTAATTTTCAGGACAGTGCAGAGAAGAGAAAGCAGTTCATTCAGAGTAACTTGTGCCACATAGCACTTAATCATTCTCATTTTCTGAAAATTTGCCTGGATTCAGATAACTTTCTACAACTTCCTACATGTCAGTTTCCTTCCTATCTTCTGAAGTATTCCCAAAGAGACCAATTTCTTTCTCATGCTGCAGGAAAAGCTAGTATTGACTGAAAAACAAAACCTCACAACCTAGAAGTTGAGAATTATGTTTTATTCAGGGTCTTACTGGGGACAGTAGCCTGGGATACAGCCTCTCAGATTGTTCTGAAAAACTGTTCCAAAGAGGGAGGAGCCAGGATTTATAGGGGTTTATGCTGGAAAAAATGTAGTCAAACATCAAAAAATTACCGCTAATCACAAAAACCAGACGTCTCAAGTTAATGATTTTAGTGCTTTTCTATGTGTGGGAAGATGCAAGAGTCTGAGCTCATTGAAATTATTCATTGATGTGTATCTTAACTGTTTAGAGCCAGTATTCTGTTTTTCTCCATCCTAAATTCCCCTCAGGGCGCAGAGTCACGGGGTGGGAGTAGTGGCTGAGGACTTGGTGGCAACTCTTTGAAATGGCAGGGGCAACATTTATTTTGTCCAGTCTAGAGAGAAGCAAGAGTTGACAGAGACGAGAAATTTCAGCATCCCACAAAGAGCTTCTTATCCATTTACAGAAAGCATGCGTTCAGGTGGAATCCCAGACCACATACCCAGATGGAAAAACAGTCATTTAAAAGTGTTGTTCATCTTAAAATCTGATTATAGAATTTTAAAATCTTAGGACTAAAAGGGTTCTTAAAGCATTTTCTTCCGGAACTAGGATCCCTGTAATCTTTAAAATAACAAAGAACATCTAGGTCTTTTTGGTTGAAGACCTCCTGTCTCCTTTTCTTTGGAACAGTAGTATGTAAACTTTTTATTGTTTTTTTGAACCTAAGCATATATTTTAATGCCTCTGAATAAGTCAGACTGTATCCATCTGAACCTGATTATTCTCTCTACAATTTCACAAATTTTAGGGATAAAGCGCATTTGCTTTTCTAATTTCTTAGTCCTTTCTATCCTGAGTCATGATTTCTGTTTTATTCACTTCTCCTTTCTCCATTTTTACATCCAGGCTGAGAGTGATGCTGGTGCAAATCATGTCATGGTCAGATTTGTGCCACTGCTGTAATGTCCAGATCCTCCCTCAGTGGAGCCCTCAGTAGCAGCTGGTGGACTTTCTGTTTCCCTGGTTAGCTCTTTTGTCTGTTCTCAACAGTAGCTGTTTGAAACATTCTCTGTAGTTTTCAAACCCTTGACCCAGAGATCCTCAGTCACTCTCAGTTACATCTTCAGCTTCCCAAAGTAGAAGCCATTCAAAGGGCATTTCCTTTTTTGGAGCCTGCATACTCACCTAGTTCCCATCCATACAGCTTCTCAGAGGCCTGGTGTTATTGATTATCCTCTTCCTCCCTGTATCTTTAGCTTCTTTCTCTCTTTGGGTGGGATTATAAGGAGTAAATAAGATGCAGGTCTGGCGCTTAGCACCCAGTAAATAGCAGCAGTTGTTGCTGTTATCACCCTCATGGCCAGGAGGAGGTTGAGAGGTGGAGGAAGAAACTAGTGTCCCAACTGACCTTAAGCAGACCATTTCTGCCCAGGATTCTTTATCTATGGAGTGAGATAAGGGGATTAAGTGATCTCCAAGTCCCTGCAGGCTCCAGCATTGTGTTGGTTTCTGCCTTGTTCGTACACACGTTTGGTTTCTATACTTAATACTATATTATTATCTTCCTGCATCTATAAATATTTTGCCATCACTTCCAATTGCTGGATGATATTTTAATATTATTTTATAAGGATAATATTTTATTATAAGGAGGAGACCATGATTTACTTATTCCCTTTCATTGTTGGGCATTTGGATTACTTA